>NC_081399.1:12841851-13151851 GCF_030684315.1 Stegostoma tigrinum | reverse complement strand
ACGCCAGCCTCCCACATTCCCTTGATCCACTGCAATTCACCTGCTAATGCAGCAGATCCATGGCAGATGCCCTCTCCTTGGCTTTACACACATCTCTGGAATGTCCAGATAACAAGGGCATCTACGTCAAGCTCCTACTTATTGACCACATCTCCACCTTCAACACCCTAATTCCAAACAAAAACATCTCCAAGATTGAGAGTAGGATTAATTTCTTATATTTTTAGGCCAATTATATGGCTGAATTAATTCAGTCGATTTAATTTTCAAACAAGTCTATGTTCCTTTTTATTTTATCAGAGTCCAAATGTAAATTTATTCACATTAAAATTATTTGTTTGTTGAAGCCATCCATCTAAGTTCTTATGACACTTACAAAACATGATGTAGCAAAGACACCCAACGTGCTGTCTCTATGATAACACGGGGTCGAGCTGAATGAGCACAGCAGGCCGAGCAGCATCAGAGGAGTCAGAAAGCTGACGTTTTTGGTCGAGATCTTTCGTCAGAAAATGGACGCTAAAGAATCTGAGATAAAAGGTGTCGAGCTGGATGATGCTGCTTGGCTTGTTGTGTTCATCCAGCTCTACACTTTGTTATCTCAGATTCCCCAGCATCGGCAGTTCCTGCTATCTATGTGGGCCTCCTCCTATGTGGGCGCTCCAGTTTCCTCCCACAGTCCAAAGATGTGCAGGCTAGGTGGATTGGCCATGCTAAATTGCCCGTAGTGTTCAGGGGTGTGTGGGTTAGAGGGGGATGGGTCTGGCTGGGATGCTTCAACAGGCAGTGTGGACTTACTGGGCTGAAGGGCCTGTTTCCACGCTGCAGGTAATCTCATCTCTGAGCATGTGCCTCTGTCTCAGTTCTGTCACAATTGCATTGAGACTTACCCTTCGTATTGGCCCTCTAATAATGCGGCACTTCCTCAAGACTGACCATACAGAATTGAGTCGCTGCCTCAGCATTGACCGCTTGACAACGAGCCACTGGTTCTGAATAGAGCTGCAATACCTCAGTCCTGACCCTCCATTCATGGGGCATGCCTTGAATTCTGACACCTGCATAATGAAGCACTGCATCTGACAGCAATGCACTCCCTCAGTTCTGACCCACTCAGCACTGAAGATCTAACAGTGCTTCAAAAAATCAGTGTTGATCCTATGAGAATGAGGCAGGCAGTCAGTGCTGAGTCTCTGATAGAGCTGCATAAAGCTCATTCCTGATGAGTTAAACATGTGCATACCCTCAATTCTGACACTGAGGCACTGCCTCAGAATGGACCATCTGACAATGATGCAATACCTCAGATCTGACCCTCTGACAGTTCTGCAACACCTCAATCTGTACCCTTCAATCAGTAGGCACTCCCTCAATTATGAGCCCTTTGTGGGTTCGTTCTGTGGCAATACCTCATTGCTGCAGTGTCAGTGCTGAGAGCGGGCCCTTTCATTCACTCATCAGTACCTAAGGCACTGGCTAATTGTCAGCAGCTCAGTTCTGAGGCAACGTCTCTTTGACAGAGTGTCAGCACCAAGGCAGACCCTCACTGTAATGGTGTCAGAATTAAAAGATTGTCATTTAGAGGGTCTAAGAAGTGGTGTTTCAGATCAGTCAGAGGGTCCATACTGAGGCATTTCAGATCAGTCAGAGGGTGCCTCATTTTAATGCAGTAAGACTTGACAGAATGCCTCATTGTCAGAGGGTCAGAACCAAGTCAGTGCCTCATCATCAGACACAGTCCAAAGAGAGGGCCTTGATGTCAGTAGCTCTGTTATAAGGTGATACCTCATTGAAGGATCATTCTTGAGTGTGTGCCGCATTGTTCGTGGGTCAGTACGGAAGGAATGCTTCAAAACTGGGGAGAGCCACGTAATTAGAGATTTGGTGCTGAGGTCAGTGCCTCATTGTTACAGGGTTAGTTCTGAGGCAGGCTCACATTGCTAGAGGGTTAGTTCTGAGTGAGTATATTAGTTGCACACAGTAAATCTTAAAACACAGAGGATCCTGCAAACAAACCCTAAAACAGAGAGCCTCCTGGAAATAAACTCAAAAACACAGAATGCTCTGCAAATAAACTCAAAAACGCAGATGGCACTGTAAATAAGACACAGAGCTCATTGTTTTAAAAAAACCCTGAAACAAAGATCCAACTGAAACAAAGCCATGAAATGAAGATTTTTCTGTCAATAAATGCTAAAACCCAGAGCTCACTGGAAATAAATCCTAAACTACACTGCTCACTGTAAATAAACCCGAAAGCAGACAGCCTTCTGTAAACAAACCTGAGAATACAGCCTTTCTATGTAAACCTAAAATCACAGAGCTCTTTGTAAATAACCCTAAAACACAGGCCTCATTGTAAATAAACTCTAAAACAGAGACCCCCCCCCCCCCACCCCGCCAGTGTAGAAGCACTGCAACACAGAGCCCCCTGAAAATAAGCCATAAAGCACAGATCTACCCTGTAAATTAAGTCAAAAACATACAGGACACTGAAAAACACAGAGCCCCCTACAATTGTACACTCAAATACTCAGACCCCTTTAAAATGAACTCGAACACACATCCCCCAGGAAGTAGAGAGGAAAAGACAGGGCTGAATAAAGCCGAAAACACAGCGCACCTCTTCACACACCCGAATACTGAGCCGACCTGTAAACTATCTGTAAGGCAGGGCCCTTCACAAATAAACCCAAAAAAACAGAGCTCACAATAAATAAAGAGCGCCCAGTAAATAAACCCTAAAACACTGAGTAAAAACCCAAAGAACTGCGGATGTTGGAAATCAGAAAAACAAATACAAAGTTGCTGCAAAAGCTCAGCAGGTCTGGCAGCATTTGTCAGTTGAAAAACAGAGCTAACCGGTTCCGGTTCGGTGACCCTTCCACAGAACCTCCCTCAGTTCTGCTGGGCTTTTCCAGAAACTTTGTTTTTATTCCTGATTTGCAGCATCCGCAGTTATTTCAGTTTTCAATTCACCAGGCAGTCAGTAACATCAAATGGTTGTGTATCACATATTTACCAGTCAGACTCAAACACGCCTAACTCGTTCGCTCACGTGGTCTGAGAGAACAAGGTGTCGAGCCGGACGAACACAGCAGGCCAAGCAGCAGGAAGGCTGACGGTTCGGGCCTGGACCCTTCTTCAGAAAAGTGGTCACTTGTTAATCTTGTAACCTTTCCCCCTGAATATCCTGTGGTCTGCCCTGTTTACTCATATCGGTTAGCACTTAACAAGGCTTCCGGAGGCTGGCTGGTGTGTCTTTAGTGATACAGGGCCAATCGCCTTCAAATATCCTTTTGTGTGGTTTTTGTGTGACATTATATCATAAGCTTCTTTACTGTTGTCCGAAAGGTCCTCTTTACCGAAGGACCCACAGCGCTCCATGTGACCACTATCGCGCTCTCATTCATTCATAACTTTACTGACCACTCACTGGGGTCCTCTGTTTACTGTTACGCATTTCATTCATTCATTCATTCATAAAATTGCGATCTTGCCATACTTTTCACTAATAAAGGGAGACTATAAATTAAAATGTTCCTTCCACGCATTACTGCCTTTTCACAGTTTGAACTCGTGTTGCTGACAGTGTCCAAACCTGTGTCTACATCAGAGTCAATCCCTGACTATGTGTTAATTTTCTAATCTATTCAGAACAATATCTTCCCATCCATCGTGTCACCCGAAACTATGAATAATTATAATATTAATCAGTCCTCAACAAACGTCTCCCAGGACTTGAATTGCTGGCGGGACATCAAACAAGTTTCTGCTTTACCACGTCTCTGTTAGATACATATTGACTGGGGCCCGCGATCACTTTCAGAAAGTTCCTACTCTCTCTCAAAACAGCTCTTCCGTGAAATTGAGCGAGAAGAATGAGAAGGTCGGCAATAGTGAAATCTCAAGTCCCGGCCGCGGTAATCAGGCCACTGACCTTTCTGCTGTCATCAACTGATTGTCAGCCCAATCAAATCACATCGGGTTGATAATCTTTCTGGTGTCGTCTAATTTTAAAAAATAAAAAGGATCCACACCAGTCATTGCCCTATTTCAAATACCTGTCCCTGTAATAGCCCTCAATCCTGACCCGATTGGCCGTCAGACAACACTGCACGTCTACGGTACTGACCCTCTGACCATGAGGTACTCTCACAATGAGATGTTATTGTATAACATCCCATTGATTTCGATACTTCTACAAATTAAAGTCTTTTATCTGCCGACGCACAGGGATGCAGGCACTGCCCTGAAGCTTCCTGCCCAGCTAGGAATTCAGTGTAAAACTTTTGTAACTCTTTGTCTTCCCACACATCGGTATGCAGACACTGTCTTAAGCTTCCTGACTGAATACAATTAGAATTAAACTGTGTCAAATAGGGTTCGGTGGGGAACATTTGTAAAGGTGTGAAACTTCTAAAGCATGCAATTTCTGTCGCTGACAAAGGGGCCAGGGCACTGAATTTGTGATTTCAAGTTGCCAGTGTGTCTGGCTAGAACAATCTGTCCGGATAACAACTTGAAATCGTCTCATGCCATCAGCAGCCACTTCAAGAGCAATCGATACTATATCCTGTGAAAATGGGAACTGCAGATGCTGGAGAATCCAAGATAATAAAATGCGAGGCTGGACGAACACAGCAAGTCCAGCAGCATCCTGAGATGTGCTGTGTTCATCCAGCCTCACATTTTATTATCTTCGGGACTATATCCTGGTCTTTTACGTTCTTGATATAATAATTGTTTGGTATCCTGTCTTTGTCTGTTGTAGTAATTGTTTTATGTATCATGTCATTGTAAAATGTGTAATTATTTTATGTATCATGTATTTTGTAAAGTATGAAGAGCGGGGACTGTCCGCTGCTCGGGGAGAATTACCTGCGAGACTGCGCTCTGTGCCGGGTTAAGTACTGTGATTCTCCACAGCTTGTACTTGCTTGGTAATAAAAGGATTCGTGTTTTCCTAAACAGGTCAGTGTCTTGTTATTGCAACAAATCCGTGAGGGTCTCCGAAAACGAACATGACAACAGTACTGATTCGCTGACAGTGAGGTCCTCCATCAGTACTGACCCTCTGACAATGAAGTGCTCCCTCAGTACTGACCCTCTGACAGTGAGGTTCTCCCTCAGTACTGACCCTCTGACAGTGAGGTAGTCCCTCAGTACTGACCCTCTGACAGTGAGGTTCTCCCTCAGTACTGATTCTCTGACAGTGAGGTACTCCCTCAGTACTGACCCTCTGACAGTGAGGTACTCCCTCAGTACTGATTCTCTGACAGTGAGGTACTCCCTCAGTACTGACCGTCTGACAGTGAGGAACTCCCTCAGTACTGATTCTCTGACAGTGAGGTACTCCCTCAGTACTGACCCTCTGACAGTGAGGTTCTCCCTCAGTAGTGACCCTCTGACAGTGAGGTTCTCCCTCAGTAGTGACCCTCTGACAGTGAGGTGCTCCCTCAGTACTGACCCTCTGACAGTGAGGTACTGCCTCAGTACTGACCCTCTGACAGTGAGGTACTCCCTCAGTACTGATTGTCTGACAGTGAGGAACTCCCTCAATGCTGACCCTCTGACAGTGAGGTACTCCCTCAGTACTGATTCTCTGACAGTGAGGAACTCCCTCAATGCTGACCCTCTGACAGTGAGGTACTCCCACAGTACTGATTCTCTGACAGTGACGTACTCCCTCAGTACTGACCCTCTGACAGTGAGGTACTCCCTCGGTACTGATTCTCTGACAGTGAGGTTCTCGCTCAGTACTGACCCTCTGACAGTGAGGTACTCCCTCAGTACTGACCCTCTGACAGTGAGGTACCCCCTCAGTACTGACCCTCTGACAGTGAGGTGCTCTCTCACTCCAGTACTCTCACAGTGCTGCAATAACCATCATCCAATGGTACTCCCTCAAATCTGACTCTTTGACAAAGAGGCCCTGCCTCAGAACTGACTTGCTGACTGAGGTACTAACTCAATCCGACTAATTCGCAGTGCTGCAGTGGGAGCTGTGTTTTTTCATGTTGATTTACAGTGGGCTTTCTGTTTTAGGCTTTATTAACTGGAGGTCCTGTGTTTTGTGGTTTGTTGCAGTCGCCTCTGCGAGTTTATTTGCAGGAGCCTTAGTTTAAGGGAGGATTTGCTGGGGGCACTGTGTTTCAGGATTTATTTACTTGGAGCTCTATGTTTTACACTTTATTTGCAGGGACTCTGGCTTTTATGGTTTCTTTTACATTTTATTTCCTGAATGACCCTTCTTAGGATTTATTTGAAGGGGTGTCTGTGCTTGAGAGCATATTTACAGGGTTAACAAGGTGTAGAGCTGGATAAACACAGCAGGCCAAGCAGCAGCAAAGGAGCAGGAAGGCTGGCGTTTTGGGTGAGACCCTTCTTCAGAAATGGTAGGGGGAGGGGGATCTGAAATAAATAGGGAGAGAGGGGGAGGCAGACAGAAAATGGATAGAGGAGAAGATCGGTGGAGAGGAGACAGACAAGCCAAAGAGGCAGGGATGGAGCCAGTAAAGGTGAATGTAGGTGGGAGTTAGGGAGGAGATAGGTCAGTCCAGGGAGGATGGACGGGCCAAGGGGGCAGGATGAGGTTAGTAGGTAGGAGATGGGGCTGGGTTTTGAGGTGGGAGGAATGACAGGTTAGGGACCCTGTACCCCAATGGTGTCAATGTGGACTTGAAAAACTTCAAAATCTCCCCTCCCCTGACCGCATTTCAAAACCAGCCCAGCTGGTCCCTGCCTCCCTAACCTGTCCTTCCTCCCACCTATCCCGTGCTCCCACTTAATTTCTCCTCTATCCGTCTTCTATCGGCCTCTCCTCTCTCCCTATTTACTTCACAACCCCCTTCCCCTCCCCCATTTCTGAAGAAGGGTCTCGGCCCGAAACGTCAGCTTTTCTGCTCCTCTGGTGCTGCTTTTCCTGCTGCGTTCATCCAGCTCTTCACCTTGTGACCACAGTCACAATGATCTTTAATTGTAAACTAATCTGTCATATAATTTGATCTGTTAAGGTTACAATGGTTCCCGTGCCTCCTATGGAATACACAGATGCTCTCCCTCAGCTCTGTCTCTGGGAATGCAAAGCTGCTTTCTTCCACGCTACCCTCAGAGATAACACCAGCTTTAAACCTAAGCCTAGCCTCAGCCCTAATGTTCACACTTGCATAAACATGAAACCTAGCCTCAGCCCTAAATCTTATTTACTGGGGGCTGTGCGTTTATGGTTATGTACTTTATGTACTTGAGCTCTGTGCTTTAGGTTTTATCTAATGTGGGTTCTGTGTTTAATAAGAATCAAAAGAACTGTGGATGCTGTAAATCAGGAACAAAAACAAAGTTGCTGGAAAAGCTCAGCAGGTCTGCCAGCATCTGTGGAGGAGAAAAACGAGTTAACTTTTCAGGTCCAGCAACCCTTCCTCAGAATAGAAGGGTACCCAGGCTCGAAAAGTTAACTCATTTTTCTCCTCCACAGATGCTGCCAGACCTGCTGAGCTTTTCCAGCAACTTTGTTTCTGTGTTTAATAGTTTATTTCCAGAAGGTTCTGTGTTCTCGGTTTTAATTACAGGAGGTTCTGTGTTTTCGGGCTTTTTACAAGGGACTCTGTGTTTTAGGAAAATTTACGAGCGGCTCTTTGTTCTGAGTTTCTTTTTTACAGTGATCTCCGTGTTTTAGGGAATATTTACGGTGAGCTCTGATTTAGAGCTTGTTTATAGAGGGCACTGTGTTTTAGGGTTTATTTACAGCTAGCTTTGTGTTAGGGTTTATTTACAGGGAGCTCTCTGATTGAGCGTTTGTCGGTAGTGAGATCTGTGTTTAGGGTTTATTTACAGTGAGATCTGTGTTTTTAGAGTTTATTCACAGGGTTTTCTGTATTTCATGGTTTATTTACAGGGTTTTCTGTGTCTTTGGGTTTGTTTACAGTGATCTGTGTTTTAGGGTTTATTTACAGTGAACTCAGCGTTACAGGGTTTATCTTCAGGGCCCTCTCTTTTTTGGGCTGATTAACACGGTACTCTGTGATTTAGGGCATATTTACTGGAAACTCTTGTGTTTTCGGGTGTACATAGATATTAGAGGGTCAGTATGGAGGGAGTGCCAGGCATCAGCCCTCACCCTAACCTGAGCCCAAACCCTAACCTTCGCCATCGGCCTAACCCTAACCAGAACAGGAAAGAGCCGAAGGGGCCAAATTGTGGGTACGTACCCTTAAATGGAAGGAGAGGGGCACCTTCTTCCCCCTCTCCCCCAACCCGACCTACACCCCCACCCCCACACCCTATCTCAGCCCCCAACCCAAAACCCTATTCACACTCCCCCTCGACTTTTTTTTCGAAAGAGGAATCCAAAATTAGCGGTGTGCACCCATAATCCCTATTTCTGGGGGCGCTAGATAACCCCCAGATTAGGGTTGCGCCAAAATAAATGCAGCCTCTGGCACCCTCTCGCCGTGCACCCCCCCACCCCACCCCGCAACCTGACCTTTATGATAAGGGGGTGGGTGCCTTCCGCCTTTAAAGGGTTGGTTTGTCGGGAGGGCGGAGATGGGGAACCGATGCTGCCTTTCGGGGACCGAGCCGGCCGATCGCAGCAAAGATGAGCACCACCACGGGCGGGCCGCCAGGGGGCTGCAGTCACAAGAAACATCGCATGGGCCCAAGCTATGCCTGCCTTTTTGTAGGTCGCACGGAACAGTCCCTCTTCCGCAGTTACACTGGCCCTAAACCCACCTCTTCCTCCATAACATTAACGACTGTATCGGCGCCGCCTCGTGCTCCCACCAGGAGCTTGAACAGTTCATCCACTTCACCAACACCTTCCACTCCAACCAGAAGTTCACCTGGACTATTTCTAATACCTGTTCACCTGGACTATTTCTAATACCTGTCTCACCTTCCTGGACCTCTCTGTTTCCATCTCCGGCAACCACCTAGAAACTGATATCTATTTCACCGACTCCTACAGCTACCTAGAATACATCTCCTCCCACCCACCTTCCTGCAAAAATAACACCCCCTGTTCTCAATTCCTTCACCTCCACCACACCTGCTCCCAGGATGAGGCATTCCACTCCAATACATCTCAGGTTTCCTAATATTTCAAGGACCGCAAATCTTCCCCCCGACCCCCACAGTGGTCGAGAACGCCCTTGACCGCGTCTCCCACATTTCCCGTAATTCATGCCCCCTCTCCGCAATAACTACCAAAACACAATCCCCCTCATCCTCACGTACCACGCCACCAACCTCTGGATCTAACGTATCATCCTCCAACCATCATCTTCAATCCGACTCCACCAAAGACATTTCTCCCTCCCCACCCTTATCTACTTTCTGGAGGGACCACTGTCTCTGTGACTGCCTTGTCTGCTCCGCACTCCCCTCCAGCCCCAATACACCTGGCACATTTTTCCCTGCAACTGCAAGAAGTGCTACACCTGCCCCTACACCACTCCCCTCACTCCCCATCCCAGGCCCTAAGAACACTTTCCACCTCAAGCAGATGTTCACCTGCACATCTGCCAATGTGGTATACTGCATCCACCGTTCGCGTTGTGGCATCCTCTACATTGGGGAAACCAAGTGGAGGCTTGGGGACTGCTTTGCAGAATACCGACACTTAGTTTGCACTGAAAACTGCGCCTCCCAGTCGCGAACTGTTTCAACACCCCCTCCCATTCCTCAGATGACATGTCCATCTTGAGCCTCCTGCAGTGCCACAACGATGTCACCCGAAGGTTGCAGGAACAGCATCTCATATTCCGCTTGGGAACCCTGCGGCCCAATGGTGTCAATGTGGGATTCATAAGCTTCAAAATCTCTCCTCCCCCTATCGCATCCCAAAACCAGCCCAGCTCACCCTTGCCTCCCTACCCTTGTCCTTCCTCCTACCTCAAGCCCCAACCTCCGCCTCCGACCTACTAACCTCATCCCGCTCCCTTGACCTGTCCATCTTCCCTGGACTGACCCAGCTCCTTCCTACATCCCCATCTACACTCACCTTTACTGGCTCCATCCCCACCTCTTTGACCTGTCTGTCTCCTCTCCACCTACCTTCTCCTCTATTCGTCTTCTATCCGTCTCCCCCTCTCTCCCTCGTTGTCTCAGAACTTCCTTCCCCTTCCCAATTTCTGAAGAAGCACCTAGGCCTGAAACATCAATCTTCCTGCTCCTCTGATGCTTGACCTGCTGTGTTCATCCACCTCTACACTTTGTTATCTCAGATTCTCCAGCATCTGCTGTTCCTACTATCTCTGCTAATGCAGAAAACTTGTTTGATATCCTGCAAGCTATTCAAGCCCTGGGAGACGGTTGCTGAGGGCTGATTAATATTATGCTTCTTCAAACAATGACACGATGGTATTGTTCTGAATAGGTTAGAAAATTAACATGTACTCAGGGATAGACACTGATGTAGACACACGTTTTGCAGCTGTCAGCAAAATAAAGTTGTGAGGATTAAAACTGTGAAAGGGCTGTAAATGGGGTGGAAGGAGCATTTTAATTCAGTCTCCCTTACATAGTGAAAGGTATGACAAGATGGCAATTTTATGAATGAAATGCGGTAATATTAAACAAGGTACGCCAGTCAGAGGTCAGTAAAGTTATGGATGAATGAGAGCGTGAGAGCGCTAATATATAGTGCTTGTGGGTGCGTTGGTAAAGAGGACCTTTAGTACAAAAGTATAGTAAAGAGGCTTGCACCAGTAATTATTTACCAAAATTCACTGGAATCTGGGTTGGTTCCCGCAGATTGTAAACTTCCTTTTTAAACAGTGGTGTCACATTAGCTGTTTTCCAAAAAGCACGAAACTATAGGTCAGTTAGCTTAATTTTGGTTGCTGGGAGAATGCGTGAATCCATCATTAAGGAAGATAATAGCAAGACAACTGGATATAAATTGTCTCATTGGGAACAGCCAGCATGGGTTGATGAAGGGGAGGTCATGATTAACTAATTTGGTGGAATTCTTTGCGGACATACTTGCATGGTGGACAATGGGGAACCTGTGGATATCATGTATCTGGATTTCAAGAAGGCATTTGACTAGACGCCAAGGCTGCAACATGAGATAAAGTTGCATGACCTTACAGGTAATGTATTGGCATGGACAGAGGATTGATTGACTAGCAGAAAACAAAGAGTACGGGTAAATGGGTGTTTATCTGGTTGGCGGTCAGTGGCTAGTAGTGTGTCTCAGGGATCAGTGTTGGGACTGCAAATGTTTACAATTGATACAGATGATTTATAGTCGGGGATGAAGTGTGGTGTGTCAACATTTGCAGATGATACTGAGATGAGCGGTAGAGCAAAGTGTGCAGAAGAACTGAAGGCCTGCAGATGGTTATACAGTCTCAGTGAGTGGGCAATGGTCTGGCAGATGGAGTTCAATGTCAATAAATGTGAGGTCATCCATTTTGATAGGAATAACAACAAAGTAGGCTATGGTTCAAATGGTAAAAAAATTGCAGCATGTTACTGTGCAAAGTGACTTGGGTGTCGTTGTGCAGGAATCGCTAAAAGTAATATTGCAGCAGGTAATTATAAAGGCAAATAGAATTTTGTCTGTCATTGCGAGAAGGATGGAGTTTAAAAACAGGGAGGCTATGCTGCAGCTGTATGGGGTCCTGATGAAGCCTCACCTGGACTACTGTGTGCAGTTTTGGTCTCCTGACTTGAGAAGGGATATACTCTCACTGGAGGGGGCACAGAGGAGACCGACTTGGTTGATTCTAGAGTTGAGAGGGTTGGAATATGAGGAGAGACTGAGTTGGCTGGGATGATACTCATTGGAATTCAGAAGAATGAGGGGAGAGCTTATAGAAACATACAAGATTATGAAGGGAATAGATAAGGTGGAGACAGGGAGGTTGTTTCCACTGGCAGGTGAAACGAGGACGAGGCGGGTATAGCTCAAAATAAAAGGAAGCAGATGTCAGGACAGGAGGAACTTCTTCACCCAAAGGGTTGTCAATCTGTGGAATACCCTGCCCAGTGAAGCAGTTGAAACTACCTCGCTGAATGTGTTTAAGGCAAGACCAGATCACGTTATGAACATGAAAGGAATTTAGGCTTATGGTGAGCGAGTGGGTGAGTGGAGCTGAGTCTCAAAAAGATCAGCCAGGATCTTATTGAACAGCGGGGCAGTCTCGAGGGGCCGGATGGCCTACTCCTGCTTAGTTCTGATGTTTTTCTATTATAATGTTATAGAGCCTCACAGAAAAAGGATATTTTAAAGCAACTGACCCTGCATTACTGAAGACGCGCCAGCCAGAGGTTCTGAGGAAGGATCACCTGACCCAAAACGTTAACTCTTTCTTTTCCCTCACAGATGCTGTCAGACTTGCTGAGCTTTTCCAGCAACTTTGGATATTTTCCCTGATTTGCAGCATCCGCAGTTCTTCCGGTTTTTACTGTGTGTTTTGGTATTTATTTACAAGGGGCTCTTTATTTACAGCCAGCTCTGTCTTTTAGGGTTTATTTGTAAGGGGCCCTGTTTTACGGATAATATCCAGGTCGGCTCGATGTTGGGGTGTATTGACAGGTGCTCTGTGCCTTCGGCTTTGTTTAGAAGGAGCCCGGTATTTCACCTTTTTCTTCCTGGGGGATATGTGTTCGTGTTCGTTAGATACGGGGCCTCTGTTTTCGGGTTTAGTTAAAGGGGCCTTTTTTTGAGGAGTTATTTACAGGGCGCTCGATGTTTTAGGGTTGGACATCAGCGACCATCTCACAATGATCACTCCCACAGATCTGACCCGCCGACAGTCCAGCAATCTGTTAGTCCTGAGCATCTAATCATGTCGCACTCCCATCAATTCTGACCCTCTGAGAAAGAGGCACTTTCTCAGACCAACACAGTGACAATGCCACAAGAGGCACATTCTCAGACCAACACAGTGACAATGCCACAATTCCTCACTACTGACAAAGTACTAACTTCTGACAGAGGTAATTCCTCAGTATTGAGCCTCCAATAGAAATGCAATACTTCCGTACTGACCTTCTGAATGGGTTGCTCACCATTAATTCTGAACCCGTTCTAATGAAGCTCCTCCTCTGTCTTCAGTCTCTCAAAATAATACACTCTGGCTGTTCTGATCCTCTGACAATGCTGCAATTATGTATGAATTATTATCTTGTATTATCAGTACAGGACTCCCTCAATGCTTCCTCCATTACACTGAGGTCTATCGTTTATATAGGCTCCAGCAAACCTGCTCTTATTTATCGGGCCAGGCATTGCTTCACTTGTACAGATTTTGTCAAGTCCTGCTGATGTTTGTGGGAGGACTTTTTCTGACACCTCAGAATTGACCCCTGACCATGTTGCACTCCCCCCTCCCTTATGACTGCACCTGAGCTGCAATACCTCGGCGCTAACCTCCTAATTATGTAGCACCCATGAATTCTAAGCCCCTAAAATGAGATACTGCCTCAGTATTGACCCTCTGTTACTAATGCACTAAGTCAGAACAACCCTCCAGCAATGTGACCCTGCCTCAGAACTGACACTGAGAATGAGGCACTCCTTCAGCACTGCATCTCTAATCGTACATTACATTGAGACATTCCTTGTGTACTGACCCTTTGAACAATCAGGCATTCCCTCAGTGCTGACAGTCTGACGATTGTGCACTCCCTCGGTACTGGACCTCTGATAATGAGGCACTCCCGTAGTACTGACCTCTCATAGACCTGGAACACCTCAGCCCTTATGCTCTGACAGTGTTTCAATACCTCAGTGCTGATCTCCTGACAATGAGGAGCTCCATCAGATTTGACCACCTGACAGAACTGCAATACCTCAGTATTGCCCCTGCAATCAAGTGGCACTCCCTCAATTCTGACCCGATCACAATGAGGCTCTGCCTCGGTACGGAGTGTCTGAAAATGATGAAATCGCTCAGTGCAGACCCTGTGACAATGAGGCCCTCTCTCATTCTGACCATCTCACAATGCTGCAGTACATCATTACTGATTGTGTAATGTGTGGGTCTCTCGCAATTCTAACCCATTTTTCATGAGGCACTGCGTCAGTTTTGACGCTGTGACAAGAAAACAGCCCCACAGTTCTGATACGCTGATAGTGATTCAATACTTCCGTACTGACTCTCTGACAACGAGTCAGTGCCTCAGAACTGCCCCCCTGACAATAAGGGAAACCGTCATACTGACCCACTGCTTCTGAGGCCCTCCCTCCACACTGACCTCCCAGTGCAAAACTATTTCAGGACTGGCCCTTGAAATGTGAGCAACTTCCTTAATTCTGTCCCCCTTAAATGGCAGCACTCCCTCAGCATTGACCCTTTGACAATAACGCACTCCCACATTTCTGACCCTGTGACAATGAGGCACTCCCTACCCCTGATGCTCAGACAGCGCTTCAATACCTCAGTACTGATACTCTGGCAATGAGGCACTCTGTCAGGACTGACCCCAGGATAGAACTGTAATATGTCACAACTGACTTGATAATTGTTTAGCAGCCTCTCAGTCTGACCCCACTACAATGAGGCACTGGATCAGTGTGGACCGCCTCTGACAAATGCGCTCCATCAGAACTAAACCTCTGACAAAGAGGGACTGCCTCAAGACAATGCTGTGATTGAGTCAATCCCTTAGCCCTGAATCTCTGATCATGTGGCTCTGTCTCAGCTCTGTCACCATTACCTTGAGACTTACCCTCCGTAATGTTCCTCTAACAATGAGGCACTTCCTCAACACTGACCATCCAGCATGGAGTCACTGCCTCAGCACTGACCACTTGACAACGAGACACTGGTTAAGAACTGACCTGCTCACAGAGCTGCAATACCTCAGTACTGACCCTCTCATCAAGGGACACTATCTGAATTCTGACACCTGCATAATGAGGCGCTGCCTCAGCGTTCACCCTCTGACAAACTCCTGACGACCCCCTGTAAAGACTGACAGTCTCCCTGGACGTCCTATAAATACTGACAGTCTCTCCTGGAGACACAATGAACACTGAAACACTTCCCAGGGACTCTTTGTAAATACCCACACACACACACACACACACGGACACGGACACCCTGTAAATATTGACACACACACACACACACAGGGACACCCTGTAAATATTGACACACACACACAACCTGTGACACCCTGTAAATATTGACACACGACCTGGCAATCCCCTGTCAAGGCCAACAGAGTCCCCGAGGACACACTGTGAATATTGACACATCTGTGTGACCCCCTGGAAATACTGACAAAGTCCCTGAAATCACCTGTAAAACTGACACACTCCGTGGGACCCCCTGTAAATATTGACACAGTCCCACCAAATCCTGAAAATACTGACAGTCCCTGGGACCCTCTGCAAAGACTGACGCATTTCCCGGGGCCCCCTTTAAATACTGAAAAATTCCCGCGACCTACAGGGGTTCAGGGACTGTGTCAGTATTGACAGGGGCTCTTGGTGAGAGTGTCAGTATTTACAGGGTGTTCCGGGGAATTTGTAATTATTTATAGGTGCTCCCGGGAGTGTGTCAGTAGTTGCAGGCGGTCCCATGGAGGGTCAGTATTTGCAGGGCGTCTCAGGGATTGTGTCAGGATTGACAGGGAGACTTGGGGAGAGCGTCAGTAGTTATTTGGGGGCCCGTGGACTTTGTTTTTTCAGCGGGTGTTCGAGAGAGCTACAGTATTTCAAGGTGGTCCCAGGGAGTGTGCCAGTGTTTACAGGGATTCCAGGGGAGTGTGTCAGTATGCACCGAGACCCGAAAATTCTGACACGCTCCGCAGGACTCCCTGTAAATACTGACATGGTACCTGAGAATCCCTGAAAATGCCACCACACTCCCAGGGACCCTCGGTAAACGCTGACACATTTCCCAGGGCCCGCTTTATACACTGAAAAATTCCCTCGGCCTCCTCTGTATACTGACACACATCCCCGGACCCTTGTACGTGTAGACACACTCTACGCAACTAACCACAAATACTGGGATATCCCGTAAATACCGACACACACCTCACGACACACTGTAACTACTGTCACATTCCCTGGAATCCGCTGTAAATACTGAGAAACTCCCTGGGGCTGCATGTAAATACGGACACATTTCCCAGGGACCCCTCTAAACACGAACACATTCCCCGGGACTTCACCTAAACACTGACACATTCCACCGAACGCCCGCAAACACTGATAAACTCCCAGGACCCCCTGGAAATAATTACACATTCCCCATTCCCCCTGTAAATACCGATACACAGCCCGGAACTCCCGTAAACACTGACACACTCCACCCCCTGTAACTACCGATACTCTCCCTGGGACACCCTGCAAATACTGATGCAATCACCAGGACCCCTGTAAATTCTGTCACACTCCTCGGCAAGCCCTCGAAATACTGACACATTCCCTAGACACCCTTTAAATACTGGCAACGTCCCAGAGAACCCCTGAAAATACTGCCACACTCCCCAGGACCCTTTGTAAATATTGATATATTCCCCGGGACCAGCTGCAAATATTGACACATTCCCTGTCCCCGCGAAAAGTACTGAGAAACTCCCCGGGACTCCCTGTATATAATGACACATTTCCCAGGGTCCCCTCTAAACACTGACACATTCCCCAGCAGCTCCTTCAAATACTGACACACAGCCCCAGACCCCTGTACAGACAAACTCCCTGCGACCCACTGTAAATCTTGACATACTCCCTGAGACCCCCGAGAAATACCGACACACCACCCCTCCCGGGACCCCCTGGAAATACTGCAGGGATTCTCTGATTCTATTCTATAATGCCCTTGTCCTGTGAATGAATAAATAAAGAAACCTGGTGAAGCCACCAAACAGCATAGCCAGCAAGTGATAGGTACAGCAAAGTGACCCCACCATCAATGGATCAAATCTGAGCTCTGCAGTCCTGCCACATCTCTTCATTTACTGTGGTGCACAATTAAACAACTGATTGGACGTGAAGACTCCACACATATCCCCATCCTCAATGATGGAAGAGCCCAGCACATCAGTGCAAAAGATAAGGCTGAAGTATTCATAGCAATCTTCAGCCAGAAGGGCCAAGTGGATGATTCATCTCGGGCTCCGCCAGCATCACAGATACCGGTCTTCAGTAAATTCAATTCACCCCACGTGATGTCAGGAAACACTTGGAGACACTGGATACTGCAAAGGTCACAGGCCCTGACAATATTCTGGCAATAATACTGAAGACTTGTGCTCCAGAACGTGCCGCTCCCCGTGCCAAGCTGTTGCAGTGCAGTTTCAACACTGGTATCTCCCAACAATGTGGAAAATTGCCCACGTATGTGCTGTATTGCAAACATAGGACAAATCCAACCTGGCCATATACTGCCCCATCAGGCTGTACTCAATCATCAGGAAAGTGATAGAAGGTGTCAGTAACATTGTTATCAGGCAGCACCTGCTCAGCGACGGCCAGGTTGGGTTACGTCAGGGCAGCTCAGCTCCTGACCTCATTACAGCCTTGGTTCAAACATGGACAATACAGCTGCATTCCAGAGGGGAAGTGAGAGCTCCAGCCTTTTACAACAAGACTACATTTGACCAAGCGTGGCATCAAGAAGCCCGAGCAAAACTGGACTCAATGGGTATAAGGGGACAAATTCTCCACTTGCTGGAGTCATACCTGGCACGCAGGAAAATGAATGATCTTATTGGAGGTCAGATATCTTAGCTCCAGGGGATCCCTGCAGGAGTTTCTGGTGGCAGTGTCCGAGATATAACCATCTTCAGCTGCTTCATCAATGAACTTGCGTTCATCATAAGGCCAGAAGTTGGGATGTTCCTGATGATTGCACAATGTTCAGCATCATTCATGATTCCTCAGATCCTAAAGCAGTCCTTGTCCAAATGCAACTAGATCTGGGCAATACCCAGGCTTGGTCAGACAAGTGGAAGTTACATTCACACCACAGAAATACCAGGCAATGACCGTCACCAACAAGAGACAACCCCCCGCCCCCGACAAACAATTTGTTACATTCACTGCGTCCCACACTGTCACCGTTGTGGGGGTGAGCTTTGAACAAAAACTGAACCAGACTCACCACATAAACACAGTGACTATAAGAGCAGGTCAGAGGTGAGGAATGCTGCGGTGACTAACCCACCTCCTGATTCCCCAAAATGTGTCCACTGTCTGCAAGGCACAAGTCAGGACTGTGATGGAATGCTCCCCATTTACCAGGATGGCCGCAGCTGTAACAACATGCAAGAAGCTTGACTCCATCCAGGACAAAGCAGCCCAGTTGACTGACACGATATCGACAATCATCCACTCCCTCCACCACCAATGATGAGCGGCCTCAGCAGCACTGTGTACGATCTACAAGATGCATGGCAGAAATTCGCCAAAGCTCCTCATGCAGTACCTTCCAAACCCATGACAGCTTCCATCTCGAAGGACAAGGGCATCAAGTACACGGGAACACCTCCTTCTATCCCACTCCAAGCCACTCGTGATTCTGACTTCGAAATATATCCGGAATACTTCATTGCGACTGTTCAATAGCTGGGAATTCCCTCCCTCATGGCACTGTGGGGGCAACCCACAGCAGGTGAACTACAGCAGTTCGAGAAGGCAGCTCACCACCAACATCTCCAGGGCAATTCGGGATGGGCAATAAATGCTGGACCAGTCAGTGACACACACATCCAACAAATAATTGAAGAAACAAACTCTTATTAATTACTCAGTGATTTTTCACAGTCTCACAGCCAGCCATGCCTCATATACACACATCTTAGTGACAATATGGTGACCGTAACCAGACCCACAGTGAGCCTGGGCTCATCCACACTCCTCCCAGTCACATTTCTGATTTGAAAAATACACCTTTTTCACAAGAAATCTCTTTGTATATGTACAATGTCACAACTGCAGTTGCCTTCTGTCCAGCTGCATATCAAATAAACAAATAAAGCATTGGACTTTGGCTCCACCCAACAAACCAAAGACCTCTCTTAGACATACAACAAAAATATTTACATACATGTGAGACACGTGGAGGGTCCGATAACTGAATGGACCCCCATTTACCTTCAGCAGGAAAATCTCAGTGGTCCTTTCCGACTGTGCCTCGGCAGCAGCAGCCCCATCGTCCCAGTTATGCCCCAAGCTTTTCGTGCATCAGTGGTAGCAGGAAGGCCAACCCCTCACTCTTTCCCAGTGGGGTCTACATGTTAATTACTCCGGGAAGCGTTTCTGTATGAGCCTGGCCTGATGTCCACATCTCCTATATGGTAACTGTAAACAGTCTTAAAGTGAGCCCGATTGATTCACCCTCCTATCAGTAATTGCCAATGATTACTGCCTGTTTCATAATCAGTCCAGTCTCATCTACTCTTCCTCTGAGTGAATCCTTTCTGCCCTCTTCCATTCAGCCCGTGCCTTGGAGAATACAGCCAGATTCCCCTTCAGGCTGCATTTCATTCTCCTCACTGTCTCGGTGCTGCCACATACATCACCTGTCTCTCCACTTCCCTCTGTAATAGTTCTTGTGAAACCCATCCCCCTCCCCGCCCCACCTTCCAGCTGCAATGTTGGAATATCACCACATTGGGCATTGCCATTAGTGCTCCAGCTCATTCATATTTCTTCACAAAACAGAAACACAACTCATCAACAAGAGTAAGTGGCAGGCAAATGAGATACATCACACATCTAAAAGCAGTTTGTTGTTCAAAAGTGGAACTAACTTTAATTTGTATGCGTATAATAGAATCAGGAAGAATAATACATATATAGCATGCAACTCATTTCACTGAACACATTTGTGCAAATAAATGATATCTCTGCAGTTCAACCAATTCCAACAGCATAACATTAGAGACAGAGCATTTGGAAATGATACAGAAATTTCAGATACTAATGATTTCAAGAGGAGTACAGATTAAGATCGGGGAAACTGAACATGGTGTACACACAAAAATCCATTTCGCAATTGGAATGCCTCATTCAGGCAATTACATCTCTCTCCCTCAGTCTCAAATGGTGGTCTTCCCATTCGATTTTCTTCCACTCTCTGGGCCACCCCCAATAAGCAGTTCCCTTCCCTCCCCAGTTTCGCCTCATGCCTTCCTTTGCACTGGTATGTAATGGTACCTTTCGAGTACATGTTGATTTTCGACGAACACACCGCACTGGTTTGTGACCAGGTCGGCCAGTTGAACATCACAATATGAGTTGCCTGATTGGTCCATATTAATAGCCCAAATCAGGGAGCCCAGGCTGACAGATAAGTCGTGTGAGGGTCAGAGATGCTGACACCCTGGCAACTATCTCTGAATGAGGCAGTGCTAAAGTTGAAGACAGTTCATTTGTAAATACAAGTTGAATTGGAGATCGACACTGGCCTCAGTGTATTTAAAATACATCTCCAGCACTGGGTTTGAATATTATTGTTATCCTTTTGTTAACAAACATCTCTGTGTGCAGTGATCAGCAGGGTTATAACATGGAGATGTTGGAACAGGATTGTTTAGATTCCCTACAGTGTGGAAACAGGCCCTTTGGCCCAACAAGTGCACACCAAACCTTGGAGCATCCCACCCAGACCCATGCCCCTGAACACTATGGGCAATTTAGCATGGCCAATCCACCTGGCGTGCACCTCTTTGGACTGTGGGAGGAGACCGGAGCACCTGGAGGAAACCCACGCAGACACAGGGACAAGGTGCAAATTCCACACAAACAGTTGCCTGAGTCTGGAATTGAACCTGAGCCCCCAGTGCTGTGAAGCTGCAGTGCTAACCACTGAGCCACCGTGCCGCCCCATATCGTGTTGCTTTTGCACAAACTTTGACAAAGAGGAAAGGCCACTGATAATGGCAGATGCTGGAGAATCCAAAATAACCAAGTGTGGAGCTGGATGAACACAGCAGGCCAAGCAGCATCTCAGGAGCACAAAAGCTGACATTTCAGGCCTAGACCCTTCATCAGAGAGGGGGATGGGAGAGGGAAGTGGAATAAATAGGGAGGGGGGGGGATGCGGACCAAAGATGGAGAGAAAACAAGATAGGTAGAGAGGACAGTACAGGTGAGGAGGGAGGGAGGGGATAGGACAGTCCAGGAAAGACGGACAAGTCAAGGAGGCAGGATGAGGTGGTAGGTAGGAAATGGAGGTGTGGCTTGAGGTGGGAGGAAGGGATGGGTGAGAGGAACAACAGGTTAGGGAGGCGGAGACAGGCTGGGCTGGTTTTGTGATGCAGTCGCGGGAGGGGAAGAACTGGGCTGGTTTTGGGATGCAGTTGGAGAGGGGGAGATTTTGAAGCTTGTGAAGTCCACATTGATACCATTGGGTTGCAGGGTTCCCAAGCGGATGAGGAGTTGCTGTCCTTGCAACCTTCGGGTGGCATTAGTGTGGCACTGCAGGAGGCCCATGATGGGCATGTCGTCTAAGGAATGGGAGGGGGAGTTAAAATGGTTCGCGACTGGGAGGTGCAGTTGTTTGTTGCGAACCGAGCGGAGGTGTTCTGCAAAGCGGTCCCCAAGCCTCCGCTTGGTTTCCTCAATGCAGAGCGGGTCAGGAGTGAGGGGGCAGGTCACTGTGAGCGGGACAGGACTGCAGGGGCTCGTCACTGTGAGCGGGTCAGGACTGCAGGGGCAGGTCGCTGCGAGCGGGTCAGGACAGAGGGGGCAAGTCGCTGAGAGCGGGTCTGGACTGGAGGGGCAAGTCGCTGTGAGCGGGTCAGGATGGAGGGGGCAATTCGCTGTGAGCATCTCACTGAGGCACTGCATCCCACTTCACTCCGTCACGGCATCCATTCTGCGTGGTCCATGCTATGCATAAATGTGGCATAAAATCCTTACTTGGATGTTCATTTCCTCTTGTAATAACATGTGGCATCATTAGCATCCTTAATCACTTGCATTTCATCCTGGTACAAAGCCTGGTACAAACACCAGATAACATGACAGTCCTAACAGAGTGCATTTTCCAATGCTTTCAACATATAGTCATGTGTGTCTCAGTGAATAAAAATCCTCCTCATTTTACCCCAATTATATCTCATAATAAAGGGAGTATGTCTGAAAGTCGTCTCATCCGAAGGAAAACAGACTTGCTCCAGGAAAGCTGCTAAAATATATCAAGAAAAATATATATGAAATGATTCTAGAAATTTCTGCAACACAAAGATCAAAGGAAACAATAGTTTGATGAACACACTGTTAAGTGTTGCACTTACACATCACATTTTGGAAAACAAACCACACTGATTTTCCACTTTATATAAAAAAATTGTTCCAAGTCTTCATTATGCAGCACTGCAGTGAACTGAAAAGGTGTAGACTTTTAACCTGCATAGAAAGCATGTGTAGAAATTAAAACAAACAAAAAAAAGCCACTTCTGTCCTAAAAAGACAGTATTATATTACAAAAGGCCAGGGAAGTTGGAGAATGCAGCATCATGCTTCCTGCAGAGATCAAGTTTTGTCTGTGTTGTAAAAAACAAAAGAACTGTGGGCACTGTAAATCAGCAACAAAAGCAGAAGTTGCTGGAAAAGCTCAGCAGGTCTGGCAGCATCAGTGAAGAGTGGGATCTGAGGAAGGGTCACAGGACGCGAAACATTAACTCTGACATTGTCTCCGTCATAGTGAGTTATGTCTATTGCTTCAGCAAAATCGAACCAACTCTGAATGAAAATCAATGCTTAAGAAATATCCAAAACATCCGCTGTCCCCGTTGTGGCTTCCTCTACATTGGGGTAACGATGCAGAGGCTTGGGGACCGCTTTTCAGAACACCTGCGCTCAGTTTGCAATAAACAACTGCACCTCCCAGTCACGAACCATTTCAACTCCCCCTCCCATTCCTGAGAGGACACGTCCAAGCTGGGCCTCCTGCAGTGCCATAATGACGCCACCCCAAGGTTGCAGGAACAGCAACTCATATTCTGCTTGGGAACCCTGCAGCCCAATGGTATCAGTGTGGATTTCACAAGCTTCCAAATCTCCTGTCCTCCCACTGCATCCCAAAACCAGCCCAGCTCGTCCCCGCCTCCCTAACCTATTCTTCCTCTCACCCATCCCCCCTCCCACCTCATGCCGCACCCCTATTTCCCCTCATCCCGCTCCCTTGACCTGTCCGGCCTCCCCAGACTGACCTATCCCCTCCCTGCCTCCCTACCCATACTCTCCTCTCCACCTATCTTCTCCTCCATCCATCTTCCACCCGCCTCCCCCTCTCTCCCTATTTATTTCAGAACCCGCACCCCCTCCCCATTTTCTGAAGAAGGTTTTCGGCCCGAAACATCAGCTTTTGTGCTCCTAAGATGATGGTTGGCCTGCTGTCTTCATCCAGTTCCACACGGTGTTATCTCGCATTCTCCAGCATCTGCAGTTCCCATTATCTCTCCAAAACAAAGGCTGCTGTCTTTCAAAACCCAATCTCAGATTTTGCAGATAGTCCTTCCCCTGAAAAAATACCAAATATGTATAAAGAGGAAAACTGGAGGTGAAACCATTCAAAAAATTTTCATTGGCACAACAAATGTTCAAACTGTAAAAGCAGGTTAAGCACCTGTATATAAGGAAACTTTAAACAGACACTTACAGCCAACAAATGTGAGAAATATCCATTTCTTGCTGGATTACCAATTTTGCTGTTGGGAAAATAGGCCTAGGCTTAGCAATGTAAATTCAAACAAGATAGCCCCCTCTCAGAACTCAACACTCACAGTCGTAGAGTTCTGTTTTCACAGGTTGGCATATAATAGCATCAAGCACAATACACCAAATCTTCTTTGGCACCTTTTCCTTCCATAAAACTGCTTTTAGTAGATGCGCACAGAATTCATTTTATACACGTTGAACAGTTGCTATGTTCAAGAGGCCAGTTCCAGCACTTGGACTTGCATCTGCTTCATCATCAAAACAGAACAAAATAAAGACCCACTCTTTGTAAGTCACGTTTTCCATTTTTAGTGACAAGGTGAAGTGCAAGAACTGCTCACTTGATGTTAAAATCTCTTCAGTATGTACCTATATATTTCAATTCTGTGAAATATGTGGAATGAGTTCGAGAGAAGGATTAATTTTGTTGCGCTGGCAGAGAGCTGGGACAGATAAAATAGGTTGAATGGCCTCCTCCCATGCTAAAAATGTCCATAACTGTTCTTGGCCCTGCTAAATTGAAGTGGCCATCCTTTCATTATGACTGTGAGACGCAGCATGTTACAATAGATGGCATAATGAAGAAATCCTTTGTTATTAATGAACTTTTCAGCACTCTGCATTCTTCCCAAGTCAAATGTTCGATATGTACCTGTTGCACTGACTTGGTTCCAAACAGTTATAATGTGGAGGTGCTGGTGTTGGACTAGGATAGACAAAGTCAGAAGTCACATGACATCAGGTTATAATCTGACACGTTTATTTGAAATCACACAAGCTTTGGGAGTGCTGTCCCTTCATCAGGTGCGGTCAGGGAGGAAAACACACAGACACACAATTGATAAGCAGAGAGATCAAAACATCATACAACTGGTGTGAGTGGAGTGTCAGATAATAAGTCTTCATCCAGGATGTTTGTTTGTTTGCAGATATTTTGTTGAAGAAACGCACAACTTGTAGTTACAGTCAGTGTGGTATCTTATAAATTCTTGCTTTTGAAATAAAGGTTAAAACTCTAAGACAGATTCTGAACACAAGCCTCTAAACTACAAGTCAGAGTCTGACCTGAGATGTCACCTTTTGTACATTCCTGTTGCGCTGCCTGATTATCATGACAACACAGCACTGACATGGACTTTATAAACGCTTTACTTGCCTCTAACACTCTTGGTCACCTGTATAGAGTTATTATCTGACACTCCACTCACGCCAATTCTATGATCTTTTGATCTCTCTGCTGATAAGCTGTGTCTCTCTGTGGTCACCTCACCAACTGCACCTGATGAAGCGGCTGCACTCCAAAAGCTTGTGTGATTTCAAATGAACCTGTTGGACGACAAGCTGGTGTCATGTGACTTCTGACTTCAAACACTTACAGAATGTGTTTTCAATCCTATCGTGACTTGACAATAAGTCAGCTTCTTAAAATTTATAAAATGAGAATGTCAAGTGAAGTATGTCTAACCTTGAGTGCTTAGAAAAAGAAATATTACAACCATAGTCTAGTCAGACAGTAAAGACAGAAGGAATGATTTCATCGACTGTGTCTGACACCACACAATTAATCCCCCTGATGGAAGAAAGGTTGGCTGCGTTCTCTTTCTTCAGGAACATCCAGCTAATACCACCTGACTACTGCTTGTTTTATTCATCTGGTGTTCCATCTAATTCCTTGCAGTCTTGGTCAAACCTTCATGTAATTTATTTAGAATTTCAATAAAATAAATTTAACTTTATATTCCACAATTTTAACATCTCCTTTTAAGGTTTGAACGGTTCACTTCGTACACTGCACATGTTGTGTCAATAATTGGAGAACATGGTGGAAAAATCAAGATATATTGACAAGTAAACAAATGGCTAACTTCTGTTTCCTTGTCAGTAATGCCTTTTGAACAGAACATAAAGTTGCGCAACTATGTAGAGATAACAATTTAAAACTGGGAAGACCACTTTGTGGTCCCCACACCAATCTCTATTCACGACCTACTGACTGCATTACTCCGCCTTGGCAACAATGTAATATTACACTTGTGTCAGCACAACCTTGGTATCTTGTTTATCCCATGATGAACGTCCGACCACACATTCATGCAATCCCTAAAGCTGTCTCTTTACATCTTTTCAATCCTGCCGACCTGTCTTTTGTCTCGGCTCATTAGCAGTGAAACCTTCACCTGGAACTACTTCACTTCTGGACCTGACTATTCCAATGCATTCCCTGATGGAGACCCACATTTGTCCATTGAACACTTGAGGTCATCTAAAACTCCACTGCCTGAGTCTCAACTTGAACCAATTCCTATTCTCTGTACTTTCTACCTGACTGATACTATTAACAGTAATTGTATTAAATTCTCATTTTTGTTTACAAATCGTTACTTGGCTATGCCTACTGCTATTTTGGTAATCTCCACCAGTCCAACCATACTTCAGGATATCTGCACTCGTTTAATTATGTCCTCTTGCCCACTCTTGATTTTAAACGGCCCACTACTAGTTGCCAAACATTTAATTGTGTCGGCTTCAAACCCAAGAAGAGACTTCCGACACCTTCAGCGAGCAAACTCACATCCAGAACCTCAACCCAAGCAACAAATCCTCTCAAAACTCGCTAACTTCCTACACCTCTTAGCCTCTGTACATTTCCTCTTTTCAGGCACTTTTTCAAACAATCCTCTTTCATCAAGCTCTTGATCATCAGAACTAACAACTTAATAAGGCTCAGTTGTATTCTGGGATCGTTAATACTCCAATCAGATGCCTTCAAAGTTTCCCTCTATTAAAGAGATTTTATTATTGGTTGAAGTCATTGCCAAGCAGAGGGGGATGAATTGGGGAGTTATTTCAAAGAGCTACGATATGCCAAACGACCTCCTTCCACACTGGCCAACTCTGATTCTACAAAAACAAAAATGATTTTCAGACTTGGGAAGATCCCTCAAAAATGTCACAAGTAACCAGCTTTTGGGCAGAGTCGAGCTGCTGAGATGATAGACCAGGATTTAGGGGTACCAGGAGTGATAATATGCTGAACACAATCAAATTTTGAGGTTGTAGAATGATGTGGTCTTCGGCATTTTTGACACTTGGACCAGTTTCCTTCCTTTCCACAGAACAAGTCAAATAGCGGCAGCACAATGTTGCATGGCCGCTCAAGCTTGCTCCACCGTCGATGATGATTGTGGCTGGTCTTCCACATCAATTCAACTTTTGCTCATATCTCATCCTCTTTTCAAAACATCGATCTATTCACGTGTAGTATCCCTCTTGCTAACTTACTGAGAATTCATTCCAATCAATGAACTCCTAACGCTGACCCACCCCACGTCAAAAAATTCAGCTGAGATCAGGAACTGATCTCGCCTGTATGGCTGAGCTGGCTTTTAAAAAGTTTGCCGGTGAGAAAGTCCCAGTGAGAAACATTCATTAAAAAAAAAAATTGCATGGATTGCTCTCCAATCCTAAACTCTATTCAAATTCAGTTGGTTTGTGATGCAGACTGATGCCCTGCAGAGAGGGCTCAATTGCCACACCAGTGACCTTACCACAAAGGGTCTTCGCCTCAACCCCTCTACTTCCCTGACGCATGGTGATCTTCAGGTTAAATCATAACCAGTTGTCTCTCTCTAAGGAGTCGCCAAATGGCGTGCTAAGACTTTACCTTTCACCCTGATAACATGGCAACAAGCAGATAACACAGCTGATGTCACTGACTAATAGAATCCTCAACTATACTAATATTAACCATGTGATATCATCAGAAGGCATGCTCAACTAAGTTTTAATTTGCAAATTAAGTTAACAACCATTCAATCAATATTACTGAAGTACTCATATTACTGATCGTCTCGATACAACATTGTGGTGACATCTGTTCATAAGTGAAGTGTAATGTAATTGCACTTACTGTGGTTTTATCAATGTGATCCTGCAATGCGTCAATAAGCAGGTCACCCACAGGTTGCCAATCAGTGTGGACCCCCTCAGCTGTTCTCATATGAGCCTCAAGATCATCCAGAGCTTTCTGCAGTTCTTCAAGTTTCTCCAACGCCCTTTTCCACCTGTTTCTGCCAGTTGCTCGCACGGATTTTCAGTTGTTCCCAATTTTCCTTCACTTCTGTTGACTGTTTGCGGACAGCTTTGGCAATTCTCTGGGCTCTCTCTTCCGGGGCAGGTTCTGGAAATATGGAATGCAAATAATTTATCAACTATTCATGATTTTGATCGATAGATTTTCTTTCTCATCCCCTTTCCTTTAAAAGGTTTCTATGGACTTTCTCCTGAAATTGGGATACATAGTATAAGACGAAAGATTTTGGTACAGGCTCATCAATGATAAATTCTGTAATTAGCTGGCAGGTCGCGGAGCCATTAACAGACAATCACAGAGAACCAATACAAAGCCAAATAAAATTCTGCAGATATTTGAAATTTGTCACTACCAAGGAAACTTTAAAGAACGAAAAGGATTAGTGACTAAATGGGTACAATTCTCAACAAAAGATTTGAAAAATCCTTTCAGGATATCTTTCATAGCTATGAGACAAACATCCAACACAAACCAACTTTCATCTTTCAGGACTGGCAAGTTAGAATGATAAACCCAAAGTCTACCCTGCATAGTTCTCTCTAGAACTCACTTAATGAGGTTGTTAAGAGATGTAGAGATAACAAAGTGTGCAGCTGGATGAACACAGCAGGCCAAGCAGCATCTGAGGAGCACAAAAGCTGACATGTTGGGCCGAGACCTTTCATCAGAAAAGGGGGAGGGGGAGAGAGTTCTGAAATAAATAGTGAGAGAGGGGGAGGCGGATCAAAGATGGATAGAGGAGAAGATAAGTGGAGAGGAGACAGACAAGTTAAAGAAGTGGGGATGGAGCCAGCAGAGGTGAGTGTAGGTGGGGAGGTAGGGAGGGGATAGGTCAGTCCGGGGAGGACGAACAGGTCTCCGGGGCGGGAAGAGGTTAGGAGGTAGGAAATGGGGGTGGAGTTTGAGGTGGCAGGATGGGATAGGTGGGCTGGTTTTGGGATGCGGGAGGGGGAGGGGTGATTTTGAAGCTTGTCAAGTCCACATTGATACCATGGAGTGCAGGGTTCCAAGCGCAATATGAGGTGCTGCTCCTGCAACATTCAGGTGGCATCGTTGTGGCACTGCAGGAGGCCCAGGATGGACGTGTTACCTGAGGATTGGTAGGGAGAGTCGAAACAGTTCGCGACTGGGAGGTGCAGTTCTTTAGTGCAAACTGAGCACAGGTGAAGCGGTCCCCAAACCTCTGTTTGGTTTCCCCGATGTAGAGGGGGCCACAATGGCAACAGTGGATACAGTCTACCACATTAGCAGATGTGCAGGTAAACATCTGTTTGATGAGGAAATTCTTCCTGGGGCCTGGGATGGGGGTGAGGGGGGTGGTCTCGGGACCAGTGAATTTTAAACGTTGTGATGACAACATTTATGGATATGCAGGGAAAAGTGCTGGGTGTAGGGAGTGCTAGAGGGGAGTGTGGAGCGGATAAGGTGGGGTCACCTTAGGGTGGTGGGAAAAATGTCTTTGGTGGTGGGGTCGGATTGCGGATGGCAGAAGGGTCGGAGGACGACGCATTGAATTCGGATGTTGGTGGGGTGGTACGTGAGGGCGAGGAGGACACTGTTTTGGTAGTTATTATGGGGTGCGGGTGTGAGGGATGAGTTGTGGGAAACGCGGGTGACACGGTCGAGGGCGTTTTTGACCACTGAGGAGGGGGAAGTTCCGGTCCTTGAACAACCCTCAACAGTTTCTCTTTCAATTCCTCCCACTTCCTACAGACAAAGAGGGTGGCCAGGGTAGCCAAATGGGCCCAAGCTATGCCTGCCTCTTTGTAGGTTACATGGAACGCTCCCTCTTCCGTACCTACACTGGCCCTCAACCCCACCTCTTCCTCCGTTACATTGATGACTGTATCGGCACCGCCTCGTGTTCCCACAAGGGGCTCTAACAGTTCATCCACTTCACCAACACCTTCCTCCCGAACTTGAAGTTAACCTGGACAATCTCTGATACCTCTCTCTCCTACCTGGACCACTCTATTTCCAACCACTGAGAAACAAATATCCATTTCAACTCCACCAATTCCCACAGCTACCAAGATTACACCTCCTCCCACCATATTCCTGCAACAATTCATCCCCTATTCCCCATTCCTTTGCCTCTGCATCTGCACTCCCAGGATGAGGTATTCTATTCCTGTATATCTCAGATGTCCTCATTTTCCAAGGACCACAACTTGCCCCGCTCTGTGGTTGATAACGCCCTCGACCGTGTCTCCAGCATTTCCTGCAACAAATCCCTCTCACCCCACCCCGCAACAACAACCAAAACAACGTCTCCCTCGTCCTAACGTACCACCCCACCAACCTCCGGATACAACGCATCATCCTTCGAAACTTTCAGATTCTCTGGGAGGCTACGGAACAGGCGGCGGAGCCTTTGGCCTTGATCTTTGAATCCTCATTGTCTACAGGTTTAGTACCAGAAGGCTGGAGGGTTGCAAATGTTGTGCCCTTGTTCCAAGAGGGCAGTAGAGATGACCCAGGTAATTATAAACCCAGTGAGCCTTCCGTCTGTTGCAGGAAAAGTTTTGGAAAGGATTATAAGAGATCGGATTTATAATCGTCGAGCAAGCACCAATTTGATGGGAGAGAGTCAACATGGATTTGTCAAGGGCAGGTCGTGTCTCACAAGCCTCATTGAGTAATTTTGGAAGGTGACCAAGCACGTGGATGAGGGTCGGGCAGTTGACGTGGTGGACATGGACTTCAGTAAAGCCTTCGATAAGGTTCCACATGGTAGGCTATTGGAGAAAACGTGGAGACATGGGATTGAGGGAGATTTAGCAGGTTGGATTAGAAACTGGCTTTGGCCAAGGAGGCAACCAGTGGTGGTTGATAGAAAATATTCAGCCTGGAGTCTGGTTACTACTGGTTTGTCTCAAGGATCTGTTTTGGGACCACTGCTGTTTGTCATTTTTATAAATGACTTGGACGGAGGCATTGGTAGATCGGTTAGTAAGTTTGCAGATGACACTCAAGTCGGTGGAGTGGTGGACAATGTGGAAGAATGTTGCAGGTGACAGGTAGACTTGGATGAACTGCAGAATTGGGCGGAAAGCTGGCAGATGGAGTTCAATGCGGATAAATGTGAGGTGATTCACTTTGGGATGAATAATAGGAAGGCAGAATATTGGGTCAATGGAAAGATTCTTGGTAGTGTTGCTGTGCAGAGGGTGTCCATCTATGTCGATCCCTGAAAATTGCCATCCAGGTTGATAGTGCTGTGAAGAAGGCTTACGGTCTCTTAGGTTTTATTGGCAGTGGGATTGAGATCCAGAGCAACTGTCCAAAAAGCTGGTGCGGTCTCATTTGGAATACTGCGTACAGTTCTGGTCGCCCCATTACAGGAAGGATGTGGAAGCATTGGAAAAGGTGCAGAGGAGATTTTGCCTGGTCCGGAGCGAAGGTCTTCTGAAGAAAGGCTGAGGGACTTGGGTCTGTACTCATTGGAGAGAAGTTGGTTCAGAGGGGATTTAATAGAGACATACAAGATGATCAGTGGATGAGACAGGGTGGACAGTGTGGGTCTTTTTCCGAGGATGATGGCGTCAGCTTGTATGAGGGGGCACAGCTAAACAGTGAGGGATAATAGATTTGAGATAGATATCAGAGGCAGGTTCTTTACTCCGAGAGTGGTAAGGATGTGGAACCCCCTGCCTGCCAATGCAGTTAGCTCAGCCACATTAGGGGCATTTCAACAGTCCTTGGATAAGCATATGGATGATAATGGGATCGTGTCGGGGGGATGGGCTTAGATTAGTTCACTGGTCCATCCACATCATCGTAATGAGCAAAAAAGCACACCGTTGTCTCTACTTCCCAGGTGGCTAAGGCAATTCTGTGTGCCCACAAGGGCAACTTTCATTGATGTATCACAGAAAGCATCCTATCTGGATGCATATCACAGCACGGTTCCTCCAGCAAAACAATCCCTAATTATTATGGCTCCTGCCTTTCTTCTTCCAGGCAGAATTGGTTCTGCTTTGTCATAACTAATTTGGGAGAAAATCCACGCTTAGTCTAAGTTAATTCTTCCAACAATTCAGATACCATGGAATACTGAGCAATGAGTTGGTGTGTGAGAAAGAGAGAGAGAGAGAGAGAGAGAGAGAGAGAGAGACAAAGCCAGAGAGGTTGGGGGGGTGGGGGAGGGAGACAGAGAGAGCGCGCGCGAGAGAGAGAGCGCGAGAGAGAGACAGCGCGAGAGAGAGAGAGAGCGCGAGAGAGCGAGCGCGAGAGAGAGCGAGCGCGAGAGAGAGACAGACAGACAGAATAGGTGACAGAATGTGAGTGTGTGAGCGCCTGCATCAGACAGTGAGGTGTTGCTGAGGTGGAGATAGTTGAGAGTGTCGATCACCAACAATCTCTCCTGGTCCATCCAGATCGTCGCAATGGGCAAAAAAGCACACCACATGTCTCTATTTCCCCAGCAGGCCAAGGTAATTTGGAGTGTCCGCAAGGTCAACTTTCATTCATGTACCAGAGAAAGCATCCTATCTGGATGCATGTCACAGCATGGTTTGGCAACAGCTCTTCCTAAGACCACAAGAAACTGCAGAGTCATGAACACAGCATAGTCCATCATGCAAACCAGCCTTCCATTCGTTGATTCCACCTCTACTTCCCGCTGCCTCGGGAAAGAAACTGACATAATCAAAGGCCCTTCTCACCCCACAATTACACTCTCTTCTCCCTTTTTCTGAAGGGAAGATGTAAAAAAAGTTTGTATACATGCGTGAAAAGATTCAAGAACAGCTTCTTCACCGCTGTTATTGGACATCTGAATAGGACACTGAAAAGCTTAAATCTAATTTTGATCTTGCTCTCTGTGCATCTTCTCTGTAGCTGTCACTATGTTCCGTTTCACTGATGCGCCTTGTATGGTATGATCTGTCTATACTGCATGCAGAAGACAACTTTTCACTGTACCTGGGCACATGTGACAAAGATGCCTCAAATCAAGAGAATAAAATGTGAGGCTGGATGAACACAGCAGGCCAAGCAGCATCTCAGGAGCACAAAAGCTGACGTTTCGGGCCAAGACCCTTCATCAGAGATGCTGCTTGGCCTGCTGTGTTCATCCAGCCTCACATTTTATTATCTTGGATTCTCCAGCATCTGCAGCTCCCATTGTCTCTGACTCAAATCAAATTGACTGTGTGCAAGAGAGAGGTGAGCATATGATTGTGCTCAAGAGTGCAAAGACAGTGCATGAAAGTGTGTGTGTGCGCACGATAGAATGTGTGTGCCAGTGACTGTGCTGTGTGAGTGTGTGAAAGTGTGTTGAGAGTGTGTGAAAGGGAGTTAGCACAAGAAGGGAGTGTTACAGCATGCATGAGGGAGTGAGTGTGTCTGTAAGTGTGAGTGAGCTTGACAGCAAGTGAATTTGCAAACCTAAGTGTGTGAGGGAGAGATTTGTGGTCGTGTGTGTGTACTTGAGAGTAAGAGCATTGGCATAAGTTCCTGCGACAGTGCATGCAAGTGTGCCACAGAATGTGTGCAAGACCGTGTACGACTGTGTGACGGTATGGAGTATGAATGAGTGAGAATGTGACAGAGCGTGTTCGTGAGAGACTGTGTTCCTGACTCTTTTTTTGTGTGTGTTTAGTGTGTTTGTGCATGAGGGACAGAATATGCATGTGCAACATAGTGTGACTGTGAACCTCTGTTGGTGCCTGTGAGTGAAGTGATGGGGGAGAACAGGGAGAGGAGAGATAAAGAGAGAGAGAGAGAGAGAGAGAGAGAGAGAGAGAGAGAGAGAGGGGGGGAGAGTGAGAGAGAGAGCGCGCATGAGAGAGAGATGAGATGAGGAATTAGAAATTATGAGTGGTCAATACCTGGAGGAAAAAAAGAACAGTGTGTGAGTGTTAAGAGAAGTCGCTGGATGTAATATGGAGGCTATTGTTTTATTGATTGTACTAAATGAAAAGCAAGTGTCACCTCTCAGTGTTAGGGGACAAGAGATGTGCATGAGAGAAGGAGATATAGTCAGCCTTGTCAGAGACAGCAGACAAGTTGCAAATGCATAGAAACTGACATTAAAGCTTTCTTATCAATGTGTAAAGAGGTGAGACAAATATGACGAGTCAATATTGTACCTTTGCGCTCAGTAAAATCATGGAATCATGAATCAGAGAACCCTTACAGTGTGGAAACAGGTCGGTCAGCCCAACATGTCCACACTGCCCCTCACAGCATCCCACCCAGACCCATCCACCTGTAACTCACCTAACCTACACATCATTGAACACCTTGGGAAATTTAGCATGGCCAATCCACCGACCTTGCACATCTTTTGACTGTGGGAGCAAACTCGAGAAAACCCATGCAGGCACATGGAGAATGTGCAAACTCCACACAGAAAGTCACCAAAGGGTGGAATTGACACAGTGGTGTTAACCAGAGCCACTGTGCTCTATATTATGCGAATTCAGCTGCAAGCATTTTTTTTGAAGAAGGGAAACTTACCATCGTCACAGGATTAGAGTGGTTTCAATCTTCTATCAGCTTTGAGAACCTTATCCATATCTGCCTTCACAAGGGCAAGGTGATGGTAATGGTGAGAGACCGGTTAGTCTGCAGCAGCTCGCCGTGCAAAAAATTAACGGCACTTTCATTGCTTTTTTCCTAGGGGCATAACAGAAAGACAAGAACATGAAAAAATCCTGAAATCTTTCTCCAATTTCCATCTCAAAGGGACCATCCGTTCCTCAAAAGTCATAACCAAACTGAACATGGGCCTCCTGCAGTGCCACAAATGATGCCACCCCAAAGTTGCAGGAACAGCAACTCATATTCCGCTTGGGAACCCTGCAGCACAATGGACATGGCTGACAGCTCTGTCAACCACGAATGCAAGGAATGCTCAGTTGAGGAAGAATGCAGACATTTCGGAATCCCTCCAGCAGAAGATGATATCATTCGAACAAATGGATCTGTCTGGACAGTCCTGTTTGTAGATTTTGGGAAGTAAGACTCTATTGTTTGTCATCAAGGATATGGTTGAGTGATCATATTCAGACTGAAGAGACCAAGAATGTGAGGCTGGAGAATGGGTGCAGAACCATGCCTCTCGGAATTCCTGTGCGTGTCTATGTTTGGCTTGGGCTACTACGGTTACTTTGTCGCAGTGTCCTCTGAGAGGCGTGATTCTCCATCCATAATGCAACCAACAAACAGATACAATTGGACCCCCACATACAAACCCATACAGATCAAAACCGGAAATGACAGTACTCATGGTAACAGACTGGACAGTGTCAATTCCAGACAGAGTAGAATAACATCGTTTCATTGGAGGCTGTACCCATGATGTCACCGATCATGGTGACGAAACGTCTGAATGAGAAGAAGCCAGCTCGGCGAGCAAGTTCACAACCTCAATCAGAGAACTGGCTGTTTTGAACTACCTTGTTCAAGAGTTTCAGTTTTGATTTTGAATGTTAAGTCTCGCTCCCACATAGGGATGGAGGATTACTGTTAACAGCTGCATTCTAACTAATTCATATCGAATCATTATTGTTTTGACCAGTCTTCGGGTCAGGCTCCCTCGGTGACTGCGTCTCCCAAATTGTTAAGTTCCCTCGTGAAAGACTCCCCTTTTTTACACACCCAACTAGATCCACCTCAGTTGGTACGAATTAAGCTGATTAAAAAGGATCTTTGTCTTGTGGATACCTTCCTATGTTTCAGAAGGAGTCAAGATAACTCAGGGTGACACGGTGACTCAGTAGTTAGTAACGCTACCTCACAGCACCAGGGACCTGAGTTCCATTCCAGCCTCCGATGACTGTCTGTGTGGAGTTTGCACATTCTCCCCTTGTCTGTGTGGGTTTCTGCTGGGTGCTCTGGTTTCCTCCCACAGTCCAGAGATGTGCAGGTTAGGTGGATTGGCAATGCTGAATTACCCACAGTGCCCACGGATGTGTAGGTTCGGTGCATTAGCCATGAGAAATGCAGGCTGACAGGGATAGAGTAGGGGAATGGGGATGGGTCTCGGTGGGACGCTCTTTGGAGGGTTGCTGTGGGCTTGTTGAACTGAGTGGCCTGTTTCCACACTGGGGATTCTATAAAACTAGCTTCTCCTGAACTCGTGAGAGAGTGAGTTTATCAATTGCTAAATGCAAGAAGTCATAAGGCACCACAAATATGCACAAGTTAGAAACAAGAAATTAGCTCAAAAACCATAAAAGTTAAGAGGGATACGGATACTTCAGCCTTTGGATTGTTTGTGAAGAATAGAAAGTGGGATGTTGTGGCCACTAAGTTGGGCGATCCCCGTAATGTTGATATGAATTCAGCAGTTAATTTTGAGATTCTTGTTGAAATTCTTTTGACCTTGTTTCCCTTTTGACATTGCCCAGGTTTGCAGAGCTCAGAGCAAGAGATTTTCTTTTCTTCTTACCTGCAGCATAGGGCCATGAAACGGCTGTCCCAGAGCCGTGACCTCCACAACTCCTGAGACCACACGAGCACATTCGCCCAGGAATACACATGGACTGATACCAAAGAACTATCGGGATAACAATACTCAGCGTGGTACTGGAAAAGACAGCATGTACAAACAGAAAACAGCTGTAAATAGTGTCAAGAGGTGAAATCAAGTGATAAAGCTAAATTCATGGCTCTTTGCTTGCGTGCTCATTGTATTCAGAACAAAATCAACAAATTAATAGCACATTTCTAGGTTGACGGGCATGATTTTATAGCTATTACAAAGACATGGTTACAAGGAGATCAACACTGGAGCTAAGTGCGCAGGGCTATACGACATTCCAAAAAGACAGGCAGGAGGGAAAGTGACTGTCAGCAAAGAAATTACTATGAGAGCAAGAAACGATCTTGGATCGGAAGATGTAGAATCCAATTTTATTTATTTGTTAATGGGAGGAGGACATCCCTAGCTACGCAGTGTTTATTGTCCATCCCTAATTGCCTAGGGGACAGTTCAAAGTCAATCATATTGCTGTGGGTCTGCAGTCACATATAGGCCAGATCATGTTAAGGGTGGCAGTTTCCTTCCCTAAAGCACATCAGTGAACCAGGTGAGTTTTTCTGACATTTGGCAATGAATTCATGGTCATCATTATATTCTTAATTCATGATTTTCTTTTATATTGAATTCAAATTCCACCATCTGCTGTGCTGGGATTTGAACACAGGTCCCCAGAATGTTATCTCAGTCTCTGAATTAACAGTCCAGCAATAATACCGCTAGGTCATTTCCTCCCCCATCGTGGAACAAGAAAGCCTGTAGCTGACTCCCACTTGGGAAAAACAGTGAACCAGGAGCTTCTTAAATGGGCGATCGCATCTCCTTACATTTTAAGACAGCCATGGATAATCAGGACCTTGTGGGAAGGGACGAAATTGGGGGAGGGAAAATTACATCAGTGTTAGGTAGGAGCTGAGCAGTATTAATTGGGAGGAGCTTTTATTGAACAAGTCAACATTTGATACGTGGGAGTTATTTAAAGACCTACTCTTCAGTTCAGAACTGGCCGATTCCAGGGAAGGAGGAATGACAAGGATGGCAATCTAAGGACATACGGACATAAGAAATAAAACAGGAGGAGGCCATCTGTCTCTTCCAGCTCGTTCCGCTGATCTTTTTTGCGGACTCAGCTCCACTTACCCTCCCATTCACCATAACCCTCAATTCCTTTCCTGTTCAAAGATCTATCTGTTTTGGCTTTCAAAACATTCAACAAGGGAACCTCAACTGTTTCAGTGGGCAGAGAATTCCACAGATTCACAACCCTTTGGATGAAGAAGCTCATCCTCAACTCAGTTTTAAATCCGTTCACACTTATTTTGAGGCTGTGCCCCCGAGTTGGAATTTCGCCCATCAGTGGAAACAATTTCCGATCCATTTGTTTCATAATTTTAAAAGTTTCTATTAGATCACCCCTCATTCTTCTAAATTCCAGTGACTGCAATCCTAGTCGACTCAATCTCTCCCCATACAGCAACATTTTTAGTTCTGGAATCAACCTCGTGAACCTCCTTTGCACCCCCTCCAGTGCCAGTACATCCTTTCTCCAGTGAGGAGACTAAAACTGTACAAACTACTCCACACCAAGCCTCACCAGCACCCTATACAACTGTAGCATACCCTCCTGGTTTTTAAACTGCATCACTCTGGCAATGAAGGACACTATTCCATTTGCTGTCTCAATTACCAGCCGCATCTGCAAACTACCTGATTCAGACACAAGGCTGCCCAGCTCCCTCTGCGGAGCAGCATGCTACAATTTTTCACCATTTAAGCAAGACTCCATTTTTCCATAATTGCTACCAAAATGGATACCCTCACATCTACCATCATTGGACTCCATCTGCTAGACCCTTGTCCATTCACTTAAACTTTCTGCATCCTTCCGCAGATTTTCATTGTCCTCTTCAGACTTTACTCTCTCACTCATTTTAGTGTCATCTGTGAACATAGAAAAATACAGTGCAGAACAGGTCCTTCGGCCCTCGATGTTGCGCCAACCTGTGAACTAATCTAAGCCCGTTCCCTCACACTATCCCATCATCATCTGTATGCTTATCCAAGGACTGTTCAAATGCCCTGAATGTGGCTGAGTTAACTGCATTGGCAGGCAGGGCATTCCACGCCCTTACCACTCTCTGGGTAAAGAACCTGCCTCTGACATCTGTCTTCAATCCATCACCCCTCAATTTGTAGCTGAGCCCCCTCGTACAAGCCAACATCATCATCCTAGGAAAAAGACTCTCACCGTCCACCCTGACTCATCTTTCTCTGATCGTCTTGTATGTTTCTATTAAAGGCCCTCTTAGCCGCCTTCTCTCCAATGAGGACAGACTCGAGTCGCTCAGCCTTCTCTCATAAGACCTTCACTCCAGACCAGGCAACATCCTGGTAAATCTCCTCTGCTCCTTTTCCAATGCTTCCGAATTCGTCCCGCAACGGAGCGACCAGAACAGGTCGCACGAGCGTTTTGTGCAGTTGCAGCATGACATCACGGCTCTGGAACTCAATCCCTCTACCAATAAAGTCTAACACACCGTATGCCTTCTTCACAGCACTATCAACATGGGTGGCAACTTTCAGACATCTATGTACATGGACGCCAAGGTCCCTCTGCACATCCACACTACCAAGAATCTTTCCATTGGCCCAGTATTGTACCTTCCTATTATTCCTCCCAAAGCGAATCACCTCACATTGAACTCCATTTGCCACCTTTCCGCCCAACTTTGCACTTTATCCAAGTCTCCCTGCAACATGCGACATTCTTCCACATTGTCCACCACTCCACCGACTTTAGTGTCATTTGCAAACTTACTAACCCATCCACCTATGCCTGCGTCCAAGTCATTTATAAAAATGACAAACAGCAGTGGGCCAAAAACAGATCCTTGAGGCACACCACCAGTAACCGGACTCCAGGCTCAACATTTTCCATCAAACACCACTGGTTGCCTTTTTACCGAAAGCCAGTTTCTCATCCAAACTGCTGAATCTCCCTCAATCACATGGCTCCGTATTTTCTCCAATAGCCTACCATGTGGAACCTTGTCAAAGGCTTTACTGAAGTCCATGTACACTACGTCAACTGGCCTTCTCTCATCCACATGCTTGGTCACCTCCTCAAAATCTCCATGACGTTTGTGAGACACGACCTGCCCTTGACAAATCCATGTTGACTATCTCCAATCAAATTGTTGCTTCCGAGATGATTATAAACCCTATCTCTTATAACCCTTTCCAAAACTTTTCCTGCAACAGACGTAAGGCTCACTGGCTGTAATTGCCTGGCTCATCTCTACTGCCCTTCTTGAACAAGGGCACAACATTTGCAATCCTCCAGTCCTCTGGTGTTAAACCTGCAGACAATGAGGACTCAAAGATCAAAGCCAAGGGCTCCGCCACCTCCTCCCGAGCTTTCCAGAGAATTCTCAGAAAAATCCTCTCAGGCCCAGGGGATTTATCTAGGTTCACACCTTCTAGAATTGATAACATCTCCTCCTTACTAACCTGAATCCTTTCAAGTCTAATAGCACGTATCTCAGTCATCTCCTCGATGATATTGTCCTCTTTCTCAGTGAAAACAGATGAGAAATATTCATTTAGCACCTCTCCGATCTCTACCCGGTCCACACACAACTTCCCACTTCTGTCTTTGATTGGCCCTATTCCTACCCCAGTCATCCTTATATTCCTCACATACCTTGAGAAAACTTTATGGATCTCCTTTATTCTACCTGCGAATGACTGCTCAGGACCCCTCCTTGCTCTTCTTAACTCTCTTTAAATCCTTCCTTGCTCATCTGTAACTCTCCATCGCATCAACTGAACCATCTCATCTCAACATCACATAAGACTCGCTCTTCTGCTTAACGCGAGATACAATTTCTTTAGTAAACCACGGTTCCCCCACCTTATCACTGACCCCTGCCTGACAGGGACGTACCTATCAAGGACGCGCAATATCTGTTACTTAAACCAGCTCCCCATTTCGATTGTCCCCATCCCCTGCATTTTGCTACCCCATTGTTTGCCTCCTAAGTCTTGCCCAATTATAATTGCCTTCCCCCATCTCTAAGTCTTGCCCTGTGGCATGTTCCTCTCCCACTCCATCGCTGAACTGAACGTAACCGAATTAAGGTCACTCTCTCCAAAGTGCTCATCTACCACTAAATCAAACACCTGGCCTGGTTCACTGTCAAGTACCAGATCCAGTGTGGCCTCCCCTCTTGTCGGCCCTTCGACGTACCCTGTCGGGAAACGCTCCTGCGTGCATTGGACGAAAACTCATCCATCCGACGTACGAGAGTTACAGCATTTCCAGTCAATGCTTAGGAAGTTAAAGTCTCCCATAATGACCACCCTGTTCCTTTCACTCCTGCCCAGAATCGTTTTGCCAATCCTCTCCTTCAGATCCCTGGAACTTTGCAGAGGCCTATTAAAAAACTCCCAACAGTGTGGCCTCTCCTCTCCTGTTTCTGACATCAGCCCATCCCACCTCAGTAGACCAGTCCTCCTCAAAAGTTTTTTCAGCCTCCGTTATACTGTCCTCGACAAACAAAGCCACACCTCCCCCTCTTTTCCCACCTTACCTGATCTTACTCAAAGATCTGAACCCTGGAACCTGCAACATCCATTCCTGACCTTGCTCTATCCATGTCTCCGTAATGGCCACAACATCGAAGCCCCAGGTACCTATCCATGCTGCAAGCTCACCTCGCTTATTCCGGATACTCCTGGCAGTGAAGTAGACACACTTCAATTCAGCTTGCTGTTTGCCAGCACACTCCTGTGACACTGAGATCCTGTCCATGTCCTCTCTATTCTCTTTCTCCTGTGTACTGAAACTACACCACAGTTTCCCATCCCCTTGCTAAGCTCGTTTAAACCCACCCGAACAGCACTAGCAAATTTCCCGCCCAGGATATTAGTGCCCCTCTGGTTCAAGTGGATACCGTCCTGTTTGTCGAGGTCCCACCTTCCCCAGAATGAGCCCCAATTGTCCATGTACCTGAAGCCCTCCCACCTGCAGCATCCCTGCAGCCACGTGTTCAGCTGAAATCTCTCCCTGTTCTTTGCCTCGCTATCACTTGGCACGGGTAACAAACCAGAGATAACCACTCCGTTTGTTTGAGCTCTCAGCTTCCAGCGGAGCTCCCTGAAATCCTGCCTGACGTCCCTATCCCTCTTTCTACCTATGTCGTTGGTACCTGTGTGGACCATGGCTTGGGGCTGGTCACCCTCTCCCTTCAGGACCCCAAAGACACTATCCGAGACAACACGGACCCTCGCACCTGGAGGCAACGCACCAATCGTGAGTCTCTTCGGTTCCAAACAAGCCTTCTATCTGTCCCTCTAACTATTCAGTCCCCAATGACTAACACTCTCCTCCTATACCCCCTTCCCTTCGTTGCAAGAGCGACAGACTCTGTGCCAGAGACCTGCACCCCGGTCAGTATTGAGGTAATGCCTCATCGTAAGGAGGTCAGAATTGACGGAGTGGCAGATATTTAGAGGGTCAGTACTGAGGCAGTGCACAACCGTCAGAGGGTCAGTACTTAAGGAGAACCCCATTATCAGAAGGTCAACACGAATGGAGAGTCACATCGTCAATGGTTCAGTCCTGAGGAACACTTCATTATCATAGGGTCAGTCCTGAGGCAGTGCTTCATTGTCAGAGGGTCAGTATTAAGGTTTAGAATTGAGGGAGTGCTATCTGATTATGTCACTCTGACAATGAGGCACTGCCTCAGGAATGAGCCTCTGACAATGAGGCACTTTCTCACTTCTGAATCTCTGACAAGGAAGCATTCCCTCAGTGCAAACCCTCTGTATGGACCCGATGTCAATGAGGCACTCGCTGAGTACTGACCCTCTGACAAAGTTCCAATAGCTTACTACTGACCTTCTAATCATGTGCCCCCTACCCCATTTCTAAATCTGTTACACTGAGGGCACTGCCTCAGAACTGACACACTGGCTATAAGGCAGTCCGTAAAGACTGACCCGCTGATCATGAGGCTGTCCCTCAGTTAATGACCCTCTAAATATGAGGCACTCCCGTAATTCTGACCGTCAGGAGCTACCTCAATGTTGACTCACTGCTTTGGAGGCACTGCCTCAGAATTGACATGCTGACGATGGGGCACTTGCTCAGGACAGACCCTCTGATAGAGCTGCAGGTTTGATATTAGAGCAGTGATGCACCGCGAGCAGGTCAGTATTAAGGGAGTGTCACACAGTCAGTGGACCAATATTAGGGGAGTGCCACACTGTCAGAGGATCACTCTGAATGGAGTGCTGCACTTGTGGTGAGTGAGTACTGAGGCAGTGCAGCACTGCAAAGGGTCAGTAATGAGAGAAAGCTCCATTTTCAGAGGGTTAGCACAGAGGAAGTGCTTAATCAGAGAGCTATTTCAGAGAGAGTGCTGTATTGTCAGAGTTTCGCACTGAGGGAGTATCACACAATCAGAGGTCCAATATTAAGGAAACAGTGCACTGTTGGAGGGTTGATATAAAGGGAGGGCTGCACTGTCAGAGGGTTAATGATGTGGGAGTGCTGAAATATCACAGAATCAGTCCTGAGAAGTGCTGCACATTCAGAGAGTTAGTGCTGAGGGAGTGGTCTAATGTGAAAAGATTGATATCAAGGGGCACTGCCGAAGGATCAGTCGTGCAATACTGTCAGAAAAACAATATTGAGGCAGTTCTGCTGTGTCAGTGGGTCAATATTACAGGATTGCTACACGATCCACGTATCAATGTCAGACAGTCAGTCCTGAGGGAGTGCTGCACTGTTGGAGGGCCAATATTGAGTGTGTGCGACTCTCAAGAGCATCATTTTGTTGGACTTGTGCACTGTCAGAAGTTCAATTGTAAGCAAGTGCCACACTGGTAGCGGGTTAATATTACGGGAGTGCTGCACTGTCAGACGGTTAAAGATGAGGGAAAGCTCATCATCTGACAGGGCATCACTCCCTTCAGACGAACCCTCAGGCGGTGCAGCACTCCAACAAGTTAGTTTCAGAGGCATGTTGCCCCATCAAATTGACCCTCTGAGACAGGAGCATGCACTAAATATCGACCCTCTCACAATGCTGCACTGCCTTAACATAGGCCCTCTGGCAGGGCGGCTCCCTTTCAGTACACACCTTCCCACAGCACAGCACTCTCCCATCATTGACTCTCTGACAGTGCAGTACTCTCTTAATATTGAATGTGTCACACTGCACAACTCCATTAAAATTGACCCAAGCAATCCATGAATATTTGCCCACTGACAGTGCAACTCTTCCTCAGTTCTGACTCTCTGACAGTGCAGCACTCCCCGAAATACTGTCAGAGGGTCAATACTGAGAGAATGCTGCACTGTCAGAGTCAGCTCCCTGCAGTCCTATCAGATGTTCAGTATTAAAGGTATGCCGCATTGGGAGTGCGTGAGCGTCAGTGAATTCTGCACTGCAAGAGGGTCAACAATGAGGAAGAACTGCAATGTCAATGTAACAGGGTCAGAACCGAGTGCCTTACAATCAGAGGGTCAGGATTGAGGTCAGAATTGAGACAGTTATGCAGGATTAGAGTGTCAGTGCTGTGGTCGAGTAGCACTCAGAGGGTCAGTACCGAGGGAAAGCTTCATTGTCAATGGATCACTTCTGAGGCTGTGCTACTTCGTCAGAGGGCCGTACGAATGCGGTGTCTCATTGTGGGGTTGACACTGAGGGCAGTGTGGGTGAAAAGAATGAGAGAGTGTTGCACTGAGGAGGGACAGCATCGAAAGAGTGCTGCACTGAGCAGGGTCAACACTGAGGGAGTGCTGCACTGAGGTCGGGTTAGCATTGAGAGGTGGTCAGCACTGAGGCAGTGATGGGGTGTTCGCACTGAGGGAGTGCTGCACTGAGGTCGGGTTAGCATTGAGAGGTGGTCAGCACTGAGGCAGTGATGGGGTGTTAGCACTGAGGGAGTGCTGCACTGAGGAGTACTCAGCACTGGGATGGTGTCAGCACTGGGGAAGGGCTCCATGAAGGGGGTTTCAGCCACGAGGGGCGAGTTTGCACCGAGGGGGATCCAATATGAAGGAAGTACCGCACTATCTGACGATCAATAATAAGGGTGTGCGCCACTCTCGGAGGGTCATTCTTGAGGAAGCACCGCGTTGTTGGAGAGTCCGTACTGAGGGAGTGTTGCATGGTCAGTGTCATCACTGCGGGAGCTCTACACTGTTGGAAGGTCAATACTAAGAGTGTGCTGCACTGTCAGACAGTCAATGATGAGCTAGTGATGCATGTGCGACATTCCCTCAACTCTTATCCCATTACAATGAGGCACTGCATTAGTATGGCCCTCGGACAAAGTAGCACAGCTTTAGAACTGACCCATTGATCATGAAGCTTTCCCTCAGTACTGGACCTCAGAGTGCTCCTCAGCCACAACACTGACTCTCTAATCCTGCAGTACTGTCTCAATTCTGACCTCAGTCCTGACCCTGTTACATTGACATTGCAGTTCTTCCTTACCATGGACACTCTGGCCATGGGACAACACTGTTGGCCCTGTTGCAGTGCAGAATTCACTGACACTCACCCTCTCCCAGACCTTCAATACTGAATGTCTGATAGGCCTGCGGGCAGCTGACTCTGACAGTGCAGCATTCTCTCAGTATCGACCCTCTGACAGTAATTAGGGGACTGCTGCATTGTCAGAGAGTCAGGACTGAGGAAGGGCTGCACTATCAGAGGGCAAATATTAATGGAGTTGTGCACTGTCACAAATTCAATATTAACAGAGGGCTACACTGTCAGAGAATCAATGATGACGGGGCAGTGCGTTGTGAAAAGACCTGTAATAAAAGGCATGCGGCCTGTCAGAGGGACTAAACGGAGAGCTTCACTGTGAGAGGGCCAACATTAGCCAATGCTCCAGTCTCAGAGGGTCAATGTGATGGGAGAACATCTCTCTGACATTATCTTGTTGGCGGGTCAGCGCTGACGTAGTGCTGCACCGTCCGAGGGGTCGGAGAAAGGGAGTGATGCACGACCAGGTGATCAGGGAGTGCTGAAGTGAGGGGGTCGTCAGCGATAAGTGGGTGAGCTCTGAGGGAGTGCAGCACAGTGTGGGGTCAGCACTGCGGGAGTGCTGTTCTGAGGGGGATCAGGACTGAAGGGGGTCAGCACTGAAGCAGGTCAGCGTTGAGGGAGTGCTGCACTGAGGGGTTCAGAATAAAGGGGATGCTACACTGAATGGGTCAGAAATGAGAGGGGGGTCAGCACTGAGGGAGAGCGGCACTTGAAGATGTTCAATATTAGTGTGTCCTGCACTGTGAAAGGGTCAGTATGAAGGCAGCACTGCAATATCAGAGAGGCAATGATGAGTGTGTGCTGCACTGCTGAAGGGTTAAATTTGAAGTGGTGTCCCACGGCCAGAGTGTCAATGGTCAGGGAGCATGGCATTCTCAGAGTGTTATTGCTGAGAGAACACCAGTATGACGGAGGGTTAATACTGTGGCAGAGATGCACCGTCAGAGAATCAGCCATCAGAGAGTACGCAGTGTTGGAGGGTCAGTACTGAGGGAGTGTTTCACAATCAGAGCGTCAGTTGTCTGGCAGTGCTGGAAAAGCTCAGCAGGTCTGGCAGCATCTGTGGAGGCAAAAACAGAGCTAACATTTCGGGTCCAGTGACCCTTCCTCAGAACTGTTCTGAGGAAGATCCCCAGTTCTGAGGAAGGGTCAATGGACTCGAAACGTTGAATCTGTTTTCTCCTGCACAGATGCTGCCAGGCCTGCTGAGATTTTCCGGCAACTTTCTTTTTGTTCCTGACTTACAGCATCCGCAGTTCTTTTGTTTTTTATGTCTGGCAGTGCTTGTTTGCTTGTGACCTTCTGAAAGCACAGCACACCCATAATCTTGGCCCTGTGGCAGGCCAGCACTCCCTCAGTACTGATCCTCCAACAATAGAGCATTCCTTCAATACTGACCACCAGCGCAGCACTTTATTTCTGAGAGTAGTCTGAAAGAAACTACCTTTGCTTACCGAGAGACACAGGGAGAGCAAGTGCGTATTCTGTAGGTGACTCAGAATGTATTGTAACCTCAACAAGTCAAACAGTATTTCAGATTAGTTTATAATTAAAGATTATTCTAACTGTCTTCCTGGAAAAGTACAGTCCCTACAACATGGGGCTGATACTAATACACTCACTCAGAAGTGACCCTCCAGGAAAGCAGCCCTGCCTCAGAACTGACCCTGTGACAACGAGCTACTCCATCAGCAGTGAATCTGTAATCACGTGGCACTACCTCAATTCTGAAAACATTACACTGAGGCACTCCTCCAAAGGCCTCTGCGTTTTAGGGATTATTTACAGTGATCCCTGTGTTTTACAGGTTAATGAAAGGGGTCACTGTTTTCGGGTTTATTTTCACCCTCCAATCTTGCAGCACTCCCTCAATTCAGGCGTGTAGCAGTAATGTCTCCAGACTGAATCTCGAAAAGTGTTGCAAACCCTCAATTCTGATCTGCGCAAAATGAGCCACTGACTGAGTATTGGCCTTCTGACAAAAAGTCACTTATTCAGAACTGGCCTTCTGACAATGTGACACTCGTCCACATCTGACCCTCCAGCAATGAGGTACTGCCTCAGAACTGATCCGCTGACAGTAAAGCACTGCCCCCTCAGTTCTGACCCTCTGACAGAGCTGCAATACTTCAGGACTGAACTTCTAATCATCTTGTACTCCATCAACTCTGAATCCAATGCACTGAGCTACTGACTCAGTATTTACAGTCTGCTCCTAATACACCCTCAGAATTGACCCTAAGGCAATGTGACCCTGCCTCAGAACTAACTCTGTGACAATGAGGCACTTCCTCAGCGCTGAATCTCTAATTGTGTAGCACTCCCTCAGTTTTTAGGCACTCCTTCCAGACTGGCACACTCTCAAGGCTGATCCTGCAGCAATGAGGAATTGCCTTCCAACACAGCCATGAGGCCCTCTTTAGGACAGTGTCTGATAACGAGGCACTCACTTGGTTCTGAGCCTCTGACAATGAAGCACTTGCTCAAGTCTGACCACATTAAAATGAGGCACCCTCAAACTGATCTGAAACACCTCAGTTTCGACCTTCTGATGGCTCTGAAATGCCTCAGTTTATATCCTCTGACTGGTCTTTTAATTCTGACACAATTACAGTGAAGGTCAGCCTCCATGCTGACACTCGGAGTACATCACTCCCTCTGACAGTGTTGCACACCCTGAGCATCACTGACAGTTTCAGCATTCCCTTAATATGGACCAACTCACAATGCAGCACTCCCCTAACATTATTATTTATATTGACGATCTGACAGTACAGCCCACCTCAGTGCTGACCCTCCGACAGCGCAGCATTCCCTCATTACTCACCCTTTGATACTGTAGCCCACCTTTGGTAATGACACTCTGACAGTGTCACACTCCCTTACTATCGGCCCTTCAACAGTGCAGCACTCCCTCAACGATGACACCGTAACGATGCAGGATTCCCTCAGTCCTGGCTCTGCAACAGTCAAGCATTCAATCAACACTGACCCTCTGTTAGTGCAGCACACCCCTAATATTGATCCTGTGACAGTGCAGCACTCCCTTAATATTGGCCTTCCGACAGAGTGGCACTTTCTTGACGAAGACACTCTGACAATACAGTTTTCCCTCATTGCTGATCCTCTGGCAGTGCAGCATTCTGTCATCATTGGCACCTTGCCAGTGGAGCGACATGCTTCTTATTGACCCTCCACGGTGCAGCAATGCCTCTCCACTGACTCTACAACATTAATATTGATCCCCGAACGGGAGGTTCTCTTTCATACCCACCCCAACAAAGAGAAGCCCTCCCTCATCTTTAACCCTCTGACAGTGCAGCACTCCCTTAATATTAACCCGCTGCCAGTGTGGCACTCCGTTACAGTGCAGAACTCCAACAAAGTGATCATCCGAGTGTCGCGCACACACTCAATATTGACCCTCCAACAGCGTAGCCCTCCCTCAGAACTGACCGTCTGACATTGATACACTGATAGTGTCACAATTCTGTAATATCGACCCCCACTGACGCAGCAGAACTCTCTCAATATTGGCCTTCGGACAGTACTGCGCTACTGATCCTTCGGCGGTGCCTCTTGATATCAATCCTCTGACATTATAGCACTCCCTCAGTACTAACTCTCTGAACGTGCAGCACTCTCTCAGGTCTGATTCTGCGTTATTTCAGCACTCCCACGTCATTAACCCTCTGACAGTGCGGCACTCCCTTTATATTATATTATATTTATCAACCCTCCAACAGTGCACTATTTCCTTAATATTGGACCTCTGATTGGACAAGCTGACAGCATCTCATGTTCTTTATCGACAGAGAGTCAGTTCTGTGGTAGTACCTCATTGTAATGGGTCAGAGTGGGTCTAATCAGTCCAACCCCAAACCTAACCGCGGCTTCAGGCCTAAGCCTAGCCTCAGGCCTAACACTCACCCTCAACCTAAGCAGAAGCCTCAGCCCCAAACCTAAGTGTGGTCTGAGCTCTAACCCTAACCATAGACTCAGCCCTCAGCCTAACCTCAGCCTTAACCCAAAACCTCTCCCGAGCCCTACCCCGAACTCCAAACTTAACCTCATTAGTAACCCTAACACAAGTCTCATCCCTCACCCTAACTCTACCCTCATCCAAAACCTCGTCCAATCCTCACACCTAACCCCTAGCCTCGGTCCTAACCCAAACCCTAACCCTCGCCACCCTCTCACGCTAACCCTCATTGTTAATTAGTGAGTACTGAGGTATAGCAGCACTGTCAGAGCATCAGAATAGTGGGAGTGAACTACCGTCAGACTGTCGATACTGAGGCAGTGTCTCATTATAGAAGGGTCAGAATTGAAGCAGTGCCACACTAACAGAGACTCAGTACTGAGGTACTGCAACAGCGTCATAGAATCTGAACTGTGGGCGTGCATTATTGTCAGAGGGTCATGATCTGAGGCAGTGTCTCCTTGTGAGAGGGTCAGTACTGACAGAGAGCCTTCCTTGCCTGACGGTCAGTACTGAGGCACTGCTTCTTTGTCAGGGGGTCTGGAGGGATAGTGTCTCATTGTTGGTCAGTCCAGTGTGAGGCAGTAGCTCATTGGTGGAGGGTCAGTCCTCAGGGTGGGCGGATGATGTGGAGGTGCTGGTGTTGGACTTGGGCGGACAAGGCTGAGTATTGACACTCTGCTACAAATGCACTCTCTCGTTCTGACCCTCTGATAAAGGCAAACTCCCTAATTGCTGACACTCTGCCAAGTAGGCACTGGCTCAAACAGACCCTCTGACAATAGGCCACTGACCCTCTGATAGAGCTGCAGTACCTCAGTGAGGCAGTGGCACTCCTTGAATTCTGATCCCATTACAATCAGGCACTGCGTCAGTACTGATGCTCTGCCAAAGAGGTACTGCCTGAAAACTGATCCAATGACAATGAGGCACTCCATCAGGACTGACCTCTGACAGTGCTAGATTACCTCTGTACTGACCTTCTAAAATGGGTGGCACTCCTTCAATTCTGACCCCCTTACAACATAGCCCTGCTGCAGTGCCGACCCTCTGACAACAAGGCATTCTCTGAAGCCTGATCCCCTCAAGATGAGGTCATACTTCAGTATTAACACTGACAGAGAGTCACTTCCTCTATATTGACCCTCTCATTGTGCGGCACACCCTCAGTTCTGATCTTACGACAATGGGGCACTTTTGACCAGCTGACAATGGTGCTCTCCCTCAGTTCTGACACCTCCACAGTTCTGCACTACCTCTGTACTGACTCTCAGTACTGACCCTATTCTGATCCATTGCAATGAGGCGCTGCCTCACTTGTGGCTGTATAACAATGATGCACTCCATCGATTCTGCGCAGCACACAGTGCTGTAATACGTCCGTACTGCCCTGTAATTGTGTGGCACTCCCTTAATTTTGACCCCCTTACACTGAGGCTGTGCCTCAGTATTCACCTCTGAAAATAATGCACTCCTACAGATCTGGCCCTCTGATGCTACTGCAATAACTTAGTTTTTATCGGCTCGTCACGTGGTTAGCTTCAATGCTGATGCCATTACACGGAGGCAGTTTCTCAGAACTGACCTTCTAACAATGGCACTCCCTTCGAACTGTCAGATACAGCCACACTACCTCCGTTTTGACCCTCTCATCACGTGGCAGTCCCTCAATTCTGAACTCCTCACAATGAGTCGCTAACTCAGTATTGACCCTCTGACAAAGAGGCACTCCCTTAGGGCTGACCTTGCACCAATCAGATACTGCCTCACACCAAACCCTCTCGAATAATGAGGCACTGCTTCAGTACAGACCCTCTGACAAAGACGAACTGCCTCAGAACTGACTCTCCAGCTATGGCGACCGGCCACAAAACGGACCTGCTGACAATGAGGCACTTCCTACCATCTCCAATCATGTGGCATATCTCTAATCCTGTGGCCCTCTCTCAGTTCTGTCGCCATTGCATTGAGGCATTCCCTCTTCGTTGATCCTCTGAACTCCCTCAAGACTGACCATCCACCGTTGATGCACTACCTCAGATCTGACCCACTGACAGTCCTACAATCTGTCACCATTCCATGTAGCATTCCAGCAATTCTGACCCCATTTCAATGAGACGCTATTTCAGATGGTCACTCTGAAAACGAAGCGCATTCTCAGGACTAAATCTCTGAAACTAAAGCACTTCCTCAGTACTAACTCTCTGGCAGGCAAGTATTGGGGGTTAGGTTAGGGCTGAGGTTAGACTTGGAGCTTAGGCGAGGGTTGGGGTTGAGGCTAAGCGTTAATTGGGGCTGTGTGTTACGGTTCATTTTAGGGCTGAGGCCATAGCTAGTGGTAGGGCTGAGGCTCACTTTAGGGCTGAGACTAGATGTTCGGTCTGAGGATCAGCATTAGGGCTGAGGGTAGGGAGGGTTTACGCTGAGGATAGGGTTAGGGTTAGGGTTAATGCTGAGGTGAGGGTTAGCCTGAGGTGAGCGTTTGTATGGGTTTAGGGCTGAGGCTGGGTTTCGAGTCAGGGTTCGGGCAAAGAGACGCTGCCTCAGAACTGACCTGCTGACAATTAGCCAGTACCTTAGGTACTGATGAGCTAATAAAAAGGCCGCTCTCAGCACTGACACTGCAGCAATGAAGTCTTGCCTCACAACTAGGACTGGAGAGAGGCAAATGTAATTCCTCTCTTCAAGAAAGGAAATAGGGAAATCCCCGGCAATTATAGACCGGTAAGTCTCACGTCTGTCGTCTGCAAGGTGTTAGAAAGGATTCTGAGGGATAAGATTTATGACCATCTGGAAGAGCATGGCTTGATCAAATACAGTCAACACGGCTTTGTGAGGGGTAGGTCATGCCTTACAAACCTTATCGAGTTTTTTGAGGATGTGACTAGTAAGGTTGATGAGGGTCAAGCTGTGGATGTGGTGTATATGGACTTCAGTAAGGCATTTGATAAGGTTCCCCATGGAAGGCTCATTCAGAAGGTCAGGAGGAATGGGATACAGGGGAACTTAGCTGCTTGGATACAGAATTGGCTGGCCAACAGAAGACAGCGAGTGGTAGTAGAAGGAAAATATTCTGCCTGGAAGTCAGTGGTGAGTGGGGTTCCACAGGGCTCTGTCCTTGGGCCTCTACTGTTTGTAATTTTTATTAATGACTTGGACGAGGGAATTGAAGGATGGGTCAGCAAGTTTGCAGACGACACAAAGGTCGGAGGTGTCGTTGACAGTGTAGAGGGCTGTTGTAGGCTGCAGCGGGACATTGACAGGATGCAGAGATGGGCTGAGAGGTGGCAGATGGAGTTCAACCTGGATAAATGCGAGGTGATGCATTTTGGAAGGTCGAATTTGAAAGCTGAGTACAGGATTAAGGATAGGATTCTTGGCAGCGTGGAGGAACAGAGGGATCTTGGTGTGCAGATACATAGATCCCTTAAAATGGCCACCCAAGTGGACAGGGTTGTTAAGAAAGCATATGGTGTTTTGGCTTTCATTAACAGGGGGATTGAGTTTAAGAGTCGTGAGATCTTGTTGCAGCTCTATAAAACTTTGGTTAGACCGCACTTGGAATACTGCGTCCAGTTCTGGGCGCCCTATTATAGGAAAGATGTGGATGCTTTGGAGAGGGTTCAGAGGAGGTTTACCAGGATGCTGCCTGGACTGGAGGGCTTATCTTATGAAGAGAGGTTGACTGAGCTCGGTCTCTTTTCATTGGAGAAAAGGAGGAGGAGAGGGGACCTAATTGAGGTATACAAGATAATGAGAGGCATAGATAGAGTCGATAGCCAGAGACTATTTCCCAGGGCAGAAATGGCTAGCACGAGGGGTCATAGTTTTAAGCTGGTTGGTGGAAAGTATAGAGGGGATGTCAGAGGCAGGTTCTTTACGCAGAGAGTTGTGAGAGCATGGAATGCGTTGCCAGCAGCAGTTGTGGAAGCAAGGTCATTGGGGTCATTTAAGAGACTGCTGGACATGCATATGGTCACAGAAATTTGAGGGTGCATCCATGAGGATCAATGGTCGGCACAACATTGTGGGCTGAAGGGCCTGTTCTGTGCTGTACTGTTCTATGTTCTATGTTCTGACTAACTCACAAAGGGCTCATAATGGAGCAAGTGCCGAATGATGAAAGGGTGCGGACTGAGGTGTTGCACAACTGTCAGAGGGTCAGAACTGAGGTATTGCATCATTATCAGATGGTCAATACTGCAGCAGTGGCCCACTGTAATAGGGTCAGAAAGGTCATACTGAGGTCTTGCAAGATAGGGTCAGAACTGTTGGAGTGATTCATTATCAGAGGGTAGGCACTGAGGCATTGAAGCATTGACAGAGGGTCAACACACTGTCTGTATTGAACATGTGGCAATAATGTTCTGACTCCATAACATCAAGGCACTGCCTCAAAACTGACCCTTAATACTGACCCTCGCACAGTGCTGCATTGCCTCAGTCGTGATGCTGCATTCGTGTGGTACTAGCAGTTCCAACCCCATGAATAGGATGGGCTGAAGGGTAACATTTCTTGATATTTGAGAAATGGTTGACTTTGAATGAGTCCTGTCAGCATTCCTGTTTTACAGTTAGTTTTATTTCTGTAACTGGTTTTTTGCTTTGCCAAGTCGTTTGTTACACCGGAGCAGAGGGAGCATTTTGTTCCTCGGCACTGGACGTCATCTCGGAATGAGACCGCGAACGGTGCCAGGAACAACCTCAGCCTCCAGGCCAGCCGTTGATCGAGGGGTCCCTCACGGCCACAAGAACATGAGGCTTATTCTTTTTTACTCTCTACTTGTTATTCTTTTTAATTATTCTTTCTCCATCTTTTATTTCCTCAATAAATGTTCATCTTTCAGAAAATTGGCAAGCATTCCCTTAACTGCACTTGATAGAATCACAAAAGAACCACCTCGATGCACGCTGTCATCAAAAACACACCATTATTATGAGGCACTGCCTCAGCATTGATCCTCTGACAATATCGCACTCCCACAGATTTGACCCTTTGACAACGAAGCAAGGCCTCAGTATAAAAGCTCTGACAATGCTTCAATCCCTCAGTTCTGACCATCTGACAAGGAGGCACCTTTATTTCTGACCCTCTCACAGTAGCAATATCTCAGGACTGACCTTCTATTTGTATGGCATTGCCTCACCTTAGAATGAGGTGCTGCCTCAGTCTTGACCTTTTGACAATAATGCACTCCCACAGTTCGGACTCTCTCATATTGCTGCATTTCCTCAATACTGACACTAAAAATGTGTGGCAGATCTTTAGTGCTGATCCTTTTACAAGGAAGCATTGTCTCAGTATTGACCATCTGACAATGATGAACTCTCACAGGGGTCAGGACTGAACCCCTGTCAATGAGGCACTTCTTCAGTGCTTGCACTCATTATTCACCTTCTGACAAAGCTTCAATACCTCAGTACTGACCCTCTCACAGGGCCGATCTTCTGTCAAATCTAGAGAATTAATACAGAGGAGGTGTCTCTTATTAGAGGGTCTGCCTGAACTCTTGGTTGAAGTGTTCAATAAATTGCTACAACCTGAAAGAAGTAATTCTTCCCTGAATTCATCGGCAACTAATTTGAAAATGTGGCCTCTGGTCGTAAAATCTTTCACAAATGGGAGTAATCTCGACGGATATACACTATCAAGCCTCTTAAGAATCTTAAATGTCGAAAAAATAAGTTTTTTTTCAATCTTATAAACTCCAATGAATGTAGCCCAACTTTCTTCAGCATAGCAATCCCCTCCGCCATTTCCAAAATCAACCCAGTCAACATGAGGCGTTCGGCCTCCGCAGCACTCGCTCTGTGGCCGTACATGACTTGGAAGTTACCATCCTGCTGCTACAACTCTACTTCTATTTACGATGCAGTCCTCCGTCCATCCGAACATACTACCCTTGAACACATGTTCTCTTTTCTTTTGAGACACCTTATGAGCTGTACCTTATCAAATGCTTTGTTGAAATCTCAATGTACTACATCAACTGGTGGTCCTTCATCAGTAATGTTTGTTTCCTTCTCAAAGCACTGTAGCAAGTTTGTCAAGTATTATTTCCCCTTTATGAAAGGATGTTGACTCTGTAGGATGTTATAGCACACTCAGTACCCTGTTATTTCATCTTTCATTGCCGGCATGAACATCTACCCAGGTTGACCCAATTGGCAATACTGGCTGACTATTTTGTCGAAGTATCTTTGTAATAATGGTTTTATGTTCACAATCTTACAATCCTCTGAGAATTTTCCACAATCTAAGGATTCTTGGAAGATTATCATCAGTGCCTCCATTGTATCTGTCGCTGCATTGTTCAAGATGAGAGGATTCAACTCATCATACCCCTTGGATATTTTCTCTACTGATTGGAGTCATGTTTGGAATTCTGTGCAGTGACATTCACTTGTAACAGTTTGCCAAATACTACCAGGAACAGAAATTGTCATCCAGCTGCAACTAAACTAAAGCTTTCAGCACGGAAGAAAGTCTTTCAATTCATTATGAACCTAATAACTCCTGAAAAGGGCAATACAATTTGCCTCAGTCCATAAATGTTCTTTCTCCAACATCCTGAGATGCATTATCTGTATTTCTTCAAATTTACCACAGAATCTGTTTCAATCACCCTTTCAGCAACACGCATGACAACAATTCGGCATTTTTAGTCCCCCTGTAGCCTCCGTTGCACACGTGCATTGTTAGATGATTATTTATTTGTGTGCCTGCTTTTTTGCTCGAATGGATAAAGGTAAATTTCTGTTCTTTTGTCATCAGAACTATTGCCTCCTCACTCTCATCTTCCTTGTTTTATCCTGTGCTGGAATATTTAATTTGTTGACATATCTGAAATATGTTGTTGAATGGATCGGGTTTTGTAACATTGCATTCCCCATAGACCAACTACCGATGCTGTTGCTCGTTCTCACAGTTATTATCTTGCAGAGTGGAAAATGCAGTTTGAAAGCAATGGAACGTTATCGAAGAAGAACTTGATGCATAACTTGCTGCGATCTTCCAAACTACAAACTCACCTTCAATTCTTTCTCGGTCAGAGCATTATGCCGGCGCAAATGAATCGTGTTCTCAATGGGACTTCCAAAACCATGGAATTGAATTTGCATATTGATTTCTTCTTCCCTCTTCAGAAATGCAAAGTAGTATCGTGATGAAGCTTCCAAGGCGATGATTGTGTCCTTCAATGAACGGAAAAGTGACTCTTAGATTCATGGAAATATTTCACTACTTGTATAGACATGAAAGGCAAACATTCTCCCTGCATATGACCCAGTCTCATTTTATCGTATCTTTCTGATTTTACATGCCATGGGACAATCATTGCAGTGTAACAGAAATGTTGATCATGGAAATTTATCACTGTTTTCAGAAATAATGGCAAATTTTCAACATCTTGCAATTGTATGAAGGCTCAGTCTCATCACACCTCGCCTGCTGCACAAAGACATTATTACACTGCTTTGAATGTTAGGACTGAAACAAAACACAATCATGACACAAATGCATCAACGCACTACTTTCAATAGGATCTGATATCCTTGCCAGGCACTGGAGGGGTTGCGGAGACTGGTGCGTGGATAAAGTCGTTCCTCTGTTCAAGCAGGAAAACAGGGACTTTCCAGGAAACTACAGACTGGTGAGTGTCTCATGTCTCAAAAGTATGGGCTAATAAGGGACAGCCAGCATGGTATTATGCGAGGCAGGTTATGTCTTACCAAGTCAGTTGAAGTTTTCAAGGAGGTGACAAGGGTGATCAATTCGGGTAGAACAGTTGATAACATATATACATGGACTTTACGAAGGTTTTCAACAAGGTCCCTCATGGTATGCTCATCCAGAAGATTAAGATCCATGAGATCCATGGTGACTTGGCCTGCCCATATAAGGCAGACGGTAGCGGTGGAAGGCTAACAAAGATAACACAGTATAGGGCTGGAGGAACACAGCAGGCCAGGCAGCATCAACAATGTCAGCTTTCCTGTTCCTCTGATGCTGCCTGACCTGTTGCGTTCCTCCAGCTCCACACTTGGTTAACTCTGATTCCAGCATCTGCAGTTCTTGCCGTCTCAGTGGTGGAAAGCTGTTTTTCTGGCTGCAGCTCAGTGACGAGTGGTGTTCCGCATCGATGTGATTTCTGCTGTTTGTGATATGTGTGAATGACTTGGTTGCAAATGTAGACGGGGGATTAGTAAGTTTGCTGATGATAATAAGGACCAGTGGACTTGTGGACAGCATGGAAGGTTGTCAAAGGACACAGCAAGATACAGACCAATCGCAAACACGAGCGGAGAAATGGCCGATGGAATTTAATCTGGGCAGGCATGAGGTGTTGCATTTTAGGAGACCAAGTGTTAAGGAAAGGGATACACAGTTAATGGCAGGACCCCAAACAGCAGTGATGTCCAGAGGGATCTTGGGGTCCTAGACCATAACTCCCTGACAGTAGCCACACAAGTAGATAGGGTGGTCAAGAAGGCATATCGCATGCTTGCCTTTATTCATAGGGGAACTCAGTGCAAGAGTCAGGATGTCACATTGCAGCTTTACAAGACTTTGGTGAGACCACACAGAGTATTGCATTCAATTCTGGCCGCCACATTACACTAAGGACGTGCAGGCTTTGGACAGGGTGCAGAAGAGATTTACCAGCATGCTGACTGGAATAGAGGGTATGAACGAGAGGGAGAAGCTGGAAAAACTCTTCGTTTTCTCTGGAGCAGTAGAAGCTGAGGGCAGGCTTGATAGAAGTCTATAAAATTAGGAGATACGTAAATACAGCTAACGGTCAGAAAATTTCTCCACTGGAGTTGAAGTGTCCACTATTAGGGGGCATGCATTTAAGCTGAGAGGGGGGAAGTTCAAAAGAGATGTGAGGGGCAAATATTTCACACTGAGCATGTTAAAAGTGTGGAATACATTGCCCGGGGTGGTAGTGGATGCAGATACGATGAAAGCATTTAAAAGGGACTTTTAGTTAAGTGCGCGAAGAGGTAAGGAATGGAGGACTATGGATCAAAGACAGGCAGAAGGGATTATTTCATTTGTTGTCATGTTTGGCCCAACATGGTGGGCCAAAGGGCACATTCCTGTTGCTGTAGTGTTCCAAGCTTTATGCTCACTTGTATCATGATTGCAAAAAGTAGGATTGGGAAGAATTTTTGAGAAGCGTTTGTGAACATTATTTCATGTGAGGACAAACGGGATAAGGATCAGGTGATACAGCTCAAACAGATTTTGGAGCCCATGATGAATCATACGGACCTCACAAGCACCAATGATCAGAGGGATCTCAGGATCTTGATGTGCATTCCTGTTGATCCCCCAATGTAATGGACCAGGTCGTTGAAGTGGTTTGGAAGACACATTGGATACTTGTCTTTATTCGACTTAATATTAAGTGATAGAGTTTCAGAATAGGCAGGGTATGTACAAAATTTTGGTTAGGCCAACAGTGAAGTCAACGGTGAGAAAATACAGTGAGACTTGGACAACGATCAGGCTGGCCTGATAAAGGTTAAGTTACATTTGCGCCATACAAGTGCTAAGCAGCAATCAGCCCAACAAGAGAGAATATGACCATATCAAAAAAAATTCCATGTCCTTACCCTCACATCATCCTTACATGTATTTTTTTTTAAACGTGCAAGTGCTATCCAAGCCATGCAAGGCTATGGGCCAGGTGATGGAAATGAGGTTAGAACAATTCAGTGCTTGTCCTTGACTGTCACAGAATCTGTGAGCTTAAGAATGTATTTCTCCTGTATTGTAGACGACTCACGTGCTTGGCTATACACTAAACCAAGGTTAACACTGATCTAAAACTAAACTGGGTCAGTTATACAATCAGCAGTAGCCAGGTCCATGGTACAAACCACCTGCTGTGGGACAGGGTCAGGCAAATCCAAGTGAGCGAACGTGTTTGGAGACTCATTCGTTGGGGGCATAGATTCTGTAGCCACATTTGAGACACCAGGGCTGCGTGTTGCTTCCCTGCTGCCAAGGTCAAGGACATCTCTGATTGGTTGCCAGAAACTCTTAAGGGGGAGGGTGAGCAGCCAGAGGCCACTGTGCACGTTGGTACCAATGACATAGGCAGAAAGAGGGATGAGATCCTGTGGACTGTGTACAAGGAGTTAGCAAAGAGGCTGAAAGGCAGGACCTCGAGGGTAATAATTTATGGGTTGCCATGAGTGCCACATGTTAGAGAGTTAATTCATAGAAAGATAGGTGAGATGAATGCATGGTTAAGGAGCTGGCACAGGGAACAGGATTTCCGGTTCATGGATAATTGGGACCATTTCTGAGCATGGGGTGACCTATTTAAGAGGGATGGGAGGCAAGACGCTGTGAGTGGGTTACGACGGAGGGGACAATTCATTGTGAGTGGGTTACGACGGAGGGGACAAGTGCCTGTGAGTAGGTCAGGAAGGAGGGGCAAGTCGCTGTGAGCGGGTCAGGACTGAGGGGGCAAGTCGCTGTGAGTGGGTCAGGGCTGCGGGGGGGCAAGTCGCTGTGAGCGGGACAGGGCTGCGGGGGGGCAAGTCGCTGTGAGCGGGACAGGGCTGCGGGGGGCAAGTCGCTGTGAGCGGGACAGGGCTGCGGGGAACAAGTCGCTGTGAGCGGGTCAGGGCCGTGGAGGCCAGTCGCTGTGAGCGGGTCAGGGCCGCGGAGGCCAGTCCCTGTGAGCGGGTCCGGACAGAGGGTGCAAGTCACTGTGAGCGGGTCAGGACGGAGGGGGCAAGTCGCCGTGGACGGGTGAGGACTGCAGGGGCAAGAGGCTGTGAGGGGGTCAGGACAGCAGGGGCAAGAGGCTGGGAGCGGGTAATGACAGAGGAGGCAAGTCGCTGTCAGTTGCTCAGTACTGCAGGGGCAAGTGGCTGTGTGCGGGTGACGGCGGAGGGGGCAAGGGGCTGTGAGGAGGAGGGTGGGCAAAGGAGGAGGAGGTGGGAGGGAGGAGGCGGAGGCGGCAGCTGGTGGGGGGGAAACGAGGAGTAGGGGGTAAAGGTGGGGGGAAAGGAGAAGGAAGGGTGGGGTGAAAGGAGGAGGGGGGTTTGGGGGGAAAGGGCGACGAGGGGGGTTTTGGGGGGAGGAGGAGGAGGAGAGTGGGCGCGAAGGAGGAGGAGAGTGGGGCGGGGAGGAGAGTGGGGCGGGGAGGAGGAGGGTGGGGGGAGAGGAAGAGAGGAGGAGAGGAGGAGGGTGGGGGTGAGATGAGGAGGAGGGTGGGGGTGAGAGGAGGAGGGGGGTGGGGGTGAGAGAAGGAGGAGGAGGAGGGGGGTGGGGGACGGGGTGGGGGTGAGAGGTGGAGGTGGAGGGTGGGGGTGAGAGGGGGAGGTGGAGGGTGGGAGTGAGAGGGAGAGGTGGAGCGTGGGGGTGAGAGGGAGAGGTGGAGGGTGGGGGTGAGAGGGGGAGGAGGGTGGAGATGAGAGGGGGAGGCGGGTGGGGGGAGAAGGAGTGTGGGGGGGAGGAGGAGGGTGGGGGGGGAGGAGGATCGTGGGGTGGGGAGGAGGATCGTGGGGGGGGGAGGAGGATCGTGGCGGGGGAGGAGGATCGTGGTGGGGGGGAGGAGGATCGTGGGGGGGAGGAGGATCGTAGGGGGGAGGAGTGGAGGAGGAGGGTGGTGGGAGTGGAGGAGGAGGGTGGTGGGAGTGGAGGTGGAGGGCGGTGGGAGTGGAGGAGGAGGGTGCGTGGAGTGGAGGAGGAGGAGGGTGGGTGGAGTGGAGGAGGAGGAGGGTGGGTGGAGTGGAGGACGAGGAGGATGGGTGGAGTGGAGGACGAGGAGGGGGAGGGTGGGGGGAGTGGAGGAGGAGGGGGAGGGGATAAGGAGGAGGATGAGGAGGAGGGTGGTCGGGGGGAGGAGGAGGAGGGGGAGAGATAATGGGAACTGCAGATGCTGGAGAATCCACGTTAACAAAGTGTGGAGCTGGATGAACACAACAGGCCAAGCAGCATCTCAGGAGCACAAAAGCTGACGTTTCGGGCCCAGACCCTCTTTCACAGACGGGGATGGGGTGGGGGAACTGAATAAATAGGGAGAGGGGGGGAGGCGGACCGAAGATGGAGAGAAAACAAGCTTCAAAATCTCCCCTTGCCCCACTGCATCCCAAAACCAGCCCAGCTCGTCCCCTCCCCTCACTGCATCCCAAAACCAGCTCAGCCCGTCCCCTCCCCCCACTGCATCCCAAGCCTGTTCTTCCTCTCACCCATCCCTCTGTCCCACCTCAAGCCACACCTCCATTTCCTACCTCTACCTCATCCTGCCTCCTTGACCTATCCATCTTCCCTGGACTGACCTATCCTCTCCCGACCTCACCTATACTCTCCTCTATACCCATCTTGTTTTCTCTCCTTCTTCGGTCCGCCTCTCCCTCTCTCCCTATTTATTCCAGTTCCCTCTCCCCATCCCCGTCTCTGATGAAGGGTCTAGGCCCGAAACGTCAGCTTTTTGCTCCTGAGATGCTGCTTGGTCTGCTGTGTTCATCCAGCTCCACACTTTGTTCACGTGGATTCTCCAGCGTCTGCAGTTCCCCTTATCTCTCCTCCTCCTCAACTCCTCCATTGCCACCCAGCCCACTCCTCCTCCTTCCACCACACCCTCCTCCTACTCCGTGATAACAAAGGAGGAGCAAGAGGAGGGTTGGGGGGGAAGGAGGAGGGTGGGGGGGAAAGGAGGAGGAGGAGGGTGGGGAGGAGAAGGAGGAGGGTAGGGGGTGGAAGGAGGAGGGGGGTAGGGAGTGGAAGGAGGAGGAGGGTAGGGGGTGGAAGGAGGAGGAGGGTGGGGGGGAAGGAGGAGGGTGGTCGGGGAAAGGGGGGTTGGGGGGGAAAGGAGGAGGGTTGGGGGGAGAAAGGAGGGGGGTGGGGGGAGAAAGGAAGAGGAGGGTGGGGGGAAAGGAGGAGGAGGGTGGGGGGAAAGGAGGAGGAGGGTGGGGGAAAGGAGGAGGAGGGTGGGGGTGGAAGGAGGAGGAGGGTGGGGGTGGAAGGAGGAGGGGGTTGGGGGGGTCGAGGAGGAGGAGGGTAGGGGGTGGAAGGAGGAGGGTTGGGGGGGAAAGGAGGAGGAGGGTGGGGGGGGAAGGAGGAGGAGGGTGGGGGGAAGGAGGAGGGTGGTCGGGGGAAGGAGGAGGGTGATCGGGGAAAGGGGGGTTGGGGGGGAAAGGAGGAGGGTTGGGGGGAGAAAGGAGGGGGGTGGGGGGGAAAGGAAGAGGAGGGTGGGGGGAAAGGAGGAGGAGGGTGGGGGAAAGGAGGAGGAGGGTGGGGTGGAAGGAGGAGGAGGGAGGGGGTGGGAGGAGGGTGGGGGTGGAAGGAGGAGGGGGGTGAGGGGAGTCGAGGAGGAGGAGGGTAGGGGGTGGAAGGAGGAGGAGGGTAGGGGGTTGAAGGAGGAGGAGGGTAGGGGGTTGAAGGAGGAGGGGAGTAGGGGGTGGGAGGAGGAGGGGAGTAGGGGGTGGAAGGAAGAGGAGGGTGGGGGGGATGGAGGAGGAGGGTGGTGAGGGGGGAGGTGGAGGGTGGGGGCGAAGGAGGTTGTGGAGGAGGGTGGTGGGGAAAGGAAGAGGAGGTTGGGGGGTGGAAGGAGGAGGAGGATACGGGGTGGAAGGAGAAAGAGGGTGGGGGGTGGAAGGAGGAGGAGGGTGCCGGGGTGGAAGGAGGGGGGTGTTGGGGGGGGAAGGAAGAGGAGTGTGGGGGGGGAATGGAGGAAGAGGGTCGGGGGGGAGAAGGAGGAGGGTGGGTGGGGAGGAGGAGGAGGGTGGTGGTGTTGAGAGTGGGTCAGGACTGCAGGGGCCAGTCGCTGTGAGCAGGTCAGGACCGAGGGGGCAAGACGCTGTGAGCAGGTCACGACAGAGGAGGCAAGTCGCTGTGAGCGGGTCAGGGCTGCGAGGGACAGTCCCTGTCAGCGGGTCAGGGCTGCGGTGGCAAATAGCTGTCAGGGGGTCAGGGCAGCGGGGGCCACCCTGTGAGCGGGTCAGGGCTGCGGTGGCAAATAGCTGTCAGCGGGACAGGGCTGCGGGGGACAGTCCGTGTGAGCGGGACAGGGCTGCGGGGGCCAGAGCCTGTGAGCGGGTCAGGGCTGCGGGGGACAGTCCCTGTCAACGGGACAGGGCTGCGGGGGCCAGTGCCTTTGAGCAGGTCACGGCTGCGGACAAATAGCTGTCAGAGAGACAGGGCTGCGGGGGACAGTCCTGTGGACGGAACAGGGCTGCGGGGGCAAATCGCTGTCAGGGGGTCAGGGGTGCGGGTGCCAGACCCTGTGAGCGCGAAAGGGCTGCGGGGGGCAATGCGCTGTGAGCGCGACAGGGCTGCGGGGGGGGGCAAGTCGCTGTGAGCGCGACAGGGCTGCGGGGGGCATGTCGCTGTCAACGGGTCAGGGCTGCGGGGGCCGGTCCCCGCGAGCGCGACAGGGCGGCGGTTCCAAATAGCTGACAGCGGGACAGGGCTGCGGGGGCACGGTCCCCATCAGGGCAATAGGGCCGGTGGGGGGGCGCCCGGTCCCCGTCAGGGCGACAGTGCCGGGGGGGGCGGCCCGGTCCCCGTCAGGGCGACAGGGCCGGGGGGGGCCCAGTGCCCGTGAGGGCGACAGGGCCGCGGGGGGCGGGTGCCCGTGAGCGGGACAGGGCTGCGGGGGCAAATCGCAATGAGCGGGACAGGACTGCGGGGGCCAGTACCCGTGAGCTGGACAGGGCTACGGGGGGGCCGGTGCCCGTGAGTGGGACAGGGCTGCGTGGGCAGGTCCCTGTCAGCAGGACAGGACTGCAGGAGGCAAATCGCTGTGATCGGGTCAGGGCTGCGGCGGCCTGTCGCTGTGAGCGACTCAGCACAAGGGGCAATTGACTGAGAACGGGTCAGGATGGAGGGGGCAAGTGGCCGTGAGGAGGAGGGTGGAGGAGGAGGAGGGGGAGGAGGACGGGAGTGGTGGCAGAGGATGGTGGAGGAGGAGGAGGAGGAGGGGAGGTTTGGGGGGGAAGGAGGGGGGTTGTGGGGATGAGGGAGGAGGGTTGGGGGGAAAGGGAGGAGGGTTGTGGGGGGAAGGGAGGAGGGTTGGCGGGGAAGGAGGACGGTTGTGGGGGGAAGGAGGAGGAGGGTTGTGGGGGGAAGGAGGAGGGGTGGGGGGAAGGAGGAGGGGTGGGGGGAAGGAGGAGGGGTGGGGGGAAGGAGGAGGGTTGGGGGGGAAGGAGGAGGGGGGTTGTGGGGAAGGAGGAGGGGGGTTGTGGGAAGAGGATGGGGGTTTGGGGGAGAGGAGGAAGAGGGGGGTTTTTGGAGAGGAGGAGGGGGTTGGGGGGAAGAGGAGACGGAGGCGGCGGGTGAAGGAGTGGAGGAGGAGGCGGTGGGTCAGGGGAGTGGAGGAGGAGGCGGCGGCTGGTGGGGGGAGTGGAGGAGGAGGAGGCGGGTGGGGGGAGTGGAGGAGGAGGAGGAGGAGGAGGGAGAGGGAAAGGAGGAGGATGAAGAGCAAGGTGGTGGGGTGCAGGAGGAGGAGGGGGAGAGATAATGGGAACTGCAGATGCTGGAGAATCCACGTTAACAAAGTGTGGAGCTGGATGAACACAACAGGCCAAGCAGCATCTCAGGAGCACAAAAGCTGACGTTTCGGGCCCAGACCCTCTTTCACAGACGGGGATGGGGTGGGGGAACTGGAATAAATCGGGAGAGGGGGGGAGGCGGACCGAAGATGGAGAGAAAACAAGCTTCAAAATCTCCCCTTCCCCCAGTGCATCCCAAAACCAGCTCAGCTCGTCCCCTCCCCCCACTGCATCCCAAACCTGTTCTTCCTCTCACCCATCACTCTGTCCCACCTCAAGCCACACCTCCATTTCCTACCTTTACCTCATCCTGCCTCCTTGACCTGTCCATCTTCCCTGAACTGACCTATGCTCTCCTGACCTCCTCACCTATACTTTCCTCTCTACCTATCTTGTTTTCTCTCCATCTTCGGTCCGCCTCTCCCTCTCTCCCTATTTATTCCAGTTCCCTCTCCCCATCCCTGTCTCTGATGAAGGGTCCAGGCCCAAAACGTCAGCTTTTTGCTCCTGAGATGCTGCTTGGCCTGCTGTGTTCATCCAGCTCCTCACTTTGTTCAAGTGGATTCTCCAACATCTGCAGTTCCCATTATCTCTCCCCTCCTCCTCCTGCCCCCCACCACCCTCCTCATCATCATCCTCCATTCCCTCTCCCTCCTCCTCCTCCTCCGCTCCCCCCACCCGCCTCCTCCTCCACTCCCCCCACCCGCTGCCTCCTCGTCCTCCACTCCCCCCACCCGCCTCCTCACCCTCCTCTCCCCCCAACCCCCCTCCTCCTCTCCCCCAAACACCCCTCCTCGTCCTCTCCCCCAAATCCCCATCCTCTTCCCCCAATCCTCCTCCTTCCACCCCAAGCCCCCTCCTTCCACCTCAACCCCCCTCCTTCCACCCCAACACCCCTCCTTCCACCCCCAACCCTCCTCCTACTCCATGATAACAAAGGAGGAGAAGGAGGAGGGTGGGAGGGTTGTGAGCGGGTCAGGGATGCGGGGGCACGTTGCCGCGAGCGGGTCAGGGCGGCGGGGGCACGTCGCCGCGAGCGGGTCAGGGCGGCGGGGGCACGTCGCCGCGAGCGGGTCAGGGCGGCGGGGGCACGTCGCCGCGAGCGGGTCAGGGCAGCGGGGGCACGTCAACTCCCAAATGGGCATTGATACATTAGTAAATCTCACATCAATAAACTTACGTCTCAAAGTTCTCGCCTTCTAGAACTGTTTGTACTGGTAAATAACCCAAGCGAGGATGTTTGGCAAAGTATTTCTTGGATCTGAACTTACTTTTCAGCACCTTGGTGAAATCACGTACATCTTCACCTGATGTTGTCTGAAAATGTAAAATAAATCAAATTTAGTTAAGAATTAATAATGAACCAATCTACTCAACTCACTCTATAATCCATGCTATCCCTGCTAAATGTCTTTGAGGATGTGAAATTAAAGAGTCTGCAATTCTGAGGGATAAAGTCGCTATCTTTCTGTAAGATTATGATAAAGGTTAGATATGTCTGAATGTGAGTTTCGAACAATTAAGCTTGAGTTTCATAGAGTCGTACAGCATGAAAAAAGATCCTTTGGTCAAACCAGTCTATGCTGATCACAATCCCAAACTCAACTAGTTCTACCTGCCTGAGCTTGGCCCATATCTCTCCAAACATTTCCATCATCTTTCTACCTTCTGGCTACAACATCACCTGAACAGAATTCTCCATCTTGTGGTCAAATACTAAAACTATACAATTAAGTCATTTCAAATGATACACAGATCCAGGATTCACATTCGTGGCATTTCTGGTTGAATTGCTAATTATTTTAACAAGAGTGCATTTTTTGTCCAATTATGCCATGTATAATTACTGATCCAAAATTCATCTCATTGGGTTTCATTTTTTTGGTTTTGTGTATTGAGTCAAAGATGAGATCAATACATTGGTGAGAAATTATCTTGGTTTGGAAATTCAAAGTCACTGTAGTCCCAGACGGGACCACAGGGCTGCTCTCACAGTCGAGAGAGATAACTGGAGGTGGTTGAAATTGAAGGTTGCCACACCTCAGACGAAGACACAGGTTGAGAAGGAGACTCCTTCATAGTAACTTCACAAGGTGTAGGATTCCATGCTGTTGGTATCACTCTGAATTACAAACCAGCCAACTGAGCGAACTGGCTCCCAGGCAAAATATCCAATCAGTTTGGGTAGAGAGATGAACAGCAAAGGAAAGTCGTCACAGCTGTGACAGTTTCAGATTCATACATCCCCTGACAGAAGATACAGTCCAGGAGAGCATACAGTCTATAGACCAAGAGGTAATCGGATCTTGTAAAGAAGATGTTACAATAAACTGTGAATGCAATTGGCACAGGTAGCCTGGAGGATTCTTTTTATATTCAAGGGATGTGGATGTTGCTGGCTAAGCTCATTTATGAAGAATGGATGGCCGGAGGGAGGGGGGAAAGGAGCAGGACGACGGGAGGGGGGAAAGGAGCAGGACGGCGGGAGGGGGGAAAGGAGCAGGACGGCGGGAGGGGGGAAAGGAGCAGGACGACGGGAGGGGGCAAGGAGCAAAGGAGATGAACACAGCAGACAGGCTGACATCAGCTTCCCTGCGTCTCTGATGCTGCTTGTCCTGCTGTGTTCATCCACATCAACACCTTGTTACCCCCCATTCTCCTTTGTTTGTGTTTTCTTGCTCTTCCTCCCTTCCTCTGATTCTCTCCCCCTCTCTCACCTCTGCTGGCTCTAATTTCACTCCCTTGTCATGTTCCCTTATTTCCATCTTTCTGTCCCTTCTCTCTCTCTCTCTCCGCCCACAAACTCACTCTGGCTTTATTTACATGGGGAGAGAGTACAAGAGGAAAGGAAACCAAAGCACGCAGCGCCTTCGGCTGAGAGAGAAATGAAGAACTGCCAGAGATTTTCCAAACCCTGACACAGGGGTTGCCTCTCTCTCTCTCAACAGTCTCTGCGACTGTCCCATCAAACCCCACACCCATTCCCGTCCCATGGTGTCTCTCCACAAACCCACCTCCGGGTGGAAATGCAAACACAAGTTGCTGGAAATGCTCAGCATCTGTGAAGAAAAAGTCCCGAGGTAGCGTTTTGGGTGCGATGACCCTTTCCCTCAGAGCTCCGGCTGGAAATGCTCCAGCCTCTGAGACAGGGTCCCCTTGAGGTCGGAGAGCTGCGGCTCCATCTCGGCTGTTCGCTTGGCATCAGGAGCTCCCCTCAGCTCCAGGAAGGGCTATGTTCACCCCCCTACTACCACCCCCCAAACCTGATACTGACAGTGGTGGTGTCCTTCCCTCATCCCAGGGAGCCCTTCCTGCCTTCTCACCTTGTCGGAGTACTATTCGGCTACGGAGGGCTGTGCGATAAAGATCCTACTTCCCACAGCAGCGGGTGGAGGGGGCATCCCTTCGCTCCTGAAACACCCCCTCCCATCCAATTTTGTGGCAATGGCTGTTCGGCTGCAGAAAGCGGCGCTGCCCGTGACCCCAAACCTCTCCTAACCCAACCCCGACCATGACCCTTTTGCAGTAGCTGTAGGCCACTCAGTCACAGGGCTGTACAATAGTGGCTCTCCCCATGTCCCCTAACTTCCAGGACGGCTATCCTCTAACCCCCACCCCACCCCATCCGCCTCCTTCGCTTTACCTTGTAGGACGAGAGCTGTAGGCTGTTCGGCTACGGAAACCCGCGCAGGGCTGGATAATAGACACCCTCCCAATGTCCCCAGCCTTCCTCTCACCCGGGGAGGGGAATTCTCACCCCCAAAACATCCATTCCCAATCCCTCACTTTTGGACAGGAGCAGCGCAGGATGTGAAACAGGGACCGCGCTCATGTCCCCAATCCTCCCTTCACCCCAAACCACCACCCCCAGCTTACCTTGCAGTAGGAGATAGTTGTAGGCTGCTCAGCTACGGAAGGCGTCGCGGACCCGCGGCCAGGTGCTCGGGCTCGGTGCCAGGCAGCTGTTCAGGCAGGTGGCTGTGCCCAGGAGCCGGGCGAAGAGGCCTTCTCCCACCTCGGATCCCCGCTCCCGGTACAGGCGGCGCAGGGCCGAGCCACTGAGCAGCGAGTGCTCCAGCAGCCCGGATGCCTGCTCCCAGCCCGGTGGTCATGCTGGAGGCCGCTGGAGAACAGGAGGTTGTAGGGGTCCGGGAGCGTGGTGTGATGATCCCCACTGCCGAACAGCTGGGTCCTCAAAACCCTCCCAGGAAAAGGGTTCCAGACAGCGGACTCGTCCCCGAGGGAGAGGGGGGGAAAGGCGTGAGTAGGAACAGGAGAGGAAGGGGATTTACTGAGAGGGAGAAAGAGACAAACTGTGTGTGTGTGTGTGAGAGAGAGAGAGGGGATTAGAAATGCAGGCTGATTGTGGATGGGTTGGGTTTAAATAGAGATTTTTAAACTTTGTTCAAAAAAACTCACAACACTCCCTGCTGAGCGGGTGGAGAGGCTCGGATAGAGAGGAAGAGAGAGACGGGGAGGGCGGGGGAGAGGGGACAGAGAGAGGTTCACAGGGAGAGACGGAGAGACAGGGGAGAGAGAACGGCAGAAGCACACACAGAGGGAGCCAGATACAAGACGAGAGATAGAGAGGGGCGCACACAGAGACCAAAGAGACAGAGTGAGAGAGGAGAGAGACAGAAGTGCACAGCGAGGTGGCAGAGACAAGACGACAGAGAGAGACAGAGACACAGAGTGAGGCACACACAGAGAGATGGAGAGACAGAGATTATGTGTGTAGTGGGGGGTGGGTTTGGAGAAAATGGGAGAGAGAGAGACAGAGTCGTCCAGTTGTACAGCAGGGAAACAGACCCTTCAGTCCAACTCCTCCAGGCCGACCACAGACACCGTAACTGACTAGTTCTGTTTGCCAGCCTGGAGCCCATATCCCTCCAGCCCCTTCCTATTCATGTGTCCCTGCAGGTGACTTCTCAATACTGTGAGTATAACAGCCTCTGCCACTCCTCTGGCAGTTCATGCCACACACAAACTACACTCGGGAGAACACGTTGGCGCCAAATCCCCCTCCCATCCGCTGAGAAAAGGAACCGGAAATGACATCACCAACCCGAGGAAACCGGAACACTTAAAGAGAAGGCGGGACCTAACTCCAGCGCTTCCCCGGATGCTCCCTGATGATTTTACCCGGAATGGTGCCGAAACGTCTGCAAACGAACCTTCCAGCTCAGTGAGCAATCTGACATCCAGAACCTCAACCCTGAGCTACAAATCTTCTCAAAACTCGATAATGCTTTGCCACTTGATTAACAGGTGCATCCTATTTTTTAAAAAAAATAAACTTTTTTTGCTGGATGTATGACTGACTGACCAGTGTTTATTGTCCTTCCTTAACTGAGCCTTGGGAGCTCTGCAGACCAATGGTATCAACGTGGATTTCACAAGCTCCAAAATCTCCCCTCCCACCACTGCATCCCAAAACCAGCCCAGCTCGTCCCCTAATCTGTTCTTCCTCTTCCCGATCCCCCCTCCCAGCTCAAGCCAAACCCCCATTCCCTACCTGCTAACCTCTTCCCGCCCCCTTGACCTGTCCGTCCTCCCAACACTGACGTATCCCCTCCCTCCCCACCGACACTCACTTCTGCTGGCTTCATGTCCGGCCCTTTAACTTAAGACCAGAAGACATCGGAGTGGAAGTAGGGCCATTCAGCCCATCAAGTCCACTCCACCATTTAAATCATGGCTCAGGGGCATTTCAACTCCACTTCCCTGAACTCTCCCCATTGCCCTTGATTCCTCGTGAGATCAAGAATTAGTCGATCTCTGCCTCGAAGGCATCCAACGTCCTGGCCCCGACTGCACTCCGTGGCAATGATTTCCACAAGCCCGCCACTCTCTGGCTTTACAAATGTCATCTCATTTCCGTTTCAAATTTACCCCCTCTAATTTTAAGGCTGTGCCCACAGGTCCTAGTCTCCCGGCCTCACGGAAACAACTTCCTAGCGTCCACCCCTTCCGAGGCAGACATTATGTTGTAAGTTTCTATTAGATCTCCCCTCAACCTTCTAAACTCTGAGGAGTACAATCCCTGGATTGTTAGCCGTTCATCATATGTCAAACCTACCACTCCAGGGATCATCCGTGTGAATCTCCGCTGGACATGCTCCAGGGCTAGTATGTCCTTTCTGAGGTGTGGGGCTCAAAATTGGACACGGTATTCTAAATGGGGCCTAACTAGAGCTTTATAAAGCCTCAGAAGCACATCGCTGCTTTTATTCCAACCCTCTTGCGATAAAGGACAACATTACATTCGCTTTCTTAATTACGGACTCTACCTGCAAGTTAACCTTTAGAGAATCCTGGACCAACACTTCTAGATTCCTTTGTACTTGAGCTTCACGAATTTTCTCACCATTTAGAAAATAGTCCATGCCTGTATTCTTTTTACCAAAGTGCAAAACCCCACATTTACTCACATTGAATTTCATCAGCCATTTCCTGGACCACTCTCCTAAACTGTCTAACTCTTTCTGCCGCCTCTCCACCTTCTCAGTACTACCTGCCTGTCTACCCATCTTCGTATCATCGGAAAACTTCGCCAGAATGACCCCGGTACCTTCATCCAGATCATCAATACGTAAGGTGAACAGCTGCGGCCCCGACACGGAAACCTGCGACACCAATCGTCACCAGTAACCATGCCGAAAAACAGCCTTTTATCCCAACTCTCTGCCTTCTATCAGACAGCCAATCCTCAATCCAAGCCAGTAGCTCATCTCGAACACCATGGGCCCTCACCTTGCTCAGCAGCCTCCCGTGAGACACTTATGTAAGGCCTTTTGGAAGTCGAGATAGATAACATCCACTGGGTTTCCCTGGTCGAACATACTTGTTACCTCTTCAAAGAATTCTAACAGGTTTGGCAGGCACGACCTCCCCTTACTAAATCCATGCTGACTTGTTCTAATCTGACCAGGAATTTCAAAATCTCATCCTTGACAATGATTCAAGAATTTTATCAACTACCGATGTCAGGTTAATCGGCCTGTAATTTTCCATCTTTTGCCCTGATCCTTTCTTAAACAAGAGAGTTACAACAGCAATTTTCCAATCATCTGGGACTTACCCTGACTCCAGGGACTTTTGAAAGATCACATCCAAAGCCTCTGCTATTTCCTCAGCCACCTCCCTCAGAACTCTAGGATGTAGCCCTTCGGAGCCAGGAGATTTAGCAATTTTTAGACCTTTTAGCTTTTCTGGCACTTTCTCTTTTGTAATGCCTACCATACTCAACTTTGCCCCCTGACTCTCCCTAAGTGTTGGCATACTACTCATGTCTTCCACTGTGAAGACTGACACAAAATACTTATTAAGTCCTTCAGCTACTTCCTTATCTCCCATCACTAGCCTTCCAGCATCAATTTGGAGCAGCCCAGTGTCTACTTTTGCCTCATGTTTGTTTCTTATGTATTGAAAGAAGCTTTCACTGTGATTTCTAATATGACTAGCTAGCCTACCTTCATATTTGATCCTCTCCTTCTTTATTGCTCGTCTGTCTCCTCTGCACCTATCTTCCCCTCTGTCCATCTTCAATCTGCCTTGCCCCTCTCCCTGTTTATTTCAGAACCGTCTCCTCCTCCGTCTTTTCTGATGAAGGGTCTCGGCCCGAAATGTCAGCTTTTGTGTTCCTGAGATGCTGCTTGGCCTGCTGTGTTCATCCAGCTCCACACTTTGTTATCTTGGATTCTCCAGCATCTGCAGTTCCCATTTGTTTCTTATTTTGGGGGTAGCTGCTGTCAATACCCACCCAAACAAAAGCTTCATTTGTCATTTTCAAAATTGGTAATCTGCTGTGTGAACAAAGAAAGTACGCATTTGCCTGTGACTCTCAGATGGATTTCTTTCCGATTTATTTATTCTTTAATGAGACATAGCAGTTGCTGATTGTCCAGCATGAACTGACTTCTTGAACAGCTTCATGTTGCTGTACAGAGACCCACAATGCTGTTCCAAAAGAGATTACGAAGATTGACTCAGTAACAACCATTCATTTCCAAATAAGTTTGAGAGTAGCTTGGAGGTGATTTTTACTGGGGTTAGTGCTACCATGTCTGATGTCCTTGCCCTTGAAAATGAGTTTTCTAAGTCTGGAAAGGTGTGTGTCAGAATAATGGGTAAAAAATGTGGCAGTGCATCTTGTACAGGGACACATTATTGTCTCTTGGAGTTGGCTGTGGAGAGAATGGATACGGTGCCAATCAAGGGGCTGCTTTGGCCTAAACTCAAGATTGTTTTCAGTGTTGTTGGATCTGCACCGTCATTGACACACTTCTGGCTTGAGAATTGGAGGAGGGCTGCAGGCTTTGGAGTGTCAGCAGTTTCTACATCAAATCGCAGAGTCGTCTTGCTTTGTCTCTGAGTCTGTGGTCCCGAATGATATCTAAAACCAGGTCATCTCTCTTGTGAGCTTGTTATTCTAAACTGGACATTGCAGTTTCTTTACTCAGAGAGTAGTCAGGGAATGGAACGCTTTGCTTGCAATGGTAGTAAATTCGCCAACTTTCGGTACATTTAAGTCGTCATTGGAAAAGCACATGGACGTACATGGAATAATGTAGGTTAGATGGGCTTCAGATCGGTATGACAGGTCGGCACAACATCGAGGGCCAAATGGTCTGTACTGCGCTGTAATGTTCTAATGGTCTCTTCATTATAGAAAAGAGGTGATTGCATTTGAGCATGTGTGGAGGACATTCATCAGGATGTTCTGAGGGGGTGAAGCATTTTAACTCGATGGAGAGTCTGGATAAGTTTGAGATAACAGGAACTGTCAATGCTGGAGTCTGAGATAACACAGCGTGGAGTTGGAGGAACACTGCAGGCCAGGCAGCATCACTGTTTTATCTGGATAAGGTTGGCTTGTTTTCTTCCGAATAGAGAAGGTTGAAGAAGGTCCTGAAAAAATGGTCTGCATTCTGATGGGTCTAGGCGAGGGAAGCAGAATGACCATTCATGGGGTGGTAGGTCGGGGGGGCGGCGGGGAAGAGATACATACATTTAAGCTAAAAGGCTCAGAAGGAATTTCAGGAAAGAAAAGACACCCAGAAGGTGCTGGGTGTTTGGAATTCATTGTCTGGGACTTTAGTTGAGGTGGTGAATAATCTTTTCACATTAAAGAAAAAGGGTTGGTACAGCACTTAAAATGAAATAACATTCAAGGCAACGGGCCTATTGCTAAAACATGAGCCGGATGTGAACTTAGTGTGGCTTCAGTGGTTACAGACACAATGGAATGAAGTGCTTGTTCAATTCACACGGATGATCCCTGGAATGGTAGGCTTAACCTATGATGAATGGCTAAGGATCCTGGGATTGTACTCACTACAGTTTAGAAGGTGGAGGGGAGAACTAATAAAAACTTACAAGACAATGTATGGTTTAGAAGAGGTTGACGCTAGGAGGTTGTTTCCGTTAGCAGGGGAGACAAGAACCCGTGGGCACAGCCTTAAAATTCGAGAGGGTCAATTTAAAACTGAAATCAGACGATATTTCTTCGGGCAGAAAGTGGTGGGCTTGTGGAATTCATTGCCGCAGAGTGCAGTGCAGGCCGGGATGTTGGACGCCTTCAAGGCAGAGATCGACAAATTCTTGATCTCAAAAGGAATCAAGGGCTACGCGGAGAGTGCAGGGAAGTGGTGTTGAAATGCCCATCAGCCATGATTTAAATGGTGGAGTGGACTTGATGGGCCGAATGGCCTTACCTCCACTCCTATGTCTCATGGCCTTATGGTCTAATTCTGGAGAATTCTCTTATTCTATGATTCTGGAGCAGGGGACAGTGAGTGGACAGCACAGGACAGTTCACCTAACTTCTCCTTTACCAATCTTCTATCTGCCTCCCCACTTCTCCCTATTTTTTTCAGAATCCCCTTCTCCTCCCCCATTTTTGAAGAAGGGTCTCGACCCGAAACGTCAGCTTTCTTGCTTCTCTGATGCTGCTCGGCCCGCTGTGTTCATCCAGTTCTACACCTTGTTCTCTCAGAGTTGGCAAGTTCCTACTATCTCTTGAGGAAACTTACTTGTTTTGCACCCAAACTGTGGTGAGAATGTGGAACGCACCGACTGTGTGGGTGGGAGAGGCAGAAACCATGATAACATTTAACAAGTCTTTGATTGGGCATTTGCGATGCCAAGGCATACAAGGCTCTGGGTCGAGTGCTGGGAAATGTGATGAGAATAGTTCGGGACTTGCATCTTGTGAGGACACATACAATTTGCTGAAGGGTCTGTTCCATTGCCATAGCACTCTATTACGCTGTCCCTCAATGATCCTATGACGAGTAAGTGAAGGTTTCCAGAAACAGATAGTTTTCAAGGACAATGCCAAAAGGAAAAGTGATGCACAGGCAAAGTGCATGTCAGAATTTAACCAAGGATTAACACCATTGAAGAACTGGAATTTGTGCCAATGCACCAAACCTGCAGATGAAAATGCAGTGCCCAGTTTGATTGCAAACTGCAACAACCACCAGTTAGTAACATGATCAATGGAAATATCTGAATGCCTGTTGTTGTGATCTCAAGCATTTACCTGCGTCGAGTGAAATCCACCACCATAGTTCTGTTGCATCGTTAGCCACCTCGCAATCGGTGTTGCATCGTCGATATCATTCCTTGACAATGCTTGAAGCAAGGCATAAGCAGTGGTTTCCACAGTCATCGCAGAAGCCTGTGCTGCTTCAATTGGAGACGGCTTCTCGTCCTCCAACAATGGAGGCTTTCCAGGAACCAACATCAGAATCTGTCATTTGTTAAAGGGATTAGCTGAGAATAAAGTTTACATCATATAGATTTTTGTTTGCATTTCACCAACACAACAATGGTTTTGCTGGTCAAGATCCAGCATTTTCTAACCACTGATGTCTATAACATTCTCCATAATTCCCGCTTAGTGATGGGTCCTTTTGTTTGGGAAAAATAGGCACCTTCGAATGCAAATGAATCAAGATGAGCTTTAGTTTCTCATCAGGCTACATGGCAGTTATTACAAGATGTTATGAACAAAAGGTGAAGGAGCAGATGAAACCATTCATAGCATCAGTCTGGATGATCTTCTTGCCCTCATCCTGAGGAGGCATCACAGATCTTAACTTACACGCAATTCAAATTATTTCATGCAATGACAAGACTGAATGTTCCGGACACTGCAAATGCCATGGCACCTGGCAGCATCCCACCAACTGTATTGGAACAATGTGCCCCATCGTCACCACACCAACAGTAAATGTTTTCCAGTACATTTTTAAACACTTGCAACACTCACATTTCAGAGAAAGATGACCTATCACGCAATCGGCAGACAAATTGTCCTGACCAATTATGGCCTCCATGTATTCTCAATCATCAGCGAAGTAATGCAACATCTGGATGACAGTGCTGTCAAACAGCTGCACACTAAGGCTCAGTTTACTTTTCGTCATGCCACACTTCTCGTAACCTCGTTCAGGATTTACCACAAATATGATCAGAGTTCCTGAGCTTGAAAAGGAAGGAAAGTGCAATCTGTCATTTCCACCCTGGCAACTTCTGATTGAATGTGGTGTTAAGCAGAGGAATAGAAAATTGAGTCAGTGGCATTCACTGGATACCTGCACTGGCTGAATTCATGTCTTCATTTGAACCAAATTGGAGACATGAATGTTCATTGAATATTGTCCAGGTGTCCAGCAGAATTCATGACTTTTCCGACAGTGAAGTCAACGATGAGAAAATACACTGAGACTTGGACAACGATCAGGCTTGGCCTGATAAAGGATAAGTAACATTTGCACCATACAAGTGCGAAGCAGCAATCAGCTCCAACAAGAGCGAATATGACCATATCACAAAATTCCATGTCCTCACCCTCACATCATCCTTACATTTTTTTTAAATGTGCAAGTGTTATCCAAGCCATGCAGGGCAATGGGCCAGGTGTTGGAAATGAGGTAAGAACAATTCAGTGCTTGTCTTTGACTCTCACAGAATCCGTGAGCTTAAGAATTTATTTCTCCTGTACTGTAGACCACTGAGGTGCTTGGCTATCCACTTAATCAAGGTTAACATTGATCTAAAACTAAACTGGAACGGTTATATAATCAGCAGCAGCCAGGTCCATAGTACAACCCGCCCTGCTGTGGGACAGGGTCAGGCAAATCCAAGTGAGTGATCGTGGTTGGAGACTCATTCGTTGGGGGCATAGTTTCTGTCGCCACATTTGAGATACCAGGGCTGTGTGTTGCTTCCCTGGTACCAAGGTCAAGGACATCTTTGAGTGGTTGCAAGAAATTGTAAAGGGGGAGGGTGAGCAGCCAGAGGCCATTGTGCGCATTGGTACCAATGACGTAGGTAGAAAGAGGGATGAGATCCTGTGGACTGTGTACAAGGAGTTAGCAAAGAGGCTGAAAGGCAGGACCTAGAGGGTAATAATTTATGGGTTGCCACGAGTGCCACATGTTAGTGAGTTAAGTCAGAGAAAGATAGGTGAGATGAATGCATTGGTTAAGGAGCTGGTACTGGGGGCAGGCTTTCAGGTTCATGGATAATTGTGACTGCTTCTTGGGCAAGGGGTGACCTGTTAAGAGGGATGGGTTGCACCTAAACTGAACGGGAACAAATACCCTCACAGGGAGGTTTGCTCGTGCTACTTGGGAGGATTAAAAGACCGGCAGGCAGCTGGGAACCAGAGCAGCAGGTCAGCAAGCAGATGAATTGATGGCAGGTACATGCTAGGACCAATAAATCAGAAAAGAATGGCAGTCAGAGACAGGTACATGAACATGATGGCACGAACAAGCTGAAATATGTTTATTTCACTGCAAGGAGTATTACAGGTAAGGCAGATGAGCTTCGAGCCTGGGTCCGTACATGGGACTCTGATGTTGAGGCCATAACAGAGGCTTGGTTGAGACAGAGACCGGACTGGCTGCTCAATGTTCCAGGGTTTCATTGCTTTAGACAAGATAGAGGGGAAGATAAAAGAAGGAGGTGCACTCCTAACCTGTGGCAAATGTTTCATCTGTACCTAGAAAGGACATTCTGGAGGGCTTGCCCACTGAGGCAATAGAGGTAGCGTTCAAAAATAAGATAGACACAATCACTTTGATCAGATTAAACTTATAGCCTGCTCCCCTGTTGCCACTGACACACTGAGGAACAAATATGTAGGTGGCTTTTGAAACGATGCACTAACTCAGAGTTGTCACAGTCAGTGAATTTAACCTCCACGGTATTGACTGGGACTCCCTTACAACAAGAGTTTAAATGAGGCTGAATTTGTTAAGTCTATCCAAGAGAGTTTCTTGACACAGTATGTGGATAGAAGATGGGCCATACTGGACTTTGTCCTGGTCAGGTAACTGGTGAGAAGGGTGGGAAAGCATTTTCGAAATAGTGATCACAACTCCTTAAATTTTAAGATTGCTATGAAGTAGTATAAGTCAGGACCTTGGGGGAGAGTAAATTATATCAATTTTAGGTCGGAGCTGGGGAGTGTTAATTGGGAGGAGCTGTCACATTTGCCATGTGGGAATTGTTTAAAGGCCTGCTTATGAGTTTAGGATCAGGAAGGAGGAAGGACAAGGATGGCAAGGTAAAGGACCCTTGGATAATTGTGGAGGTTGTGAAGTTAGTCAAAAGGGAAAAAAAACAGAAATATGTCAGGTTTAGGAAGCTAAAATTGAACAGGGCCGACATAAAGAAAGCAGAAAAAGAAAGGCGATGAAATGACCTTGGCAAGGAGGGTTGAAGGAAATCCCAAGGCATTCTGTGCATACATCAAAAACAAGGGGATAAATAGCAAGAAGGTCCGACCATTCAGGATAAAGGAGGGAACTTGTGTACGGAAGCAGAGGGTGTGGGCAAGATCCTAAATGAGTACTGTGCATCACTATTCACTCAGGCAAAGGGTGTGGAGGATAGTGGGATTTGTGTGGAGCATGCTCATATGATAACAGCATTTTGAGATCAACAAAGAGCATTAAGGTGGATAAGTCCTCAGGACCCAAAGGTATCTCCTCAAGGTTTTTGAGCGAGGTGAGAGAGGAGATTGTTGGGGCATTCAGCAATAACTTTGTATCAAGTTCAAAGGAGATGTGAGGGGGAAATATTTTTCGCTGAGAATTTTAAAAGTGTGGAATACATTGCCCGGGGTGGTAGTGGAGGCAGATTTGATAAAAGCATTTCAAAGGGACTTTTAGAAAAGCACATGAATATGCAAGGAATGGAGGGCTATGGATCAAGGACAGGCAGAAGGGATTATTTCATTTGTTGTCATGTTTGGCACAACATGGTGGGCCAAAGGGCACATTCCTGTTGCTGTAGTGTTCCAAGTTTTATGCTCACTTGTATCATGATTGCAGAAAGTAGGATAGGGAAAAATTTTTGAGAAGCGTTTGTGAATATTATTTCATGTAAGGACAAACTGGACAAGGATCAGGTGACACAGCACAAACAAATTTTGGAGCCCATGATGAATCATAGGGACCTCACAAGCACCAATGATCAGAGGGATCTTAGGGTCTTGATGTTTATGCCTGTTGATCCCCCAGTGTAATGGACCAGGTAGCTGAAGTGTTTGGAAGGCACATTAGATATTTGTCTTTGTTGGACTTAATGTTAAGTAATAGAGTTTAAGAATAGGCCGGTTATGTACAAAATGTTGGTTAGGCCCAAGACTGTTCTCAGATCCACATTCTCGGAAGTGATTGCAATGGAGCGAGCACAAAATAATTTCATCAGTGTGTCGCCTGGGCTCGAGATTTGTATTTTTCAAGAGAAATTTTATCGATTGGGATTATTTTCCTCATCAATAACAGATTGTGACTGACTAAAAATTCACCAGCAGCTTTGGTGGAATTTGAATCCATCGCCCTGAAGCATCAAACTCAGTAACTGGATTACTTGTCCAGCGACAACATTGCTACCCTATTGTCTTCTATGAAAGGGAGACAATATCTGAGCCACGGGGTTTGCTTGTGCTGGGTGGGAGGAGTTTAAACTATTTTGTCAGGGACAAGGAAGCATGAGTTCGTTCAAAGTGAGGCTGTATGGCTTCTATTTTAATGCTAGGTGTACGACAGTAAGACAGATGAAATAAGGGTGTGGATTGACAGGTCAAATTGCAATGTTGTTGTATTACAGAGGCATGTTTGAGGGAGGTACAGGACTGCCAACTCAACATTCTGGAGTCTAGGATCTTCAGATCAGATAGAGGAATGTGTAAAGGAAAATATGGTGTCATATTATTAATTGAGGAGTCAGTTCCTGCAGTGAGGAGGAATGATATCTTTGAAGAGTCATCAAATGAGGTTTTGTCAGTAGAGCTTAGAATGAAAAGGGGGCAGTGTGACTGTTCAGAAAGAATGATAGGCCCTGAAACAGTCAGCAGTCAATGGAAGATCAGATGTGTGGACAATTCACTGAATCATAGGAGCATATAATCATAGAATTTACAGCACAGAAGGAGACCCATCAAACTGTTGTATTTGTATTAGTTCCCAAAAGAGCTACATGACTCATCCCATTCTCCAGCCTTTTATCCGCAGCCCTGTAAAATAAAACGTGTGAAGATAATAATGAGGGTTCAGAAGGGTTTTTTTCCCCTTTATGCATTAACAAGATGAGGGTGTCGCTGCCTCGGCAGCACTTATTTCCCATCCCTAATTCAGTTCAGAGTCAACCACAGCACTATGGCTCTGGAGTCACATGTAGGCCAGACCAGGTCAGGATGGCACTTTCCTTCCCTAAAGGACATTCGGTGTGGTTTCTTGACAAAGTATTCAGGAATCTGAGTAAATTCTGCGGAGCAAAACTAGGCTGTGGCTTGTAGTGCAACAGAGCATTTTAGTGACAGCAAACACAATACAATATGTCTAAAATTAACTCTGAAAAGGAAAACAAAATGGTTTTCAACAGAAATCTTATACATTTGGGGAAGTCAGATTTTATTATAATTAGGGAAGAGGTTTCCAAAGTAGACAGGCAGCAGTTACTTCACTCACAGCAGAGCAGTGAAAGCACTCAAAAAGTAATTCAGTAGCGTATAAACCAAATGTTTTCATTAAGAGATAACCAGGTGTAGAGCTGGATGAACACATTAGGCCAAGTAACATCAGAGGAGCAGGAAGGCTGACATTTTGTGCCGAGATTCTTCTTCAGAAATTTCAAGCTGGATAGATTAAAAAATACAGGCTAGGCAACAGGAGGCAGGGGGTAGTAGTGGAAGGGGGTTTCTCAAGTTGGAGACCTGTGACCAGTGGTGTTCCACAGGGATCTGCGCTGGGACCACTGTTGTTTGTGATATACGTAAATGATTTGGGGGAAGGTGTAGGTGGTCTGATCAGCAAGTTTGCAGATGACACTAAGATTGGTGGGGTAGCTGAGAGTGAGGGGGACTGTCAGAGATTACAGCAGAATATAGATAGATTGGAGAGTGTGGCAGATAAATGGCAGGTAGAGTTCAATGCGGGCAAATGCGAGGTGATTCATTTTGGAAGATCTAATTCAGGAGCCAATGATACAGTAAATGGAAAAGTCTTGGGGAAAATTGATGTTCAGGGAGATCTGGGTGTTAAGGTCCATTGTTCCATGAAGTTGGCAACACAGGTCAAGAGAGTGGTCAAGAAGGCATACGGCGTGCTTTCCTTCATCAGTGAGGGTATTGAGTACAAGAGTTGGCAGGTCATGTTGCAATTGTATAGGACTTTGTTTCATCCACATTTCGAGTGCTGCGTACAGTTCTGGTCGCCACATTACCAAAAGGATGTGGATGCTTTGGAGACGGTGCAGAGGAGGTTCACCAGGATGTTGCCTGGTATGGAGGGTGCTAGCTATGAAGAAAAGTTGAGTAGATTAGGATTATTTTCATTGGAAAGACGGAGATTGAGGGGAGACCTGACTGAGGGCTACAAAATCATGAGGGGTACAGACAAGGTGGATCACAAGAAGCTTTTTCCCCCCGGAGTTGGGGACTCAATTAAGAGGGGGTCATGAGTTCAAAGTGAGAGGAGGAAAGTTTAAGGGAGATGTGCATGGCAAGTTCTTTAGGCAGAGGGCGGTGTGTGCCTGGAATGCATTGCCAGCAGAGGTGTTAGACGCAGACACGTTAGCGTCTTTTAAGATATATTTGGACAGATACATGGATGGGCAGGGAGCAAATGGACATTAGAAAATAGGTGACAGGTTAGACAGAGGATCTTGATCGGTGCAGCCTTGGAGGGCCGAAGGGCCCGTACCTGGCTGTAGGTTTCTTTGTTTTGTTTGTTTCTTACCTCACACTTGTCTGCATTAAACTCCATTTGCCACCTCTCAGCCCAGCTCTGCAGCTTATCTATGTCTCTCTGCAACCTACAGCATCCTTCGTCACTGTCCACAACTGCATCGACCTTAGTGTCGTCTACAAAATTACTAACCCATCCTTCTACGCCCTCATCCAGGTCATTTATAAAAATGACAAACAGCAGTGGACCCAACACCGACCCTTGCAGTACACCACTAGTAATTGGTCTCCAGGATGAACATTCCCCATCAACTACCACCCTCTGGTCTTCTTTCAACAAGCCAATTTCCAATCCAAACTGCTATATCTCCCGCAATCTCATTCCTCCGCATTTTGTACAATAGCCTATTGTGGGGAACCTTATCGAACGCCTTACTGAAATCCATATACACCACATCAACTGGTTTACTCTCATCTACCTGTTTGGTCACCTTCTCAAAGAACTCAATAAGGTTTGTGAGGCATGACCTTCCCTTCACAAAACCGTGCTGACTATCCCTAATCAATTTATTTGTTTCTAGATGATTATAAATCCTATTTCTTATAACCTTTTCCAACACTTGACCAACAACTGAAGTAAGGCTCATTGGTCTATAATTACTAGGGTTGTCTCTACTCACCTTCTTGAACAGGGGAACCACATTTGCTCTCCTCCAGTCTTCTGGCACTATTCCTGTACAATGATGAGTTAAAGATCAATGCCAAAGGCTCGGCAATCTCCTCCCTGGCTTCCCAGTGGATCCTCGGATAAATCCCATCTGGCCCAGGGGACTTACCTATCTTCACCCTCTGTAGGATTTCAAATACCTCTTCCTTGTGAACCTCAATCCCACCTTGTCTTGTAGCCTGTGTCTCAGTATTCTCCTCAACCACACTGTCATTTTCTTGAGTGAATACTGTTGAAAAATATTCATTTAGTGCTTCCCCATCTCCTCTGACTCCACACACAACTTACCACTACTATCCTTGATTGGGCCTAATCTTACGTTTGTCATTCTTTTATTCCTTAAATACCTGTCGAAAGCATTAGGGTTTACCCTGATCCTATCCGCCAACAACTTCTCATGTCTCCTCCTGGCTCTTCTGAGCTCTCTCTTTCGGTCTTTCCTGGCTATCTCGTTGCCCTCAAGCACCCGAACTGAGCCTTCACATCTCATCTGAACATAGGCCTTCTTCTTCCTCTTGACGAGAGATTCCACCTCCTTCGTAAACCATGGCTCCCGCGCTCTACAGCTTCCTCCCTGCCTGGCAGGTACATACATATCGAGGACACACAGGAGCTTTTCCTTGAATAGGCTCCAAATTTCTAGTGTGCCTATCCCCTGCAGTTTCCTTCCCCATCCTATGCTCCCTAAATCTTGCCTAATCTCATCGTAATTGCCTTTCCCCCAGCTATAACTCTGGCCCAGTGGTACACACCTGTCCCTTTCCATCACTAAAGTAAACATAACAGAATTGTGATCGCTATCACCAAAGTGCTCACGTACTTCCAAATCTAACACCTGGCCAGGCTCATTACCCAGTACCAAATCTAATGTGGCTTTGCCCCTTGTTGGCCTGTCTACATACTGTGTCAGGAAGCCCTCCTGCACACACTGGACAAAAAGGTAACACACTAGACACACTGGTAAGGGTGTGGAATGCCCTGCCTGCCATTGTATTTCACTCAGCCACATTAGGGGCATTTAAACAGTCCTTGTATAAGCATATGGAAGATAATGGGATATTGCCGGGCGATGGGCTTAGATTAGTTCAAGGTCGGTGCAACAGCAAGGGCCGAAGGACCTGTTCTGCGCTCTATTGTTCTATGTTCTCATCCCCCACTTGCACTTATCTTTACTGGTTCCATCCCCACCTCTTTGAACTGTCTGTCTCCTCTCCATTGATCTGCTCCTCTATCCATCTTCGATCCGCCTCCCCCTCTCTCCATATTTTTTCAGAATCCCCTTCGCCTGCCCCATTTCTCAAGGAGGGTCCAGATTCGAAACATCAGCCGTCCTGTTCCTCTGATGCTGCTTGGCCCGCTGTGTTCATCCAGCTGGACACCTTTTTTCCTCAGATTCTCCAGCAAATGCAGTTCCTACTATCTCTGAAGAGATTTTCTTTCTCTTCTCCCACAGCAGTCTTGGAAACAACTCATCTGCGCGTGGGGATTTGTTCACTTTTAAACCAGCCAATAATTTCAATTTCACACTGCATCTTCCTGCTTTATAGACATCAATGCTCCTCCTTGAAGGGAGGACAGATGGGAGGTACTTGTCTCCTGTACCAACACAGATTCCCCCATCACCCCTCGTACACCCGGTTTCTAATTGGCCCTACTCTTTCCCTGGTTATTCTAATGCTTGATATACCTGTAGAATATCTTGATATTCTCTCCAATCTTGGCCACCACCGTTTATTCACACTTCATTTTTATACGTCACTAGTCATCCATTCATTTGCTCCCTTTGCAATTGTCATGAACATGTCCTGAACATTCCTCAAGATCCAGGGTTCTCCAGGTTTGTTGATCATAAATTTCACCCAAAATGGAATATAACTGGCCTTTACTCTCCCAGTTCCTTTTCTGGACGTATCCCACTATTCTGCTGCAGATTCGCCCTCAAGTAACTTCCCAAAATATTTTACCCAGATCCTGCCTTGTTTAAATATGCCTGACCCCAAACCAAAGACATTTTGTTTTTTTTAACAGATTGACGTTCTCCTCTCCCAAGTTGAAAAGTCTGTTGTCATGGTCACTATCACTGAAGCACTTAGCCACTGTCACCCTGAACACTGACTTTGTGTCCCAGAAATAGATCCAGCATTGCACTGTCCTTTACATGCTCGTCTACATGTTGATGTAAAATAAGCTCTCAAATGTATTTCAAGAATTATTTCCCAAGTCAAACTTTTTACGTTATGTCAAGTAATGTTGTGCAGTTGAAATCCCCTAATATAATCTTTATTTTAGTAGTTTTTCACCCCTCAGTGAACTACCTGCTCTTCAATTGCCCACTGCTTGGAGGCCGACAGCTTAAACTCCTCAGTACATTAGCGAACCCTTGTGCAAGGATTTCGGTTCCTTTCTGGTTCAGCTGCAGACCAGCCCACTTGTAGAGGATATACCATCCCCACAAATTGTCCTTCAGATCCAGGAGTCTAAATCCCTCCCCGAACGCAAACACTTGAGCCAAGCATTCATCTGTTTTCTTCCCCTTTTTCTTGCCTTCTCAGCATGCGGCACCAGGAATAATCCAGAGATTACAATTTTAGAGGTCCTGCTATTTAATACACTGCCCAGCTCTCGGAACGCTTGATGCAAGACCTCATCACTCATCTTACCAATGTGTACATCGAGCTGTGTCTTACGGACCTCCTCCTTCAGGATACCCTCAATAACTTTGTTGATCTGGTTAACACGCTATAATGGAGTCACATCAATGACTGTGAAAAATCTGGTCCACCCAGATCATCGCAATGGGCAAAAAAGCACACCAATGTCTCCACTTCCCAGGAGGCTAAGGCAATTCAAATATAAAGGGCAACTTTCATTGATGTACCAGAGAAAGCATCCTATCTGGGTGCGTATCACAGCATGGTTCCTCTAGCTAAACAATCCCTATTTAGTATGGCTCCTGCCTTTCTTCTTCCAGGCAGAATTGGTTCTGCTTTGTCATAACTAATTTGGGAAAAAATCCATGCTCAGTGTAAGTTAATTAGTCCAACAATTCAGATACCATGGAATACTGAGCAATGAGTTGGTGTGAGAGAGGGAGAGAGAGAGAGAGAGAGAGAGAAGTTGGGGGTTCGGGGAGGGTGACAGAGACAGAGAGAGAGAGAAAGACAGAGACAGAGAGAGGGAGAGAGAGCGAGGGAGAGAGCAAGATGGAGAGCGCGATAGAGAGAGAGCGCGAGAGAGAGAGCGCGAGAGAGAGAGCGCGAGAGAGAGAGCGCGAGAGAGAGAGCGCGAAAGAGAGAGCGCGAGAGAGAGAGCGCGAGAGAGAGAGCGCGAGAGAGAGAGCGCGAGAGAGAGAGCGCGAGAGAGAGAGCGCGAGAGAGAGAGCACGAGAGAGAGAGCGCGAGAGAGAGAGCGCGAGAGAGAGAGCGCGCGAGAGAGAGCGCGAGAGAGAGAGCGCGCGAGAGAGAGCGCGCGAGAGAGAGCGCGCGAGAGAGAGCGCGCGAGAGAGAGAGCGCGAGAGAGAGAGCGCGAGAGAGAGAGCGAGAGAGAGAGAGCGCGAGAGAGAGCGCGCGAGAGAGAGCGCGCGAGAGAGAGAGCGCGAGAGAGAGAGCGCGAGAGAGAGAGCGCGAGAGAGAGAGCGCGAGAGAGAGAGCGCGAGAGAGAGAGCGCGAGAGAGAGAGAGAGATGAGCGATGAGGGAGAGAGAGAGACAGACAGACAGAATGGGCGACAGGATGTGAGTGTGTGACAGCCTGCATCAGACAGTGTGACAGATGTTGCTGAGGTGCAGATAGTTGAGAGTGTCGATCACCAACGATCTCTCCTGGTCCACCCAGATCATTGCAATGAGCAAAAAAGCACACCACATGTCTCTATTTCCCCAGGAGCATCTTCTTCGCCGCTGTTATTGGACATCTGAATAGAACACTTCAAATTTTAAATCTAATTTTGATCTCGCTCTCTCTGCATCTTCTCTATAGCTGTCACTGTGTTCCATTTCACTCATGCACCTTGTGTGGTATGATCTGTCCATACTGTATGCAAAAGAAAACTTTTCACTGTGCCCAAGCACACGTGACAATGAAGACTCAAATCAAATTGACTGTGTGCAAGAGAGAGGTCAGCGTATGATTGTGTTCAAGAGTGCCAAGACAGTGCATGAAAGTGTGAGTGTGCGCACGACAGAATGTGTGTGCCAGTGACTGTGCTCGAGAGTGTGTGAAAGAGAGTTAGCACAAGAAGGGAGTGTTACAGCATGCATGAGAGAGTGAGAGTGTTTGTGAGAGCGAGTGAGCTTGAGATAATGCATGTATAAGTGTGTGAGGGAGAGATTTGTGGTCGTGTATGTGTGTGTCTGTGTCTTCTTGAGAGTATGAGCATTGGCAAAAGATCCTGCGACAGTGCATGCAAGTGTGCCACAGAATGTGTGCAAGACCGTGCATGACTGTGTGACAGTATGGAGTATGAATGAGTGAGAATGTGACAGAGTGTGTTTGTGAGAGACTGTGTTCCTGATTCTGTGTGTGTGTGTGTGTGTGTGTGTGTGTGTGTGTGTGTGTGTGTGTGTGTGTGTGTGTATGCGTGTGTCTGTGTCTGTGTGTCTGTGTGTGTGTGTATATCTGTGTGTGTGCGTGCGTGTGTGTGTAGTCTGTTGGTGCATGAGGGATAGGATATGCATGTGCAACATAGTGTGACTGTGAACTTCTGTTTGTGCCTGTGAGTCAAGTGATGGGGGATAACAGGGAGAGGAGAGATAATGACAGAGAGTGAGAGAATGCGTGAGAGAGAGATGAGATGAGGAATAAGAAATGATGAGTGTTCAATACCTGGAGGAAGAAAAGAACAGTGTGTGAGCGTGAAGAGAAGCTGCTGGATGTAATATGGACGCCATTGTTTTATTGATTGTACTAAATGAAAAGCAAGTGTCACCTCTCAGTGTGAGGGGACAGGAGATGTGCATTAGAGAAGGAGATATAGTTAGCCTTGTTAGAGACAACAGACACGTTGAAAAAGCATAGAAACTGAAATTAAAGCTTTCTTATCAATGTGTAAAGAGGTGAGACAAATATGACTAGCTAATATTGTACCTTTGCGCTCAGTAAAATCATAGAATCATGAATCAGAGAATCCTTACAGTGTGGAAACAGGTCCGTCAGCCCAACATGTCCACACTGCCCCTCACATCACTGAACATACACATCACTGAACACCTTGGGAAATTTAGCATGGCCAATCCACCGACCTTGCACATCTTTTGACTGTGGGAGCAAACTGGAGCACCCGGAGAAAACCCATGCGGGCACATGGAGAATGTGCAAATTCCACACAGAAAGTCACCAATGGGTGGAATTGAACTCAAGTTGCTGGTGCCGTGACGCAGCGGTGTTAACCAGAGCCCCTGTGCTCTATATTATGCTCATTAAGCTGCAAGCAATTTTTTAAAGAAAGGAAACTTACCATCGTCACAGGACACGAGTGCTTTCAATTTTCTATCAGCTTTGAGAACTTTATCTGTATCTGCCTTCACAAGGACAAGGTGATGGCAATGGTGTGAGACTGGTTAATATTCAGTAGCTCGCCGTGCAAAAAATTAACGGCACTTTCAATGCTTTTTTTTTCCCCTAGGGACATAACAGAAAGACAAGAACATGAAAAAATCCTGAAATCTTTCTCTAATTTCAATCTCAAAGGGACCATCCATTCATCAAAAGCCATAACCAAACTGAAGAGTAATTTGATTCACTCTAAATCAACTATAACACTAATTTCCAAAACTCTGAAACCTCAATGTCCTGTTTTTCAAAGATTTCTTCATGTTCCATGTAAAATTATGTATTTTCCACTGCCTGCCAGGTTAATCATTTGCTCACTATGATCTCTCTCTCTCCATCCTGCCTTCTTTGATTTCTGTAATACCCGCGATCTCTACCCTCAGCTACCTGTGCTCATATGCTCAAGCCTTTTTAATCAGCTTCATGCCTACCAACTGAGGTGGATATAGCTGAGTGTATAAAGAAGGGGAGTCAGTCACTAGGATCCTTTTCCTTGTGGACACCTTTGTATGTTTTAGGAGTCAAGATAACTCAGGGTGACACGGTGACTCAGCAGTTAGTACGGCTATCTCACAGCACCAGGGACCTGAGTTCCATTCCAGCCTCGGATGACTGTCTGTGTGGATTTCTGCTCGGTGCTCCGGTTTCCTCCCACAGTCCAGAGATGTGCAGGTTAGGTGGATTGGCAATGCTGAATTAACCACAGTGCCCATGGACGTGTAGGTTAGGTACATTAGCCATGGGAAATGCAGGCTGACAGGGATAGAGTAGGGGAATGGGGATGGGTCTGGGTGGGATGCTCTTTGGAGGGTTGCTGTGGACTTGTTGAACCGAGTGGCCTGTTTCCACACTGGGGATTCTATAAAACTAGCTTCTCCTGAATTTGTGAGAGAGTGAGTTTATCAATTGCTAAATGCAAGAAGTCATAAGGCACCACAAATATGCACAAGTTAGAAACAAGAAATTAGCTCAAAAAACAGAAAAGTTAAGAGGGATACGGATACTTCAGCCTTTGGATTGTTTGTGAAGAATAGAAAGTGGGATGTTGTGGCCACTAAGTTGGGCGATCCCCGTAATGTTTGATATGAATTCAGCAGTTAATTTGGAGATTGTTGTTGAAATTCTTTTGACCTTGTTTCCTTTTTGACATTGCCCAGGTTTGCAGAGCTCAGAGCAAGAGATTTTCTTTTCTTCTTACCTGCAGCATAGGGCCATGAAATGGCTGTCCTAGAGCCATGACCTCCACAACTCCTTCGACCACACGAGCACATTTGTCCAGGAATACACACGGGCTGAGATGAAAGAACTATCGGGATAACAATACTCAGCGTGGTACTGGAAAAGACAGCATGTAGAAACAGAAAACAGCTGTAAATAGTGTCAAGGGGTGAAATAAAGTTATAAAGCAAAATTAATGGCTCTTTGTTTGCGTGCTCATTGTATTCAGAACAAAATCAACAAATTAATAGCACATATATAGGTTCACAGGCATGACTTTATTGCTATTACAAAGACATGGTTATAAGGAGATCAACAGTGGAGGTAAATATGCAGGGCTATGTGACATTCCAAAAAGACAGGCAGGAGGGAAACTGACTGTAAGCGATGAAATTAGTGTGAGAGCAAGAATCGATCTTGGATCAGAAGATGTAGAATCCAATTTTATTTATTTGTGAATGGGAGGAGGACATCACTAGCTAGGCAGTTTATTGTCCATCCCTAATTGCCAGGGGACAGTGAGTCAATCATATTGCTGTGGGTCTGCAGTCACATGTCGGCTAGACCATGTAAAGATGGCAGTTTCCTTCCCGAAAGGATATCAGTGAAGCAGGTGGGTTTTTCTGACATTTGGCAATGGATTCATGGTCATCATTAGATTCTTCATTCATGATTTTCTTTTATATTCAATTCAAATTCCACCATCTGCTGTGCTGGGATTTGAACACAGGTCCCCAGAATATTATCTAAGTCTCAGAATTAACAGTCCAGCAATAATACCACTCGGCCATTTCGTCCCCCATCTTGGAACAAGAAAACATGCAGCTGACTCCCACTTGGGAAAAACACTGAACCAGGAGCTTCTTAAATGGGGTGATCGGCTCTCCATACATTTTAAGAGAGCTATGAATAATCAGGACCTTGTGGGAAGGTGCTAAATTGGGGGAAGGAAAATTACATCAGTGTTAGGTAGCAGCTGAGCAGTATTAGTTGGAAGGAGCTTTTATTGAACAAGTCTACATTTAATATATGTGGGTTATTTAAAGACATACTGATCAGCCTTCAGAACTGACCTATTCCAGGGAAGGAGGAATGACAAGGATGGCAATCTAAGGACATACGGACATAAGAAATAAAGCAGGAGTAGGTCATCTGTCTCTTCCAGCTCACTCCACCATTCAATAAGTTTATGGCTGATCTTTTTGCGGACTCAGCTCCACTTACCCTTCCATTCACCATAACACTCGATTTCTTTCCTGTTCAAAGATCTCTTTGTCTTGGCATTTAAAACATTCAACCAGGGAACCTCAACTGTTTCACTGGGCAACGCATTCCACAGATTCACAACCCTTTGGATGAACAAGCTCATCCTCAACTTAGTCTTAAATCTGTTCACCCTTATTTTGAGGCTGTGCCCCCTCGTTGTGGAAACAACTTCCGTGTTTCTTTCCTTTCTATTTCTTTCATAATTTTAAAAGTTTCCATTAGAACACCCCTCATTCTTTGAAAAGTTCCAGTGAGTACAATCCGAGTCTCCTCAATTCTCCCCATACAGAAACATTTTCAATTCTGGAACCAACCTCGTGAACCTCCTTTGCACCCCCTCCAGTGCCAGTACATCCTTTCTAAAGTGAGGAGAGTAAAACTATACAAAGTACTCTGTGTCTTTCCTCACCAGCACCCTATACAACTGTAGCATACCCTCCCGATTTATAAACTGCATCACTCTGGCAATGAATGACACTATTCCATTTGTTGTCTCAATTACCAACTGCATCTGCAAACTTTTTGTGCTTCATACACAAGGCTGCCCAGCTCCCTCTGCATAGCAGCATGCTACAATTATTCACCATTTAAGTAATGCTCCATTTTGCCATAATTGCTACCAAAATGGATAGCCTCACATTTACCATCATTGCACTCCATCTGCTAGATCTTGTCCATTCACTGAAACTTTCTGTATCCTTCTGCAGATTTTCATTGTCCTCTTCACACTTGACTCTACCACTCATTTTGGTGTTATCTGTGAACTGTAATAGAACATAGAACAATACAGCACAGAACAGGCCCTTGGCCCTCAATGTTGCGCCGACCTGTGAACTAATCTCAGACCAATCCCCTCCACTGTCCCATCAACATCCATATGCTTATCCAAGGGCTGTTTAAATGCCCCTCATGTGGCTGAGTTAACTACATTGGCAGGCAGGGCATTCCATGCCCTTACCACTCTCTGGGTAAAGAACCTGCCTCTGACATATGTCTTAAATCCATCACCCCTCAATTTGTAGCTATGCCCCCTTGTCCAAGCCGATGTCATCATCCTCGGAAAAAGACTCTCACTGTCCACCCTATCTAATCTTTCTCTGATCATCTTGTATGTTTCTATTAAAGCCCCTCTTAGCCTTCTTCTCTCCAATGAGGACAGACGCGAGTCCCTCAGCTGTTCCTCATAAGACCATTGCTCCAGACCAGGCAACATCCTGGTAAATCTCCGCTGAACCTTTTCCAATGCTTCCACATTCGTCCTGTAATGGAGTGACCAGAACTGTATGCAATATTCCAAGTAAGGCCGCACTCGTGTTTTGTGCGGATGCAGCATGACATCACAGCTCCGGAACTCAATCCCTCTACCAATAAAACCTGACACACCTGATGGCTTCTTAACAGCACGACCAACCTGGGTGACAACTTTCGGGGATCTATGTCCATGGACACCAAGATCCCTGTGCACATCCGCACTACCAAGAATCTTTCCATTGACCCAGTGTTCTGCCTTCCTATTATTCCTCCCAAAAGTAAATCACCTCACATTTATCCATATTAAACTCCATTTGCCACCTTTCGGCCCAATTCTGCAGTTTATCCAAGTCTCCCTGCAACCTGCAATATTCTTCCACACTGTCCACCACTCCACTGACTTTACTGTCATCTGCAAACTTACTCACACATCCACCTATGCCCAAGTCATCTGTAAAAATGACAAACAGCAGTGGTCCCAAAACAGATCCTTGAGACACACCACAAGTAACCGGACTCCAGGCTGAATATTTTCCATCAACCACCACTCGCTGCCTTCTTACAGCAAGCCAGTTTCTAATCCAAACTGCTAAATCTCCCTCAACCCATGCCTCCGTATTTTCTCTAATAATCTACCATGTAGAACCTTCTCAAAGGCTTTACTGAAGTCCATGTACACCACGGCAACTGCCCTACCCTCATCCACATGCACGATCACCTTCTCAAAAAAATCAATGAGGTTTGTCAGACATGACCTTCCCTTGAAAATCCATGTTGACTATCTCGAATCAAATTGTTGCTTGCTAGATGACTGTAAACCCTGTTTCTTATAACCCTTTCCAAAACTTTTCCTAAAACAGACATAATGCTCACAGGTCTATAATTACCTGGGTCATCTCTACTGCCCTTCTTGAACAAGGGCACAACATTTGTAATCCTCCAGTCCTCTGCTACTAAACCTGTAGAAAATGAGGGCTCAAAGATCAAAGCCAAGGGTTCCGCCACCTCCTCCCTAGCTTCCCAGCGAATCCTTGGAAAAATCCCATCGGATCCAGGGGATTTATCTACCTTCACACTTTCTAGAATTGATGACACCTCCTCCTTACCAGCCTCAATCCTTTCAAGTCTAATAGCACATAGCCCAGCCGTCTCCTCTACGACATTCTCCTGTTCCTCAGTGAAAACAGATGAGAAATATTCATTTAGCACCTCTCCGATCTCCACCGGGTCCACACACAACTTCCCACTTCTGTCTTTGATTGGCCCTATTCCTACCCCAGTCGTCCTTATATTCCTCACATACCTTTAGAAAACTTTACTGTTCTCCTTTATTCTACCTGCGAATGACTGCTCAGGACGCCTCCTTGCTCTTCTTAACTCTCTCTTTAAACCCTTCCTTTGCTCATCTGTAACTCTCCATCGCATCAACTGATCCATCTCATCGCAACATCACATAATAAGCCTCGCTCTTCTGCTGAACGCGAGATACAATTTCTTTAGTAAACCACGGTTCCCCTACCTTATCACTGACCCCTGCCTGACAGGGACGTACCTATCAAGGACACGCAATATCTGTTCCTTAAACCAGCTCCCCATTTCGATTGTCCCCATCCCCTGCATTTTGCTACGCCATTCTTTGCCTCCTAAGTCTTGCCCAATTATAATTGCCTTCCCCCATCTGTAAGTCTTGCCCTGTGGCATGTTCCTCTCCCACTCCATCGCTAAACTAAACGTAACCGAATTATGGTCACTCTCTCCAAAGTGCTCACCACTAAATCAAACACCTGGCCTGGTTCACTGTCAAGTACCAGATCCAGTGTGGCCTCCCCTCGGGTCGGCCGTTCGACATACTGAGTCAGGAAACCCTCCTGCACACATTGGACAAAAACTCATCCATCTGACGTACTAGAGCATTTCCAGTCAAAGTTGGGGAAGGTAAAGTCTCCCATAATGACCACCCTGTTCCTTTCACTCCTGCCCAGAATAGTTTTGCCAATCCTCTCCTTCAGATCCCTGGAACTTTGCGGAGGCCTATAAAAAAATCCCAGCAGTGTGGCCTCCCCTCTCCTGTTTCTGACCTCAGCCCATACCATCTCAGGAGACAAGTCCTCCTCAAAAGTTCTTTCAGCCCCCATTATACTGTCCTCGACAAACAAAGCCACACCTCCCTCTCTTTTACCACCTTTCCTGATCTTAATGAAAGATCTGAACCCTGGAACCTACAACATCCATTCCTGACCCTGCGCTTTCCATGTCTCCAAAATGGCCACAACATCAAAGTCCCAGGTACATATCCATGCTGCAAGCTCACCTCCCTTATTCCAGCCCATCCTGGCATTGAAGTAGACACACTTCAAACCAGCTTGCTGTTTGCCAGCACACTCCTGTGACACTGAGATCCTGTCCATGTCCTCTCTATTCTCTTTCTCCTGTGTACTGAAACTACACCACAGTTTCCCATCCCCTTGCTGAGCTAGTTTAAACCCACCCGAACAGCACTAGCAAATTTCCCACCCAGGATATTAGTGCCCCTCTGGTTCAAGTGGATACCGTCCTGTTTGTAGAGGTCCCACCTTCCCCAGAATGAGCCCCAATTGTCCATGTACCTGAAGCTCTCCCTCCTGCAGCATCCCTGCAGCCATGTGTTCAGCTGAAATCTCTCCCTGTTCTTTGCCTCGTTATCACTTGGTACTGATAATAAACCAGAGATGACCACTCTGTTTGTTCTCACTCTCAGCTTCTACCCTAGCTCCCTGAAATCCTGCCTGACATCCCTATCCCTCTTTCTACCTATGTCGTTGGTATCTATGTGGACCACGGCTTGGGGCTGGTCACCCTCTTGCTTCAGGACCCCAAAGACACGACCAGAGACATCATGGACCCTAGCACCTGGGAGACAATGCACCAACTATGGGGCCTCTTTCGTTCCCAACAAACCTTCTATCTGTCTCTCTAACTGATGAGTTTCCAATGACTAACACTCTCCTCCTATACTTCCTTCCCTTCTTTGCATTAGCGACAGACTCTGTGCCAGAGACCTGCACCCCAGTCAGTATTGAGGTAATGCCTCATTGTAAGGAGGTCAGAATTGAGGGAGTGGCAGATATTTAGAGGGTCAGCACTGAGGCAGTGCAGAACCGTGAGAGGGTCAGTACTTAAGGAGAACCCTATTATCAGAAGGTCAATACTAATGGAGTGTCACATTGTCAATGGTTCAGTCCTGAGGAATCACCTCATTATCAGAGGATCAGTCGTGAGGCAGTGCCTCATTGTCAGAAAGTCAGTACTGAGGCAGTGCCACATTCTCAGAGGGTCAGTATTAAGGTTTAGAATTGAGGGAGTGTTGTATGCTTATGTCAATCTGACAACGAGGCACTTTCTCAGGAATGAGCCTCTGACAATGAGGCGCTTTCTCAGTTCTGAATCTCTTGCAAGGAAGCACTCCCTCAGTGCTAGCCCTCTAAGAGTCCTTCAATACCTCTGTATGGACCCTCTGTCAATGAGGCACTCGCTGAGTACTGACCCTCTGATAAAGTTCCAATAGCTTACTACTGACCTTCTAATCAAGTGCCCACTACCCCATTTCTAAATCTGTTACATTGAGGGCACTGCCTCAGACCTGACCCACTGGCTATAAGGCAGTCCCTCAGTACTCACCCGCTGATCATGAAGCTGTCCCTCAGGAATGACCCTCTAAATATGAGGCACTCCCTCAATTCTGACCGTCAGGCACTACCCCAGCGGTGACCCACTGATATAGAAGCGCTGCCTCAGAATTGACATGCTGACAATGGGGCACTTGCTCAGGACAGACCCTCTGATAGAGCTGCAGGTTTGATATTAGAGCAGTGACGCACTGCGAGCAGGTCAGTATTAAGGGAGCCAGTGGACCAATATTAGGGGAGTGCCACGCTGTCAGAGGGTCACTCTTAATGGAGTGCTGCACTTGTGGTGAGTGAGTACTGAGGTAGTGCAGCACTGTAAAGGGTCAGTAATTAGAGAATGCCCCATTTTCAGAGGATTAGTACAGAGGAAGTGCTTAATCAGAGAGTTATTTCAGAGAGAGTGCTGTCTTGTCAGGATTTCACACTGAGGGACTTTCACACAATCAGAGGTCCAATATTCAGGAAATAGTGCACTGTTGGAGGGTTGATATAAAGGGAGGGCTGCACTGTCAGAGGGTTAATGATATGGGAAGCTGAAATATCATAGAATCAGTCCTGAGAAGTGCTGCATGTTCAGAGAGTTAGTATTGAGGGAGTGGTCTAATGTCAGAAGATTGATATCAAGGGGCACTGCCAAAGGATCAGTAGTGCAGTACTGTCAGAAAACCAACATTGAGGGAGTTCTGCTGTGTCAGTGGGTCAATGTTACAGGATTGCTACACTATCTGCGTATCAATGTCAGACGGTCAGTCCTGAGGGAGGGCTGCACTGTTGGAGGGCCAATATTGAGTGTGTGCGACACTCACAGGATAATTTTGTTGGAGTTGTGCACTGTCAGAAGTTCAGTTGTAAGCAAGTGCCACACTGGTAGCGGGTTAATGTTAGTGACAGTAATGACAGTGCTGCACTGTCAGAAGGTTAAAGATGACGGAGACTTTCTCTTTGCGGGAATGAGTATGAAAGAGAACTGACATCAGGGGATCAACACTAATGTTGTACAGTCATTACAGAGGGAGTGCTGCACTGTGGGAGGGTCAATAAGAAGCATGTAGCTCCACTATCAAGGAGTCAATGATGACAGAATGCTGCACTGTCAGAAGATCAGTAGTGAGGGAAAACTGCATTGTCAGTGTGTCTTCATCAAGGAAGTGCCACTCTGTCGGAAGACCAATATTAAGCGAGCGCTGCACTGTCACTGGATCAATATTAGGGGTGTGTTGCGCGAACAGAGGGTCAGTGAAGATTGAATGCTTAACTGTTGTAGAGCCAGGACTGAGGGAATCCCCTGATGTTACGGTGTCATCATTGAGGGAGTGCTGCACTGTTGAAGGGCCAATATTCAGGGAGTGTGACACTGTCAATGTCATTATTCAAGGTGTGCTACACTATTAAAGGGTAATTAATGAGGGAGTGCTGCACTGTTGAAGGGTTAGCACTGAGGTGGGCTGTACTGTCAGATCATCAATATTAATGGGGTGCTTCACTTTCTGGGGTTTAGTATGAATAGAACATAGAACATAGAACATTACAGCATAGTACAGGCCCTTCGGCCCTCGATGTTGTGCCAACCTGTCATACCGATCTGAAGCCCATCTAACCAACACTATTCCATGTATGTCCAAATGCTTATCCAATGACGACTTAAATGTACCTAAAGTTGGCGAATCTACTACCGTTGCAGGCAAAACGTTCCTTTCCCTTACTACTCTCTGAGTAAAGAAACTACCTCTGACATCTGCCTATATCTTTCACCCCTCAATTTAAAGCTATGCCCCTTGTGCTCGCCATCACCATCCCAGGAAAAAGGCTCTCCCTATCCACCCTATCTAACCCTCTGATTATTTTGTACGTTTCAATTAAGTCACCTCTCAATCTTCTTCTCTCTAACGAAAACAGCCTCAAGTCCCTCAGCCTTTCCTCGTAAGACCTTCCCTCCAAACCAGGCAACATCCGAGTAAATCTCTTCTGCACCCTTTCCAAAGCTTCCGCATCCTTCTTATAATGCGGTGACCAGAACTGGACGCAATACTCCAAGTGCGGCCACACCAGCGTTTTGTACGGCTTCACCATATCCTCTTGGTTCCAGAACTCGATCCCTGTATTAATAAAAGCTGAAACACTGCATGCCTTCTTAACAGCCCTGTCAACCTGGGTGGCAACTTTAAGGGAGTGCTGCACTGTTGAAGGGCCGATATTAAGAGTGTGCTGTGCTTTCAGAAGGTCAATATTAAAGGAGCACTGCACTGTCAGTGGGACTGCACTGAGGGAGTGTAGCTGCTGCAAAGATCACTACATGGGATATGGCAGACTTTGAGAGGTCTATTTTGTGTGGATTGATGAAATGAGGTTCTGTTCTGTGAGACAGTTCACTGTCACCGGGCCCGCATGAAGGGAATGGTGTACAAACAAACCAGCACTGCTTGGCAAAAATAAACAAAAGAACTGCGGATGCTGTAAATCAGGAACAAAAACAAAGTTGCTGGAAAAGTTCTGGTCTGGTCGCATCTGTGGAGGAGGAAACACAATCAACACTTCGAATCCAGTGACCCTTCCTCAGATCTGGGGAACTTCCTCAGAATAGTTCTGAGGAAGGGTCACCGGACCCGAAATGTTAGCTCTGTTTGCGCCTCCACAGATGCTGCCAGACCTGCTGAGCTTTTCCAGCACTGCCAGACAACTGACGCTCTGATTATGAGGCACTCCCTCCGTACTGACCCTCCAACACTGCGTACTCTCTGATGGCTGATTCTCTGACGGTGCATCTCTGCCACAGTATTAACCCTCCGTCATACCGGTATTCTCTCAGCAAGAACACTCTGAGAATACCATGCTCCCTTACCATTGACACTCTGGCCGTGGGACACCACTTCAAATTTAACTCTTCAGCAGTGCAGCACACACTCATCATTGCCTCTCTGATATTGCAGTGCTGCCTTCATACTGACCCTTTCACAGTGCAGGACACAGTAATATTGAACATCTAAAAGTGCCGCTCTCCCTCAGTGCTGACCCCCCTCTCATTTCTGACCCATTCAGTGTAGCATACCCTTAATTCTGAACCCCTCAGTGCAGCACTCCCTCAATTCTGACACCCTCGGTGCAACAACCCCACAGTAATGACCCCATCAGAGGGTCAGTACTGAGGGAAAGCATCATTATCAGTGGGTCAGCTCTGAGGCTGTGCTACTTTGTCAGAGGGCATGCTAATGCAGTGCCTCATTGTAATGGGATAAGAATTGAGGGAATCGCACAATCGGAGGATCAGTACTGAGGTCCTGCAGCACTATCAGAGGGTCACTACTGATGGAGTGCCTTATTGTTAGAGGGTCAGTGCTGAGGGAGTGCATCCTTGTCAAAGGATCAAATTGAGATGATGCCTCATTTTAATATGGTCAGTTTGAGGTAGTGTAACACTGTCAGGGGGCCAGGAGTACTGAGGAAGTGCTGAAAATCCCCATGATTAACGGAAGGTCCTCATGTTAAAATGTCAAAACAGAGAGAGGGCATAATAGCCAGAGGGTCAGTTCTGAGTTGGTACCTTGTTGCCAGATGGTTAGTTCTGAGGCAGTACCGAATCTGAGGGAGTAGCTGAATGGCCAGAGAGTCAGGACTGAGGAAATGCTGACCTTCTCTCGGTGCTATAATTCCCCAGCACTGACCCGCTGGCACACTCTGAGAGGGCAGTTTCCCTTAGCACTGACTCCCCACAGTGCATCACGAGCTCATCAGCGACCGTCAGCGGACCACTCCCTCATTGCTTACCCAACTCTGTGTAGCATACCATTAATATTGACCCTCTGACAGTGCAGTGCTCTGTGATGACTCACTGTTCTGACAGTGCAGTTCTCCCTCAGTAGTGACCCTCTGACAGTGCAGCACTCCCTAAAAATTGGCCTTCCGACAGTGTGGAGCTCCACCAGTGATGACACTGACAATGCAGCACTCCCTCAGTACTTTGCAACATTTCAGCACATACTCATTATTGACCTTCTGACAGAATAGCAGTCCCTTAATATTGAGCCTCAGTCCTGGAGCACTCTCTGAAGATTGACCCAACAGCGAAGCTCTCCCTTAATATTGACCCTCAGTGCTGACCCTTCAGTAGTGTAGCATGACTTACCACTTTCCCATCACCACTTTATGCTACCGCACCCCACCAATCAACATCAACCTTCTGAAACTGTAGCATTCCCTTAATTTTATCACTCTGATAATGCCGAATTCCTTCATTATTGACCCAAATGAGAGCATAGCAGACCCTTATTATTGATGCCTCGACATTGCAGTCCTCCCTGAAAATTGGCCCTCTCGGTGCAGCACTCCCTCAGTGCAGCGCTCCCCCCATGCTGACCACCCCTCAGAGCTGAGCCCCACTCAATGCTGACCCCTCCAAACGCTGACCTCCCCAAAGCTGACCCATGACAGCGCAGCGCTCCCTCAGTGCTGACCCACCACTGAGTACTAACCCCCATCTGTGCAGCATGCCCCCAGTTCTTGACAGTCATGACAGAGGACTGCACTGTCAGTGGGTCAATATTAATGGTATGTGGCACAGAGTTGGGTCAGTTGAACACATGGCTACAGGGATTTTGCAGGAGGGAGGGTTTTGGATTCTTGGATAATTGGGGCTCTTTCTGGGGTAGGTGGGACCTCTACAAGCAGGATGGTCTTCACCTGAACCAGAGGAGTACCGATATCCTGGGGGAGAAATTTGCTAAGGCTATTCGGGTGGGTTTAAACTAATTCAGCAGGGGGATGGGAACCAAAATTGTTGTTCGAGTATCGAGAAGGTTGAGAGTAGGGAGGTCCGAAATAACGTTTCAGGGATGCAAGATGGCACCGGAAAACAAGAAGTTGGTTTGAAGTGTGTCTACTTCAACACCAGGAGCGCCCAGAATAATGTGGGTGAACTTGCAGCATGGGTTAGTAGCTGGGACTTCGATGTTGTGGCCATTTTGGAGACACGGATACAGCAGGGACAGGAATGGTTGTTGCAGGTTCCGGGATTTAGATGTTTCAGTTCGAACAGAGAAGATGGTAAAAGCGGGGGACGTGTGGCATTGTTGGTCAAGGACAGTATTATAGTTGCAGAAAGGATGTTTGGGGACTCGTCAACTGAGGTCGTATGGGCTGAGGTTAGAAACAGGAAAGGAGAGGTCACCCTGTTGGGAATTTTCTCTCGGCCTCTGAATAGTTCCAGATATATAGAGGAAAGGATAGCCAAGATGATTCTCGATAGGAGTGAAAGAGACAGGGTAGTTGTCATGGGGGACTTCAACTTTCCAAATATTGACTGGGAACACGATAGTCCGAGTACTATAGATGGGTCAGTTTTTGTCCAGTGGGTGCAGGAGGGCTTCCTGACACAGTATGCTGATAGGCCAACAAGGGGCGAAGCCACATTAGATTTGGTACTGGGTAATGAGCCCGACCAGGTGTGAGATTTGGAAGTACATGAACACTTTGGTGATAGTGATCACAATTCTGTTATGTTTACTTTAGTGATGGAAAGGGACAGGTGTGTACCACTGGGCAAGAGTTATAGCTGGGGGAAAGGCAATTACGATGAGATTAGGCAAGATTTAGGGAGCATAGGATGGGGAAGGAAACTGCAGGGGATAGGCACACTAGAAATTTGGAGCCTATTCAAGGAAAAGCTCCTGTGTGTCCTTGATATGTATGTACCTGCCAGGCAGGGAGGAAGCTGTAGAGCGTGGGAGCCATGGTTTACGAAGGAGGTAGAATCTCTGTTCAAAGGGAAGAAGAAGGCTTATGTTAGGATGAGATGTGAAGGCTCAGTTAGGGTGCTTGAGGGCTACAAGGTAGTCAGGGAAGACCTAAAGAGTGAGCTCAGAAGAGCCAGGAGGAGACATGAGAAGTTGTTGGCGGATAGGATCAGGGTAAACCCTAAGGCTTTCTATAGGTATTTAAGGAATAAAAGAATGACAAAAGTAAGATTAGGCCCAATCAAGGATAGTAGTGGTAAGTTGTGTGTGGAGTCAGCGGAGATAACGGAAGCACTAAATGAATATTTTTCGACAGTATTCACTCTAGAAAACGACAATGTTGTCAAGGAGAATACTGAGATACAGGCTACTAGAGTAGGTAGGATTGAGGTTCACAAGGAAGAGGTATCTTCAGAGTGTGAAGATAGATAAGTCCCCTGGGCCGGATGGGATTTATCCTAGAATCCGCTGGGAAGCCAGGGAGGAGATTGCCAAGCCTTTGGCATTGATCTTTAACTTGTCATTGTCTACAAGAATAGTGCCAGAAGACTGGAGGAGAGCAAATGTGGTTCCCCTGTTCAAGAAGGGGAGTAGAGACAACCCTAGTAATTATAGACCAATAAGCCTCCCTGTTGGTCAAGTGTTGGAAAAGGTTATAAGAAATAGGATTTATAATCATCTAGAAACAAATAAATTGATTAGGGATAGTCGGCACGGTTTTGTGAAGGGTAGGTCGTGCCTCACAAACCTTATTGAGTTCTTTGAGAAGGTGACCAAACAGGTAGATGAGAGTAAACCGGTTGATGTGGTGTATATGGATTTCAGTAAGGCGTTCGATAAGGTTCCCCACAATAGGCTATTGTACAAAATGCGGAGGAATGAGATTGCAGGAGATATAGCAGTTTGGATCGGAAATTGGCTTGCTGAAAGAAGACAGAGGGTGGTGGTTGATGGGAAATGTTCATCCTGGAGACCGGTAACTGGTGTTGTACCGCAAGGGTCGGTGTTGGGTCCACTGCTGTTTGTCATTTTTATAAATGACCTGGATGAGGGCGTAGAAGGATGGGTTAGTAAATTTGTAGATGACACTAAGGTCGGTGGAGTTGTGGATAGTGATGAAGGATGCTGTAGGTTGCAGAGAGACATAGTTAAGCTGCAGAGCTGGGCTGAGAGGTGGCAAATGGAGTTTAATGCAGACAAGTGTGAGGTGATGTACTTTGGTAGGAATAACTGGAAGGCAAAGTACTGGGCCAATGGTAAGATTCTTGGCAGTGTAGATGAGCAGAGAGATCTCGGTGTCCATGTACACAGATATCACATACCACCTCCTGCCTCATATGGCTCCCTGCAACACACTGTTGCCTGCCTCATACTGCAACCTGCGTCTTACTGTCCCCATACTTCTTTCTGCTTCGTACTGCTCCCTGCCTCATACTGCTTAGTGCCTCGTACTGCTACCTGCTTCCTCAAGCGCTCCCCAGCTGCCACTTACCTGTCCCTGTGCCATTCCACTCCCCGCCTGCCTCTTTCTGCTGCCTGTCTGCATCATACGACTCACTGCCTCATACCTTTCCCTATAGCATTCCGCTCGCTCCCTGCCACATACCGCTCCCTGCCACATACCGCTCCCTGCCACATACCGCTCCCTGCCACATACCGCTCCCTGCCACATACTTTTCCCATCTTCATGCTCCTTTCTGCCTCGTACAACTCTCTGCATGTTTCATACCGCTCCCTCCCAAATACTGCTGCCTGCCTTGTGTACCTGTCTGCCTCATACTGCTCCCATCCTGACACCGCTTTCTGCCTCATTCTCCCACTGCCAAATACTTGTCCTAGCCTCATATTTGCTTCAACCTCATACTGCTTCCTGACTGCCTCATATTGCTCCCTGCATCATCCCGCTACCTGCCTGCCTGAAACAGCTCCCTGCATCAAACCGCACCCTGCCTGCCTCATACCAATCCCTGCCAAATACAGCACCCTGCCTCATATTCCTCTCTGCCTCAGGCCACACCCCGCCTGCCGCATACCGTTCCCTACCTCATACTGATCCCTGCCTGCCTCATAGCTCTCCCTTCCTCATACCATTCCCTGTCTCCCTCATACCATTCCCTGCATCAAACTGCTCCCTCCCTGCCTCATAGCACTTTCTACTTCATACCACTCCCTACCACATACAGCTCCCTGCCTCATCCCTCTCCCAGCCTCATTCTTCCCCTTGCCACTCACTGCACTATGCCACACACCCCTTTCTGCACCAGTTTCCTGCCATATTCTGATACTAGCCACATACACCTCATTGTATTATGCTGCTCCCTGCTTGCCTCATCCCGGTTCCTATTTCATTCTGCTCCCTGCCTGCCTCCCACCACTCCCTGTCAAATACTGCTCCCTGGCTCCAAATGGCCCCTGCTCATTGCTAAATGCTGCTGCCTGTCTCATATGCCTTTCTACCTCATACCACTCCCTGCCTGCCTCATCCCGCTCCAATTTTGACTAATACTACTCACTGCCTGCTTCATTCTGCTCCCAGCCACATACCGGTCCCTGCTTCATTCCGCTCCTAGCCGCATACCGGTCCCTGCTTCATTCCGCTCCCAGCCGCATACCGGTCCTAGCCACATCCTACTGCCTCCCTGCCTCATGCCATTTGTGTCTTCCACAGTTCTTTCTGTTTTTATTCAGATTCTTCTCATCATGCCTCTCACTCTGACCTGTTTCAGGTCGATGATGATTCCTTCTGGATGCCTGATATGAAGCAAAATTTGAACAAGTCTGGCAGCATCTGTGAGAGAAAAGTTCGGCTTCATATTTCACATCCAATGACTCTCTTCAGCTTGTTCCCGAAGCGCTTCATAATGTTACGAGATTCTCTTGTTTCTGCATTGCAGCATGCTGTTTCTGACAAGCCTCAAATTGTTCCCAACTGTTTCAGACTGTTATCCATGCCCTACTGACTGCTAACTACTGTTCCTGACCTGCTGCAGACTGTTTCTGACAAGCTTCCTCCTGTGGCCGGTCTGCCTTCGCATCTTCCTTTCACGCCACTCTCCTGCTTTCCCTCCCCCTGCTATGTGCGTTTCTTTTCTGAAGCGTGCCTTGTGTAAGTTCAGCATCACTCCCACGCTCCTGTATCCCATGCCCTGACTGACAAAGGCCAGGATATTCCATGCTTTGATTATGATTCTGCATGCCCTGTCACCTTCTGTGATCTATACAGTTTTGTTCCTCTGCTCCTGATCTGCCCCCAGCGCTGTATCTTTTCATTCATATTTTCTGCCTGTGGCCTGCCAAGACAATGCAATGTCTTCGCTTCATTGCATTGGACTTCATCCACCAACAAGCCGCCTTCCCTCCTCATCTCTGGCCAATGTGCGAGTGAGAATTAGACAGTGTGCAGCCTGAGCTAAAATGAAATCTCATATCTCTCCACCTGTCTTGATAATCTCACAATGGCTCAGTGGTTCATGCTGCAGCCTCACAGCACCAGGGACCCAGGTTCGATTCCACTCTCAGGCAACTGCCTGCGTGGGAATTTGTGCATTCTCCCCATGCCTGCTTGGTTTCCTCTGGGTGCTCCAGTTTCCTCCCACAGTCCAGTGGATTGGCCGTGTTAAATTGTCCATAGAGTTTAGGGATGTGTACATGAGGTGGGTTATCGGGAGATGGGTCTGGGTGCAATGCTCCAAGTTTCAGTGCAGACTTGTTGGCCTGAAAGACCTTGTTTATACACTGCAGGGATTCTATGAATCTTCATACAACCCTCTCAGCTCTGTCACACAGTTACCAAGGCCTCAGCATCTGTCCCTCTTTGTCAGCCACCACCCATCTCTCCACCACCGATGCTCCATAGCAGCAGTGTGTCCCATCTACAAGATGCACTGCAGAAATTCACCAAAGATCCTCAGACAGCACCTTCCAAACCCACGACCACTTCCATCTAGCAGGACAAGAACCACAGATATATGGGAACACGACCTCCTCCAAGTCACTCACCATCCTGACTTAGAAATATATCGCCGCTCCTTCACTGTCGCTAGGTCAAAATCCTGGGATTCCCTTCCTCATGGCATTGCGGGTCAAACCACAGCAAGAGGGTTGCAGCGGTTCACGAAGGCAGCTCACCCCCACCTGACATACCACCACACACCATTCGTCTGACAGAAGAAACACTGCCTGCATTTCGAAACTGTCAAGGGTGCTTATCTGATTCAATAGAATCACCACTTCCCCCTCGAAACATGAGTGGTCCAACATGGCCGCACAGGCAAAAAAAACCAACCCATTGCTTTAATTGGTCCACGATGCCTACCCAGAATTGTCTCTCATGCTTCATATTTGTTTTGAAATAATATAGCCCAGCACTGCGCACATTCCTGCAGCTAAAGTTTCATTGGTGCCCGATATCACGAAAGATTAACTGCCCTACATTTGTTCAAGTACCCTTGTAATAATTGAGAGAATTTTCCCCATGACATGTTGTCCCTGAACATTGACCTTGAGTCACACAGAAGCACGGTGGTCTCTGCACTCCAGAGCTCCACAGTGAATGACAATTTAGACAATATTTTAGACAATATAACACCGTGTTTAATTTCTTCTGTCAGAATAGATAATTGCACATTTTCCCACATTACACACTATTAGCGTCATCACTAGCCCATTTGGTTTATCTGTCTCTTGTCTTGTTGCCTCCTTATGTATTCTTCCGACTTACATTTGTAACACCAATAATTTTTCCAGCCAGTTTTCGTTCGACAAGGGCAAAGCAATTGCATTCCAACCCATCTCCATGACACCCCACTGGGTGCATCTCACCGCTTTGGGAAAAACTCATGTGTGCTCACTGTCTGCTTCCTGGTAGCCAGCCCGGTTTTGTTTTTGTTTGCCCATCCCAGTGTGCTGCCTCCAACACCTTGGGCTTTAATTTTCACCAATAACCTTGCGTTAAGACACTACCCTGAAAAAGTTCCTTGAACTCTTGGTTTCCATTGGCAGGGCACTTGAGTTTAAGGGCCACGAGGTTATGCTGCAGCTCTACAAATCCCCTGGTTAGACCTCACGTGGAATGTTGTGTTCAGTTTTGATTGCCCCATTACAGGATGGATATGGAAGCTTTAGAGAAGGTTTACCAGGATGCTGCCTGGACTGGAGGGCAGGTCTTATGAGGAAGGGTTGAGGGAGCTAGGGCTTTTTTTCATTGAAGCGAAGATGGATGAGAGGTGACTTGATAGAGATGTACAAGATGATGAGAGGCGTAGATAGAGTAGATAGCCTGAGACTTATTCCCAGGGCGGTAATGACTATTATGAGGGGTTATAATTTTAAGGTGATAGGAGGAAGATATAGGGGAGATATCAGAGGTAGGTTGTTTACACAGAGTGTTTGGTGCGTGGAATGCACTGCAGGTGCCAGCAGTGGTCGTGGAGTCAGATAGTTTAGAGACTTTTAAGCGACTCATGGGTGATCATAAAATTTAGGGCATGCAGGGTAGTTAGATCTTAGTAGGCTGATAGATCGGCAGAACATTGTGGGCTGAAGGACCTGTGCTGTGCTGTGCTGTTCTATGTTCTAAGTCCTTTGCTGAGATTTCAGGACCAATCTGACCTGTCTCTGTGCAGTTTGAGGTCTCCTGCTTATACAGAACATGAGAAACATGAAGAGGGATAGATCTTCCACCGTGCGCTGCCTTTCTACAATTTCACATCTGACATGACTCAGAACTCAAATTTTGATCAGTGTCAAGTTTTTATAGTTTAGCAATGTTTAAAAGTACATTCAGCATTGTCACCTCTGGATCTATTTAAAACAAGTAATTATAAGCATTCACCACAATGTGAGTGAAGAGATTTCATACCACCTTGTGTTTCAAATGATTGCCCCTTTACACTGTACTTGTGGCCCTTGTTAATATCTAACTGATTAGAGGAAACACATTTTCAACCTATGCCCTTTTTGGACAGGGGAATCCTCTCGCCATCAAGCCATCTGGTCCTGGCAAATTGCCTGCCTTCTGTCAAAATGTCTTGCAAACAATGTGCCCCTTATGATAGGATCTGTTGCAAGATCTGTCCTCCCTCGTTTATCCATTAATAGGAAGCATTTAGAGGGATGTGGGCCAAATGCTGCCCAATGGGACAAGATTGAATTGGCATAGCTGGTCGGCATGGGCAAATTGGACCAAAGGGCCTGTTTCAGTGCTGTACAATTCACGAATCTATGACTCAATGAATCACATTGCTGTGGGTCTGGAGTTACAAGTACACCACACCAGGTGAGGATGGCAGCTTCCTTCCCTAAAGAACATCAGGGAATAAAACAGTCTGGAGCTGGATGAACACAGTAGGCTAGGCAGTATCAGAGGAGTAGGAAAACTGATGCTTCAGGCCTGGACCTTTCTTCAGCAATAAATAGAAGGGGGGAGCCAATGATAGAAAGTGGATACTGGAGCAGATTGGTGGGGACAGGTCAAGGAGGTGGGGATGGAACCAGTAAAGGTGTGTGTAGGTAGGGAGTTGGGATGGGGGTTGGTCAGTGAGGACGGAGAGGAACAGCGGATACAATAGGGCACATTAGCGGATGTGAAGGTGAACATCTATTTAATGTGGAAGGTTTTCTTCGGGCCTGGGATGGAGGGGAGTGGGAAGGTGTAGGGGCAAGTGTGACACCTCCTGTGGTTGTAAGGGAAGGTGCTGGGGGGAGTGGGGCTAGTAGTAAGTATGGAGCGGAGGAAGGAGTCGAGTAGAGAGCACTCCGTCTGGAAGCCACATAAGGGTGGGGAGGGAAATATATCCTCGGTAGTGTGGTCAGATTGCAGGTGGCGGAAGTGGCAGAGAATGATGCACTGAGGTTGATGGGGTGATACGTAAGGACATGAGGAATTCTGTCTTTGTTGTTATTGCAGGGGGTGGTGTGAGGGTTGAGGTGCGGGAAACGCTAGAGATGCATTTGAGGGTGTTTTTGACCAATGTGGAGGTGGGGAGGAGCGGTCCTTCGGAAATGAGGACATCTGGGATGTCCGGGAGTGGAACGTCTCATCTTGAGAGCAGAGGCGGCGGAGGTGAAGAATTCGGAAAAGGGGATAACACTCTCGCAGGAAGGTGGTGAGAGGAGATTCAGCATCAGCAGTTCCTACTACCTGAGAAATAAAAAAACCTACTTGGAAAAGGAATCAACGTGTATTCCTGAATGTAATTATCTTAAGGTGAAAATAAAGACAACAGCAGATTATTGCCTTACAACATTTTGATGTTTATGTCACAAATATTGTTTCAGAGATGGCTGTGCATATAGAGCACAACGTTCCCACCTTTCTGGAAAGATTTAAGATCTACAATACAAGACTATTTCGCTGGAGTTTTAAGTTACAGGCTTTTAATTCACATAGCATGACCTAATGTCATCTTTGCTGCATTATTGCTGGTTTAAAAGAAAAGGTGTAGACCAGATAGAACCATTATTGTCGGATATTATTTATGCATGAGAATTAGTATGAAAGGTCCAACTTTAGATTACTAACCTATATATCTCGTGACAATGGCATCAAGATCTTTTTTCAAAAAAAGAGGCCATCTTTTGATAATAGAGATAACAAAGTGTGAAGCTGGATGAACACAGCAGGCCAAGCAGCATCTTAGGAGCACAAAAGTTGACATTTCGGGTCTATACCTCTCAAGATGCTGCTGGGCCTGCTGTGTTCATCCAGCTCCACACTTTGTTATCTCGGATTCTCCAGCATCTGCATTATCTCTCATCTTTTGATAATGATGCTTTTTATTCCCTTAAGGGAGGAGGTATTACGAAGTTGTGTAGAGTAATCGTGAGTTAGAAGGCAGGATGTTGAAATTTGTTTGCTTAAATGTCATAAGGAATTTGTGATCCAAAGATGTCCAAAAATGTGCAGGTCAGGTGGATCGGTCATGCTAAGTTGCCCGTAGTGTTCAGGGGTGTGTGGGTTATTGGGGGATGGGTCTGGTTGGGATGCTCCAAGGGGCGGTGTGGACTCGTTAGGCCGAAGGCTCTGTTTCCACACAGTAGGGAATCTAATAAGAGTGCGTGGCTTCTTTAGGATGTAAAGTGTTTTTCTAAGCTTAGAGATTTATGCAGAAAACATATCTGAGCAGCTGAAGATGTACAGATGGTTCTGAGATTGTAACATGTATCAATTGGCTGTGTGATTGGAAGCCTCAGGCTTTTATTGATGTTTTGGCAACTCGCCAGAATCAGCCAATTAATTTACACTCAGCACTTAGTGATTGAAAACCAAGAAGGGTCTCGACCTGAAACATCAGCGTTCCTGTTCCTCTGATGCTGCTTGGCCTGCTGTGTTCATCCAGCTCTACACCTTGTTATCTTGAATTTAAATCTGATGGTTTTGACAACCTTGAAACAATGTTGTAAAATAATTGTAAGATAATTGATATATTTTCCAAGATATATAAAAAGAGGGGTGTTTGAAAATCAGTGTGCAAGCGATCTGCCATCTGAGAAATAAGCATCTAGCTGTCACAAGAAACTGCTGAGCTCTCTCAGGAAGCACCATCTATCCATGAAAGGTACCACAGCACTTGCAGCCAAAAGTCCTCACAGAGGAAATCACAGGGAAAGCATCGATGAGTTCATGAAGCTTCCCATCTTTTTGGGGTGAAAGTTAGATAAACCTTAGGTTCAGGATAAAAGTTTGGCACAACGATTCATGCGCTGAAGGGCCTTACTGTGCTGTACTGTCCTATGTTCTTTGTTCAATGACAGCCAGATGAGCGGAAGATTGGCATTTATGTATTGGGGACAGCAGAAGAAAGGAATGTAGGCTTTGAGGGACTAAATTTTAATTTACTTTCTTCATACTTGGGTTCATGTAAGTGGGAGCAAAAACAAAGTTTTAGAGAAAGCTCAGCAGATCTGGCAGCATTGATGAAGGCAAAACAGCGTTAGCATTTCTGGTGTGGTGACGCCTCCTCAGAACTGATGGTGGCTGGGAAAATATCAGTTTATATGCAGAAAATAGGGAGAAGACTTTTGAAAATCAATGTGAAAGTGAAATGCCATCTGAGAAATAAGCATCTAGCTATCACAAGAAACCACTAAGCTTTCTAAGAAAGCTTGGCAATGATCCGAGCCAAGTATTAGAACTGTTGGTAGGGAGCATTTTGGAGGTAGCGATCATCACTCTGTTACTTTTACAGCAGCTGGAAAAGGATAGGTACATCCAGCAGGGTGAGGTTTATAATTGGGGGAAGGATAATTATAATTCTGTTAGGCAAGAAATGTATAACATCAGATGGGAACAGATGCTGTCGGGGAAGAGCACTATAGAAATGTGGAGATTGTTTAATGAATGCATACTGTGTATGCTCAATATGTTTATTCATTGCAGGGTGGGAAGATGCAGTTGAGTGAGGGAGCCTTGGTTCTCAAGAGAGTTCGAACAACTGATTAAGAGGAAGAAGGAGGCTGATGTAAGGTTTAGGAAACAAGGATCAGAAAAGGCTCTAGTCGGATACAAGTTAGCCAGGAACGAGCTGTAGAAAGGGCTTAGGAGAGCGATAAGGCAGCATGAGAAAATCTTGGCAGATAGGATCAAGGAAAACTCCAAGACTTTTTACACGTATGTGAGCAATTAGAGAATGACCAGAGAAAGAGTCCTTTACAAGGATTGTAAAGGGAATTTGTACACGGAGCCTAAAGGGGTAGAGGAGGTACCTAATGAATACTTTAGTACTCAGTATTCACAACTGAGAGGGACCGAGCTGTCGAGGAGGACAGCGTGAAACAGGCCGGTAGGCTAGATGAGTTTGATGTTAGTAAGGAACATGCACTAGGAATTCTGAGGGACTGGAAGATAGATAAGTTCCCCGGGGCTGATTGGATTTATCCAAGGACTCTATGGGAATCGAGGGAAGAGATGCAGGGCATTTGGCGTTGATTGTTTCATTCTCACTGTCCTTGGGTATAGTGCCAGAATATTGGAGAGAGGCAGACATCATTCCCTTATCAAATAAAAAGTGAACAGGGACAACCACGGAAATTAAAGGCCAGTTAGTCTTAGTTCAGTGGTAGGCAAATTACTGGAAGGAGTCTGAGAGATAGGGTTTATGATCACTTGGAAAGGCACAGTTTGATTCGTGATAGTCAGCATGGATTTGTGAGGGGTAGCTCATGCCTCACAAACCTTATTGAATTCTTTGAAGAAGTGAGCAAACACGTGGATGAAGGTGGGGCAGTGGATGTGGTATACATGGATTTAAGTAAGGCGTTTGATAAGGTTCCCTATGATAGGCTCATGCCGAAGGTAAGGAGGCATGGGATGGGGGTAATGTGGCAGATTGGATTCAGAATTGGCTGACCCTCAGAAGACAAAGGGTGGCAGTGGATGGAAAATATTCAATATGGTGCTCAGTTACGAGTGGTGTACCAGATCCTTGTGGTACATCTGTTCTGCATCCTCTTCTATTTGTGATTTTTGTAAATGATTTGGACGACGGAGCGGAAGGGTGGATTAGTAAATTCGCAGATGATACGAAAGTGGATCAATCCGTGGATAGTGTGGAGGGCTGTTCTAGGTTACAAAAGGACATTGCTAGGATGCAGAGCTGGACAGAGAAGTGACAGATGGAGTATAACAATGGAAAGTGTGAGGTGATTCATTTTGGAAGGACAAACTTGAAAGCAGAATACGGGGTTAACAGAAAGATTCTTGGCAGTGTAGCAGAGCAGAGGGATCTCGGGGTTCATGTTCACAGTTCCCAAAAAGCTGCCACTTAGTTGGATAGAGTATTTAAGAAGTCATATGGTATGTTAGCTTTCATTAATTGAGGGATTGAGTTCAAGAGCCATGAAGTTATGCTCCAGCCATCCATCTGGAGTATTGTGTCCAGTTCTAGTCACCTCATTACAGGGAAGATGTGGAAGTGTTGGAAAAGGTGCAGAGGAGATTCACCAGGATATTGCCTGGAATGGAGGGAAGGTCTTATGAGGAAAGGTTGAGAGAGCGAGGGCTTTTCTCTTTCGAATGATGAAGGATGAGACGTGACTTGATAGAGGTGTACAAAATGATCAGAGGTATAGATAGAGTAGACAGCCAGAGACGTTTTCCTAGGGTGGAGGTAGAGGGGGCATAGTTTTAAAGTGAGTGGAGGTAGCTTTAGGGGAGATGTCAGAGGTAGGTTTTTTACTCAGAGAGTGGTTGGGGTGTGGATTGCATTGCTGGAGAGGGTAGTGGAGTCGGCCTCATTAGAGGCATTTAAGTGGCAATTAGATGGGCATATGGATGATAGTATAAGGTAGGGGTGGAAGTTAGTTAGACCTTAGGGTTAGAGTAAAAGTTCGGCACAACATCGTGGGCCGAAGGGCCTTACTGTGCTGCACTGTTCCATGTTCAAAAACAGGGAGGATGATGGAGTCAGGAGTAAACTATAGGCTAGAGCCTAAAGAGAGAGACAGATGTTTGGACAGACAAAGGAGTTGACAGCGATGAGTCTGGGAAGGTGAATATTTGTTAATGGGACAATTAGTAATTAATAACATGTAGTACAATGGCAGGTTAGGGGAAAATGGGTGACTGCTTCACAGAACATCTACATTCTGCTTGTAAGAAATATCTTGTACTACCTGTTGCCTGCCAGTTGAACACACCACCCTGTTCTCTGACCAACACCTCTGTCTCTGGCTTGCTGGGGTGTTCCAGCAAAGTTCAATGCAGGCTGGAAGAACAATTCTTCATTTTCTGCTTGGGGACCCTGCAGCCCTCTGGGCTCAATATTGAGTTCAATACTTTTAGGGTCTAAACTCTCCCATGTCCCAGTCACCAGGCCTTACTGTCTATGGTCTGCCATTACACTACCTGTTAGTCACTAACAGAACCCATTAACAGCTATTCACCATCCCAGCCTGATCGTTATCATCTCCTTTGTCTGTCCAAACATCTTTCTCTCACTTTAGGCTCTATTCTATAATTTACTCCCTACCCCAACTCCTTCCCATTTTCTGCAGATAAAACTAATATTTTCCCAACCACTATCACCAGCCACAGATGCTGCCAGACCTGCTGAGATTTTCCAGCAACTTCTGGCTTTGTTTCTGATTGGCACCATCCACAGTTCTTTCAGTTTTTTATATAAGTAGGGCTTGTGTTTATTGGAATAGCATGCCAGTAGAATTCAGTTCAATTAGGGAATAGTTAGTAGTTATGGGGGAGTGACCTTTGAGAAGATTTGTAGCTCAGGTTGAGGTTCTGGATGTAAGTTTGCTCGCTGAGCTGGAAGGTTCGTTTTCAGATGTTTCATCACCGTTCTCAGTAACATCATCAGTGAGCCTCCGGTGAAGCGCTGGTGTTATGTCTGGCTTTCTATTTGTCTGCTCAGGTTTCCTTGGGTTGGTGATGTCATTTCCTCTTCTTTTACTCAGCGGGTGGTGGATGGGCTCCAAATCGATGTGTTTATTGATGGAGTTCCGGTTGGAATGACATGCCTCTAGGAATTCTCGTGCGTGTCTCTGTTTGGCTTGTCCTAGGATGGATGTGTTGTCCCAATCAAAGTGGTGCCCTTTCTCATCTGTATGTAAGGATACGAGTGATAGTGGGTCATGTTGTTTTGTGGCTAGTTGATGTTCATGTATCCTGGTGGCTAGCTTTCTGCCAGTTTGTCCAATGTACTGTTTGTCACAGTTCGTGCACGGCATTTTGTAAATGACGTTCATTTTGCTGAACGTAAAACGAACGTCATTTACAAAACACCTTGCAAGGACTGTGACAAACACTACATTGGACAAACTGGCAGAAAGCTAGCCACCAGGATACATGAACATCAACTAGCCACAAAAAGACATGACCCACTATCACTCATATCCTTAAATACAGATGAGAAAGGACACCACTTTGATTGGGACAACACATCCATCCCAGGACAAGCCAAGCCAAACAGAGACACGCACGAGAGTTCCCAGAAGCATGGCATTCCAACCGGAACTCCATCAACAAACACATTGATTTGGAGCCCATCTACCACCCTCTGAGAAAAAGAACAGGAAATGGCATCACCAACCCAAGGATACCTGAGCAGATAAATAGACATAACACCAGCACTTCACCGAAGGCTCACTGATGATGTTACCAAGAATGTTGACGAAACGTCTGAAAACCAATCTTCCAGCTCAGCGAGCAAGTTTACATCCGGTTATGAGGGAATTGTTCAGCTTGTTAGTAACTCTGTTAAATTTCACTGTCAGGGTTAAATAAATAAATTGTTACTTGTTACTTATAACTTGAATATCAGGGATTTTCTTTCGTTTAACCTCCCCTTCTCTGCAAATGCTTTACTAATTAGACGAGGTGAGGTGAATTTCATTGGGTGTTTTGGGTTTAATTACTAGAAGTGGACCTCTACTCCCATAGACTGGAGCCTTGTGTTTCGAATTTTATATATAGACAGGTTCAATCTCCCCTTCCTAACGTGGGGATTGTTTATCTCAAGAAAACAATTATGAGAGCAAACTGGGATCTGTGAATGCACTGGTAGGTAAGATGAGAGAAACATCCCAAAATGTTCTACGAATATATCAAGGGAATGGAATGGCCAGGGAAAGCAGAAAGCCCATAAAGGACCACAGGTTACTCAGTGGGTTAAATGCAGTGACTTTGGCAGACTGTTTAATGGGTACTTCATATGTCTTCTCTCAGCGAAGGAAAGCTGAAGTGCAAAATGGGGTTGTGGAATTCTTTGACCGATTCATATAAGAAGCATACAGGAGATTTTGTTAGATTTAAACTTGAGAGAATGTCAGGGCAACATGAAGTGTATCACAGGTCACTGTGGGAGGTAAGGATGAAACTTCAGGGGTGTTGATGAAATCTTCAACTCATCTCTGACAACCGGGGAGTGTTATCGGACAGCGAATGTTGTTCCACTTTGCAAGGAAGATGTTATAGATAGACCAGAGAACTATAGGCTAGTGAGCCGAACACGAGTGTGATTGGAGAAAATAGTAAAGGAGAAATATAATCTCCATTCCAAATCCTGCAGTGGTAAGATGGCCATTCAGTCCATCGGGTCTGCATTGACTCCAAACAGCATCCCACTCAGACCTAACCCCCTAACCTACACCTGCAACCCTGCATTTGTCATGATTAATCCACCTAATCTTATCAGTTTCGTACAGCCAATCCACCTGACCTACACATGTTTCAACTTGGAGAAGCAATTTTGATCAGGTTTATTCAACATGGCTTTGCCAGATGGAGGCCATATCGAATAAATCTGAAGGAATTTTTCGAGGAGGTGACCAGGAGTTCAGATATCGGGAGGGTATTCTCTGTCATTCAGTTGGATTTCACCAAGGCTTTCCATGAGGATCCTTGGGGAGACTGAAGATGAAGATGAAAGCTCAGGATAAGGATGGATTCAAAATTAGCTTCTTTGCAGGAAATATTGTGTGATGATGGAAAGCTGCCTGGAGAAGGTTTGCTGCGATTTACCATTGGTATTAGTGCCGGTTCCTTTGCTATTATGTTCAAAACGTTACTTAGTTGAGAACGTGGAGATGAAGACTGCAGCTAAGGTAAAGCAGTTTATTTTTAAAATTACTTACCGGTAGCGGGCAGCGGTGTTTTTTTACCTCTTTCAGAGAAGGAGCGGGAGCAGCAGAGGAAGTGACGAGGACAAGAGGGGCAGCCGGGAAGGAAAGCAGTGAGTATAAATACTCACCCTTCGACGCCAACGGCCATTTTGAGTGCGAGCAGCAGCGGAGGCAAGACGGACCTGGAAGACTGCAGCTAAGGTAAAGCAGTTTATTTTTAAAATTACTTACCGGTAGCGGGCAGCGGTGTTTCTTTTCCTCTTTCAGAGAAGGAGCGGGAGCAGCAGAGGAAGTGACGAGAACCAGAGGGGCAGCCGGGAAGGAAAGCAGTGACCATATATATCAGCAAGGCGGCTGATCATTCGGGAGGCAGAGGGGGTAATTGAGAGGAGTTATCGGGAGTTGGTCACTCCTAAGGCTCAGGACGAGGATAGATGGGTTACAGTTAGGGGGAGGAAAGGGGACAGACAGACAGTGCAGAGATCCCCTGTGGGCATTCCCCTCAGCAATAAGTATACCGTTTTGGATACTGCTGGGGGGGGGATGACCTACCAGAGGAAAGCCATAGTAGTCACTGTGGCAAAGAAGGGAAGGGGGCAGAATAGAAAAGTACTCGTGGTAGGGGACTCGATAGTTAGGGGAATCGACAGGAGATTTTGTGGGCAAGATCGGGATTCCCGGAAGGTATGTTGCCTCCCTGGTGCCAGGGTCCGGGACGTCTCCGATCGGGTGTATAAAGTTCTGAAAGGGGAGGGTGAACAGCCAGAAATCGTGTTACATATTGGCACAAATGATATAGCCAGAAATAGGTTTGAGGATATAAAAAGTGATTTCAGGGAGTTAGGATGGAAGCTGCAGAGCAGGACGAACAGTAGTGTTCTCTGGTTTACTACCGGTGCCACGTGATAGCGAGGTGAGGAACAGGGAGCGGACGCAGCTGAACACGTGGCTTCGCAGCTGGTGTAGGAGGGAGGGCTTCAGATATGTTGATAATTGGGATGCCTTCTGGGGAAGGTGGGACCTGTACAAGAAGGACGGGTTGCATCTGAACTGGAAGGGGACCAATGTCCTGGGTGGAAGGTTTGCTCGAGTAGTTCGAGAGGGTTTAAACTAGTATGGCAGGGGGGTGGGAACCTGAGCTGTATACCAGAGGTGAGCGTTGATGCAGGTGAGGCAGTAGCAAGAGGTAGACCAGCTAGTGGGAAGGATTTTCCTGGGAAGGAACCAAGGGATCGGTTAAAGTGTGTTTGCTTTAATGCAAGGAGTATCAGGAATAAAAGTGATGAACTTAGAGCATGGATCAGTACCTGGTGCTATGATGTTGTGGCCGTAACAGAGACATGGGTTTCTCATGGGCAGGAATGGTTGCTGGATGTTCCAGGGTTTAGAACATTTAAAAAGAATAGGGAGGGGGGAAAAAGAGGAGGGAATGTAGCACTACTAATCAGAGAGGGTATCACAGCTACAGAAGCTTCCTTTGTCAAGGAAGATCTGCCTACTGAGTCAGTATGGGTGGAAATTAGGAACAGCAAGGGAGTAGTCACCTCGTTAGGGGTTTACTACAGGCCCCCCAATAGCAGCAGGGAGATTGAAGAAAGCATAGGTCGACAGATTTTGGAAAAGTGTGCACGCAGTAGGGTTGTTGTAATGGGTGACTTTAACTTTCCTAATATTGATTGGAACCTCCTTCGAGCAGAAGATTTGAATGGAGCTGTTTTTGTAAGGTGTGTTCAGGAGGGTTTCCTAACGCAGTACGTTGACAGGCCGACGAGGGGAGAAGCCATTCTAGACTTGGTGCTCGGAAACGAGCCAGGGCAGGTATCAGATCTTGTGGTGGGAGAGCATTTTAATGATAGTGACAATAACTGCCTCACATTCTACATAGCTATGGAGAAGGAGAGGATTAGGCAGAATGGGAGGATATTTAATTGGGGAAGAGGAAACTATGATGCGATTAGACATGAGTTAGGAAACATGGACTGGGAGCAGTTGTTCCATGGTAAGGGAACTATCGACATGTGGGGATGGTTTAAGGAACAGTTGTTGGGAGTGATGAGTAAATATGTCCCTCTGAGACAGGCAAGAAGGGGTAAGATTACGGAACCTTGGATGACGAGAGCGGTGGAGCTTCTAGTGAAAAGGAAGAAGGTAGCTTACATAAGGTGGAGGAAGCTAGGGTCAAGTTCAGCTAGAGAGGATTACATGCAGGCAAGGAAGGAGCTCAAAAATGGTCTGAGGAGAGCCAGGAGGGGGCACGAGAAAGGCTTGGCAGAAGGAATCCGGGAAAACACAAAGGCATTTTACACTTACGTGAGGAATAAGAGAATGGTCAAAGAAAGAGTAGGGCCGATCAGGGATAGCATAGGGAACTTGTGTGTGGAGCCTGAGGAGGTAGGGGAAGCCCTAAATGAGTTTTTTGCTTCTGTCTTTACGAACGAAACGAACTTTGTAGTGAATGAAACCTTTGAAGAGCAGGTGTGCATGCTGGAATGGATAGAGATAGACGAAGCTGATGTGCTGAAAATTTTGTCAAACATTAAGATTGACAAGTCGCCAGGCCCGGATCAGATTTGTCCTCGGCTGCTTTGGGAAGCGAGAAATGCGATTGCTTCGCCACTTGCGAAGATCTTTGCATCCTCGCTCTCCACTGGAGTCGTACCTGAGGACTGGAGAGAGGCAAATGTAATTCCTCTCTTCAAGAAAGGAAATAGGGAAATCCCCGGCAATTATAGACCGGTAAGTCTCACGTCTGTCGTCTGCAAGGTGTTAGAAAGGATTCTGAGGGATAAGATTTATGACCATCTGGAAGAGCATGGCTTGATCAAATACAGTCAACACGGCTTTGTGAGGGGTAGGTCATGGCTTACAAACCTTATCGAGTTTTTTGAGGATGTGACTAGAAAAGTTGATAAGGGTCGAGCTGTGGATGTGGTGTATATGGACTTCAGTAAGGCATTTGATAAGGTTCCCCATGGTAGGCTCATTCAGAAGGTCAGGAGGAATGGGATACAGGGGAACTTAGCTGCTTGGATACAGAATTGGCTGGCCAACAGAAGACGGCAAGTGGTTGTAGAAGGAAAATATTCTGCCTGGAAGTCAGTGGTGAGTGGAGTTCCACAGGGCTCTGTCCTTGGGCCTCTACTGTTTGTAATTTTTATTAATGACTTGGACGAGGGAATTGAAGGATGGGTCAGCAAGTTTGCAGACGACACAAAGGTCGGAGGTGTCGTTGACAGTGTAGAGGGCTGTTGTAGGCTGCAGCGGGACATTGACAGGATGCAGAGATGGGCTGAGAGGTGGCAGATGGAGTTCAACCTGGATAAATGCGAGGTGATGCATTTTGGAAGGTCGAATTTGAAAGCTGAGTACAGGATTAAGGATAGGATTCTTGGCAGCGTGGAGGAACAGAGGGATCTTGGTGTGCAGATACATAGATCCCTTAAAATGGCCACCCAAGTGGACAGGGTTGTTAAGAAAGCATATGGTGTTTTGGCTTTCATTAACAGGGGGATTGAGTTTAAGAGTCGTGAGATCTTGTTGCAGCTCTATAAAACTTTGGTTAGACCGCACTTGGAATACTGCGTCCAGTTCTGGGCGCCCTATTATAGGAAAGATGTGGATGCTTTGGAGAGGGTTCAGAGGAGGTTTACCAGGATGCTGCCTGGACTGGAGGGCTTATCTTATGAAGAGAGGTTGACTGAGCTCGGTCTCTTTTCATTGGAGAAAAGGAGGAGGAGAGGGGACCTAATTGAGGTATACAAGATAATGAGAGGCATAGATAGAGTTGATAGCCAGAGACTATTGCCCAGGGCAGAAATGGCTAGCACGAGGGGTCATAGTTTTAAGCTGGTTGGTGGAAAGTATCGAGGGGATGTCAGAGGCAGGTTCTTTACGCAGAGAGTTGTGAGAGCATGGAATGCGTTGCCAGCAGCAGTTGTGGAAGCAAGGTCATTGGGGTCATTTAAGAGACTGCTGGACATGTATATGGTCACAGAAATTTGAGGGTGCATACATGAGGATCAATGGTCGGCACAACATTGTGGGCTGAAGGGCCTGTTCTGTGCTGTACTGTTCTATGTTCTAAGATGGTGTTTTTCCAGATGACACAATAATTGGCTAGGTGGTAGGCACTGAAGAGGTGTGCATTACGTTACAAGGGGATAAAAGCGGTATGATCCAGTGTGCAGGTCAGTAGCTGATGAAATGTAACACTGATACATCTGAGGTGACATACTTTGGGAGAAGGAACCAGACAGGTAATGTTCATAGATGCAATGGCGAAAATGAAGACAAAGGCTAAAGATCATCCTACCCAGAACAACCTACCCACCAAACCCTATTCCCATAACCATGCATTTACTATGGCCAATCCACCCTGACCTGCACATCCCCAGGCACTATGGGACAATTTAGCACGGCCAATCCACCCTAACCCACACATCCCTGGGCACTATGGGACAATTTAGTACAGCCAATCCCCCTAACCCCAACATCCCTGGGCACTATGGGACAAGTTAGCACGGCCAATCCACACTAACCTATGCATCCTTGGACTCCAAGAGGAAATCAGAGCATCCATGTGGACACAGAGTAAATGTGCAAATTCCACACCAACAGTCACCCCGAAGCTGGAATTCAACCCAGGCCCCTGGAATTGTGTGGCAGTAAGAGTCGTCACTGAGCCATATTGAGTGGTATGACACTAGGAAGACCGGACAAACAGGGTGACGATGGTGTGCTTATCCCCGTGTCACTAAAGGTGACTATCTCACTGGAAAGGCATACAGGTCACTGAGCTTTGTCAGTCGTGGCATTGATTCTGAGAGCAGGGAGGTCGGGTTGGAACTGTACAGGTCTTTAGCAAGCCTACAGCTGGAGTACTGTGTGAAGTTCCAGTCACCATAATATGGGAAAGAATATGTTTGGAGTGCAAAAGATGGACTATTTCAGAGAAAAGAGGTTAATTAAGCTCAGGTTGGGAAAGAGAAGGCTGAATGGGCCCCAGGCAGAGTTGTATATGAGAGGCATGGACAGGATAATTAGAAAACAGCATTTCCCCTCGGTCAGATGGTTAATATCAAGGGGCCAATTTTCGAAAGGGTTTGGGGAAAAATGGTTTCAGCCAGAGAGTGGCCTGGAATGCACTGCTCTGGATGGGAATTGAGGCAGCAATCATCACAATCCTTTTTAAAAAATAAATATTGGATGCGCACTTGAAGTGCCCAAGCAGTCCACAGCTATTGGCCTACTGTGGGAAACTGGCAGTGGTGTAAGCAGCCGTATATTTTTGCCAGTACAGCCTAGATGGTCGAAAGACAGTATGTTTCCATGACTCTACGTCATACACTTTCTAGTGGGGATTCAGTGATGGTAATGCCATGGAATGCCAATGGATTATCGTTTGACTTTTTTTAAAAAATCAACATGGTTATTGCCTGGCAATTATGTTGCACAAAGCCTATTTTCTACTTTCAGCACGAAATCATGATGCTGCCTGGAATGGGGGAATGTCAGTTTTGAAGCTGCTGAGGGCTTTTAGGCCATGGACACTGCCCTGACAAGCTACTGAACAGATGTCCCACAACGTGAAAACTCATATCCAAACAAGAACTCCACTTGTGCCAGTTATCACTACAAACAGTGAGGGTTACATCTGAATCTCATTGATTCCAGTGTTCCCAGGGCTCCTTGATTCCACATAATTTCTGCAATAACCTTCAAATATAGCATTAATGTGATGGGGAGTCATGTTCACCAGCTGTAGAAGTACATTGTCAAGGCTGTGATGAGGTCTGGGCATAAAGGGTCAGAAGCCAAAACAGGGTCTGAGTGAGCAGGTTGTCACTGAGCAAGTGCTGTTTCATTGCTCTGTTGAAGACACCTTTCCTCATGTGGTGGTAATTGGCTGGGTTGGATTTGTCCTTTTTTTTTTCCCTCATTGTCAGGTATTGTAGCTGTAATTTAAAAAGGTAGTAATTCAGAGATAATGGGAACTGCAGATGCTGGAGAATCCAAGATAATAAAGTGTGAAGCTGGATGATCACAGCAGGCCAAACAGCATCTCAGGAGCACAAAAGCTGACGTTTCGGGCCTCGACCCTTCATCAGAGATTTTTGGACCACAGTTCCTCAGCACTCTGGCCTGAAATTTTGTCAGCAATCTCAATCATTCCATTATCATATGCCTTCAGATATTCCTTGATATTACGTTGAGTGAATCGAAGTGGATAAAAACTGGCATCCAGTGGTGTTATCATCTGGGACATTGTCCATAAGGAATACTTCTAGTAGGAGTAGATTAGGTGGTTTCTATGGGGACAGGTCTGGGTGGATACTCTGAGAGCCAGTGTGAACTTGTTGGGCTGAAGGGCATGTTTCCACACTGTAGGGATTCTGTTTCAAGTCATGTCAGGGTTTCTGTTGAACTCTCCATGGTAAAGTTCTCAAAGTTTTAGCATTAGCGTCAGCCTTTTATAAAGCAAGACATTGCAAAATCACCATGGCTGGGTTTGCTTTAGTGAATGCAAATTGATTTCCCCTTTTTCTTTTTCTGAGATAGAGTATCTATTCTGATCACATCCTTTGAGAGCCACTCACATTGCTATTGTTCTTCAGTCATTTTTTGATGGCCAGATTAATAGAGGCCTGAGGATTTAATTCATTCGAAGACATGAGTGAACCAGATAGAATTTTACAACAGTCAAAATTGTCTCATGGTCACCATTAGAGTAGGGTTTAATCCTGCTTCCCCATTTACTGTTCTCCTTCTCGACTGCCTTATTCATTTAGATAGGGACAGAACCCTATTTGATTTTGTACAGACTTCAGATGAAACACACATTTGTAATTGCCTCAATTCCCACAAACCTCAGCAAAATATTTGGGAAAAAGAACAATTTTTCTTTCATTTTCCATCCTTCTTATCTCATAATTAGTTTAATAATTGCAGTAAAGGGGAATTTTACGACATCCACCAAATGCTTTCTGAATTTTGTCTGAGTTACAGCATAAATACCAGTGTTCGTACAGCAACTCAGGAGCTGAAGCATCAATCCTAAATCAAGCACAAAAGCATGCAATGATATAGAATGATACCCCAAACAAAACATCCGATACCAAATAGAAAACACCATTAACGTTGACCATAAGATAACGAAATTAGCTGAGACAACAAAGAGTAAAATGATGGATTTCCTCCGATTCTCCATCTCTGGATCTCTGCCACTACGTGAAGCATGCAGTCTTCTCCGGGCTCTGCTCGTCAATAAAATATTTCTCACAGTTATAATATTGAACACCAAAATCAAGATGAAAGGGCAACACGGTGTTAATATATGATGTAGAAATTCAATCGTCACCCAGAACATAGACTCTAAAACATTTTCCCTTATGTTACAAAGCCAGGGTAAGTTGACCTGAAGATAATTACCCGATAACATGAAATACCAGAAAATGTTCTTCATGCAGCTCAAAGCAGTCACAGTTCCCAGAACTATAGCAGCTGTTCGTTCAGTGCCGTATTTGCTTTTCAGCTTCTGACAGCAAATGGCAACAAAGCGATCGAAGGTGAAACTGACGGTGAACCAAACAGAACAGTCAGTGACCGCATAAAGCAGGACAGCGTGAATATTGCACACAGGGATAGAAGCCACGAAATGAAAATCTTCACGGTAAACAATTGGTATGTGTCTAAAGATGAGATCGAAGATAATAACCAGCAGGTTATTAATAACTGCCATAGCCACCAGGTAGAGAGTGACACATTTGGACAGATCACACTTGCCACGGGACGGAATCAGAATTGTCACAAAGTTCACTGGAAGTAAGAGTAACAAACATACACATATTTTATTTAGGAAATGAGAAAACCTTAAAGAACAAAGAACAATGCAGCACAGGAGCAGAACATCCAGGCCTGCTGCTTTACATTTTGCCCTTCCCAACGAAGGGTGTCTTAAATTACAGGATTTGCATTCCTCCATTTTCTTCCCTTTCATGTATTTGTCCAGGTGCTTCTCAAATGCTGCTATTGTGTCTCCTTCCTCCACCTCCTCTGGCAGTGCGTTCCAGTCACTCACCACTCTTTGTGTGGAAAACCTGCCTCAAACGTCACTTTTAGACTTGCCCCTCATGCCTTGAATGTGTGCCCCCTAGTAATTGAGCCCCCTCCCCACCTTGGGAAAAGCCTCACATTTTCCACTGTATCAATGAGATTCACAATCTTATGAACCTCAACTCCTGTGTTTCAGTGAAAACAAACGAGTCAAAACAAAATAGTCTGTTCATTAGAGCTAAAATCCCCCCACACCAAGCAATATCCTGCTAAACCTTTGTCTATATCCTCTCTAAAGCATCATCCACATCCTTCTGGTAGTATGGTGAACAGAACTGTAGGCAACAGGTTAGAGGTTCTAAAAGTTAGACACAATATCCTCGATCTTATCTGAGTGTCATTGGCTGGCTGGGTGTAGAAGGGGTGCCAGAAGTGATGGATTTGAAGAATATAGAGTGTATGCAAAATCATACAATGTAAGTTTTTTTTCTGAGGATATATTATGCATTAACAGAGGAGAATGAACAAAATAGGATTGTTCAGTTTTGAGTTGAGAAGATTAAGAGGAGAATGAATTTAATTGACGACTTCTTTGATGCAGAACTGTTTCTCTAGATGGGTTATCAATAATAATGTGATCGGGCTGTAACACAACTGATAAAAGAAGCCAAAGTGGCTGGGAGAAATTCTATTTTACCCATCAAGCGATATCCATTAAAATGCATAATTGTAACATGTTGAAAAAAGTGTTCCAAAGGAGGTTTCTGGATTTTGTTTTTGGATTTACATTGCAAAGAAAACATTTCCATTCTTGAAAGGTCCAGTAGTTAGATGAAAAACGCAAATTTGCCAATAACAAGCTGAACGCATAATAACAGAAATTAAGATAATACAGACTGTTAAAATGGGCCCGAAAACATTGACACAGACATGGAGATGTAAAACAGTATACCTTAGTTATTCAATAGAACATGACTGCAAACAGTGGCTATTCTGGAGCATATGAAGGGAGAGATGACTGACTTTAGACTATCGAGTTGTGTGTACCATTGGAAATGAGAGCAGCCAGATATGGTGGCCAGTACAAATCCTCTATATCTAATGCCTCTGCAGCATTGCTAGAACTAATTTACCGATCTCAGCTGCATTGACTCATTTTGTGAGCTCACCTCTGTGAAACCTTTCCTACCTACAATTTCATCACCTTTTACAGAGTCTGTAGTATACAACCTCAACCATTCTTTCTAAGATTCAGAGATAGTGGGAAATGCTGATGCTGGAGGATCTGAGATCACAAGGTGTAGAGCTGGATGAACACAGCAGGCCAAGCAGCATCAGAGGAGCAAGAAAGCTGGCGTTTTGGGTCTAGACCCTTCTTCTGAAGAAGTGTCTTGACTTAAAATATCAGCTTTCCTGTTCCTCTGATGCTGCTTGGCCTGCTGTGTTCATCCAGCTCTACACCTTGTTATCTCTTTCTAAGATTCACCTATTTTTTTGTCACATGCTGTGTCTGAGTACCTATGTGCTGAGGAACATGATATCTAATCACCATGGGCTGTGACAATTGTTTCCTGTTCTATTGAAAACCATCTGAGACAGCAATGAATTCCCAACTTTCACAATTCAAAACATATTAAATAACCACAATGTTCCGAGCCTGAAATGTTTACTATTTTAATCCAGATGTTGTACATCATGGTTTTGGAAGATGTGACTCTACAGATCTACCCTCGGTAAACATAGCATGCTTTGGGGAAATAGATTAATAATCATGATTTGTTTCAAAGTAGGAAACTCCAACAGTACTCAAAGCAGTTGACACCATCTCAATGCAGAATTTAGTCAGCAGTCTCTCCTTAATCTTCAATATTCATAACCTTAACCATCAAAGCACTGCATCCAATCTGCAAGATGTGCCAGGGTACAGTGCAAACTCCACACAGACAGCCGCCTGAGGCTAGAACTGAATCCCTGACCCCAGTGCTAAATGCCGAGCCACTGTGCCGTCCTGCAGAAGATGCCAAAATTTGCACAGCACTAAACTTCATGTCACCTTCTTGGCATCGCTTCAGCATTATTCTGTTTAGCTGCGCTTAAGTGGAGCGACATTACGTTTAGTTCCGGGAACTACTCCCTGTCACGATGGTAGTTCGGCCGTGACAAGGTCACTGTCAGAAATCTTACCCCAACTGGGAGAACCATGGGATGTCGTGCACTGTTCTGCCACGCTTTCAAATTGCCCAGAATTAAGCAGGATGCACAAAGTATAAAATACTTCCAGGGTCAGACGTTGTTTTCTTATAGAATCCATACAGTGTGGAAACAGACCCTACAGCCCAACAAGTCCACAGGAACCCTCAAAGCATCCCACCCAGAACCATCCCCAGCCCCCTACCCTGCACATCCCTGCACAATACAGGCAATTTAGCATGGCCAATCCACCTAGCCTGCACATCTCTGGACTGTGGGATGAAAGCAGAGCACCCAGAAGTTACCCACGCAGACACGGGGAGAATGTGCAAACTCCACACAGGGTGGAATCGAATCTGGGTCCCTGGCGCTGTGAGGCAGCAGCGCTAACCACTGAACCACGGACTTTCAAATGTGCCCAACAGAGCCGTTTTGTTTGGAGTGAGCACGCAGAAAGTGCGACAAAAAAAAATGGGGACTGCACTGGGCTGGACCATACAAAACAGTACCAGGCAGGTTGTGGGTGTGGAGAAGGAAGGGTCACCGGACCTGAAATGTTAACTCTGATTTTTTTGTTCTTCACAAGTGCTGCCAAACCTGCTGAGCTTTTCCAGCAACTTCTGTTTTTGCTCCTGATTTAAAGCATTCATAGTTCTTTTGGTTTTTAGGCAGAAGGATTTTATTGATTGTGACTGTAATTCATTTCTGTTTATGGATGAAAACACTGATGGAGAAACTTCTTCAGCCAGAGCGTGGCGAACCTATGGAATTCACTGCCACAGAAGGCTATAGAGACCAGGTCACTGAGTCTATTTAAGACGGAGATAGATAAGTTCTTGATTGTCAAAGGGATCAAGGGCTACAGGGGCTAGAAAGCTTATCAACCATGATTGAATGGCCGAATTTCTGCTCCTATGTCTTATGGTCTTATGAAGTCAAGGATAGTCTGGACAACAAGACACTATCAGTGAGTGAAGGCTGATTTTACACGACGCTCTCAGCATATATCCCTCCAAATCTGAAATATCCATGCTTCTACTCTGGGCGCTTAAGCATTCCCAATATTTCTCCACCATCTGCAGCTATGCTTTGAGCAAGCAAAAGGCAGGACGATGGTTTGACAACTGAAAGCTCATGAGTGTGATGCATTTGCCTTGATGAGAGTTGCTGATCACTAACAAGGAGGAGAAATACTCTTGAATATTGTACTGGTTGCTGATGGGCAATACAGCTTTATGTGTCCTCCCACAGAGGTGTTCAGTTTTCTACAACAAGATAATTTGCAGTAGAATAGTATATATACTTCTCTTCAATGTGGAACAATGGAGTGTCAGTGTGTTAATTATGGTAATTGAAGGAAAGTGGCAGAATGAGGGAAGGGTGGGTTGTTTGTACTGGCCCATACCACACAGCACAGTGGCTCAGTGGTTAGCACTGCTACTTCATAGCACTGAGAACCTGGGTTTGATTAGATTAGATTAGATTCCCTACAGTGTGGAAACAGGCCCTTCAGCCCAACATGTCCACACTGCCCCTTGCAGCATCCCACCCAGACCTATCCACCTATAACCCACACACCCCTGAACACTACGGGCAATTTAGCATGGCCGATCCACCTAGCCTGCACATCTTTGGACTGTGGGAGGAAACCGGAGTACCCAGTTTGATTCCAACCACTGGCTACTGTCTCTGTGGAGTTTGTACATTCTCCATGCGTCTGGTTTCCTCCCACAGTCTAAAGGTGTGCAGGTTAGGGTGCATTGGCCGTGCTTAATTGCCTGGTCATGTTCGGGGATGTGTAGATAAGATGGGTTAGAGGGGAATTGGTCTTGCTGGGATGCGCTGAGGGCCAGTGTGGGCTTTTGGAGGAATTATGTGATGATACATTCTCTTTATCTGAGAAACTAGTTTCGTTAGAAGTGTTGCAGCCATAGCTTTTCACTTATCAGTTCCCTCTTATGTGGACAAGATTTGTTAAACTCAACAGTAATAACAAATAGCAAAAATCTAACAGTATTGGAAAAAAAATGAGAATGGAACCATGGAATGGGTGAGGGCACATATGGGTCTGCGCAAAAGAATGAACACATGAAAACTGACTTTCTACCAAACCAGGAACTAATGTCGGTCAGTTTGTACAGGGTGTCAGACAAATAGAGTTGGAATCAAATGGAGATGGACAGTTGAGTTTTGCAAGAATTTTGTTGCCTTTTTCTCTAACGTTACTTTTATTGAAAACGAGACCAACTGAGAATTGTGAAGTCGAATTTTTGAAACAAAGGTGTATGTGAGCCTGCTGCCGTGTGGCTGTGTGAATCTGATGGCAGCCAGTAATATTGATGCAGGTGGCAGGAAGACGTACCTAAGGTCAAGATTACAGATTGTGGATAGTCTCATTCAAGCTCAGAAATTGCCCAGAGCAGGGAGAAGGGTGAATGAACAGGGGAGCTGAGGTTTTGTTGAATTCTGGAGAGAATGGTTTGGTGTTCCCAGCACGAAAGTAAGAAGATTAACAATGGAGAATCGTGGGGTTTACAAATATACGAATTGAATGCTGACACCACTCGAAGCAAAAATAAGAAAGTTACTTAACAGAAACAAGAATACAGCAGTGGATTCTAAAGATACAACTATCTGTGGAATCATCTCAGGAACACCAATCTCATCGACAATGTTACACTGAACTACATGAATAATAATCCAGTTCAACTTAGTTCATTGAAAATAAAATAAACAGCTATTGTTACTTACGAGGAACACCAACAATTGCAAGGGTAGGATAGTAGAAGTATTGAATAATATAAAGTATATATTGGATCCGCCAGGCTACTGACATCCGATTGTAAAACAGAGAAAGAAAGTGAACAGTCCAGGATAAATCTCTATTAATTGGCGTCACATTCCAATTTTTTGTTCCAAGATCCTGAACACTTGATGAAACGTTCCAAGCTCCTGTGCTCAGAACCTGGTGTGTTGCTGTACCAGTCCATTGTGTTGCACTCAAATTCTGATGCATTGCTGTTAAGTTTCAATCACTGCTTTTGGATTCTAATAGATTTCCATAAGATTTCAAAGTGTTGATTCTTAGCTTCTCTTCTGTCTGAATCTGATTTACTTATCCTCGTTGGTGTCCAAGATCTTACTCTCCCTGATACTATTGTGTAAACCATTGCAAGGAGGGCCCTATAAATAGAACAACCACACTCTCTCTGTCCCAGTGACACCAATAGGATCCCTGGGGACTGTCATTATTTAGTCCCTGAACAAACAGCTGTATTACTCTGCTCAATGTAGCACCATAAAGTAGAATATTTACACAGTCTGAAAGGGATTCATAAGACGTGTCAAGGATTCAGTTGTGAAAATAGCAAAGGGTTGGACTAGAATATTTAAATCTACCTTGTATACAACAACAGTATAACATACCAAAGAATGATTATAGCTGATAGACCTAGTGGAGTGCTTGGATAAAATGATGCAGTATCTAAAAGTAGATATTGATCTTGTGCAGCGAGTCAGCAAAGTGATCTTACAAAGTATCCTTCAAGTGATTTATTACAGCAGCTGAAATCTACTGAATAAAGCGGTGAGCCTACTCTGATTTTTCGATTGGCTAAGAGACCATTAATTTGGCCGTGCGGAAAATATTGAAGAAGTGTGCTGATCGAGGGAGGATCGTGAGCTTGGAGATGATTGTGGAAACTGCAAAGTGCTGTAGCAAGAGACAGAGATAGGGAGGTTTCTGAGGCCAGTGCGAGTCACAGTAAGGTGAAGGAATTAGAGCTGGAGAAGAACACAGATTTAGCAAGTGGAAGTTTCAGGGGGTCTGAAACTGAAATTCTGAAATTCGTTTGTTCATTTGAGACTAACCAACAAGGTAACAGAAAACAGCCTATTGCAATAACTGAAGAAACTCTAATTCAGTATTATTGTTATTGAAGCCATGCAGACCACCACTCAAATTGTCCACAGAAGCGACCAGTCCCCCTCCACCGACACCCTCATCTGCCTAGCCGAACTCGTCCTCACTCTCAACAACTTCTCTTTCGATTCTTCCCACTTCCTACAGACAATGAGGGTGGCCATGGGTACCTGCATGGGCCCAAGCTATGCCTACCTCTTTGTAGGTCACGTGGAATAGTCCCTCTTTCGCACCTACACTGGCTCTAACCCACCTCTTCCTCCGTTACATTGATGACTGTATCAGTGCCGCCTCTTGCTCCCAAGAGGAGCTCAAACAGCTCATCCATTTCACCAACACCTTCTACCCCAACCTTCAGTTCACCTGGACCATCTCCAACACATCCCTCACCTACCTGGACCTTTCTGTCTCCATCTCAGGCAACTACCGACAAACTGATGTCCATTTCAAACCCACCAACTCCCACAGTTACCTAGAATATACCTCCTCCCACCCACCTTCCTGCAAAACTTCCACCTCCTATTCCCAAATCCTTCATCTCCACTGCATCCGCTCCCAGGATGAGGCATTCCACTCCCGCACATCCCAGGTGACCTCGCTCTTCAAGGACTGCAACTACACACCCCCCCCCCCCCACCCCGCAGTGGTCAAGAACTCCCTCAACTGTATTTCCTGCACATCATCCCTCACACCTGCCCCTACACCTCCTCCCTCATCCCCATCCCAGGCCCCAAGATGAGTTTCCACATTAAGCAGATGTTCACCTCTTCTTCTGCTTGACCCCTGCAGCCTAATGGTATAAATGTGGATTTCACCAGCTTCAAAGTCTCCCCTCCCCCCCCCCCCCACCGCATTCCAAAACCAGCCCAGCTCATCCCCGCCTGCCTAACATGTTCTTCCTCTCACCTATCCCATCCTCCTACCTCAAGCCGCACTTCCATTTCCTACCTGCTAACCTCATCCTGCCAACTTGATCTGTCCATCCTCCCCAGGCTGACCTATCCACCCCCACCTCCCCACCCATACTGTCCTCTCCACCTATCTTCTTTTCTCTCCATCTTTGGTCCGCCTCCCCCCGTCCCTATTTATTTAAGAACCCTCTTCCCATCCCCCTCTCTGATGAAGGGTCTAGGCCTGAAACATCAGCCTTTGTGCTCCTGAGATGCTGCTTGGCCTGCTGTGTTCATCCAGCTCCACATTTTGTTATCTCTTCCACCACTCCTGCCTGCCTTCTATGGTTTGGCAAATTCTGAATCCATGCCATCAATTCACTGAGAATTCCATGCATCTTAATCTCTAGATGATTCCACCATTAGTGACCTTGTCAAAAGACTTACTAAATCCTTTGAAATCTACTAAGAGCTAGCTAATGTTTAGAGTCTCGATGACTCTTCATCTGAGTGCTGGTGAAGAATCATCTCGACTCGCAAAGTTCGCTTGCTCATCATCCGTGGATGATGCCTGACCCGTTTTGACTCTTAGCGTTTTTTTGTATTCAGTGCAGATTTCAGAATCTGCAGTAATTTGACCCGACAACTGGAAGTTCGGAATCTTTGTTTTCGGAAAGAAAGTAGGTCCCTGCAAAGTGGTCACCCACTCCGTGTATTGTATCCCCCAGTGTATAGGGGACTACACGTGTATTGTATCCCCCAGTGTATCGGGGACTACACGTGTATTGTATCCCCCAGTGTATCGGGGACTACACGTGTATTGTATCCCCCAGTGTATAGGGGACTACACGAGTATTGTATCCCCCAGTGTATAGGGGACTACACGAGTATTGTATCCCCCAGTGTATCGGGGACTACACGTGTATTGTATCCCCCGGTGTATCGGGGACTACACGTGAGCAGTAAATACAGTCGGTAGATTTGTGCGTTGTGCAGGTAAAGCGCTACTTCACCAGGTAGATTCATTTGGCATCTTGCATTGCAAGAAGGGATGAAGTAAACCATTAGGTGTGAGAGGGAATGGTGCCATGGAGATTTGAGGACCTGTTGGAAGTGAGGGAGTAGTGAACGAGATTGTCAAATAGGTTGTCACCGAGGTTGTCCCTATATTTTTTCAAAATAGGTGTTATCCCTCTCGTGCTCACTCCCTCTTTTTATTCGTACTTGCATCTATTTTCTCATTCTCCAACTCACTATGTCCCCTTATTTTAGTTTTGAAGTCTCCTTCTCCAGGCAACATTTTGTTGCCTTCACATCTCAGTGACTATCACTATCAGATTTAAGTTCACAGTAATGTGTGAATGGAACCTTCAGATTCCTGGGCTGTGAAACACATTGTATAAAATACAAGCTATTTCTTTACCTTTTGTATTTTCATCATGCTATCTATCTACTTATCTATCTATCCTGTTGTATTCTCCGTACTGTGTTCATTCTTTTTTCCTTTCTTTTTCTCTTTGTTTCTATCTTCCTTGCTTGCTTGCTTTCCTGCCGACCCGTTGCCAATCTTAATGTCATTCTTTCTTTCATTCTTTCTCACGGTCGCACATTGTGACTTTGTCCAGCTGTCATTACTGGATCTGTTTCTGAATCTCTTTCCTTCACTCCTTCTTCCTCTCCCAATCTTTCCTGATCTGTGCCTAAATAATGCTCCATTCGCTCTATCTTGCCATGTTTGTCCATCTAATCATCATTATTTACCCAATTTTTAATTTTTTTTGTATTTGTCCTCTCTTCCTGTTACTCTCACATCATTTGTTTGTCTTTTCACTATCCTGCCATGGTCATCTGCTCTAATGGTTGAATATTTATAAATTGATTTCGGGTTTTATTTTCCAAACATCGATTTAAAAAAAAATCATCCATCGGATAAAGCGTCGCTCGCTAAGCCAGCATTTTTTGGCCGTCACTAATTGTCAAGTGGGGATTTAAGCGACGACCAAATTGCTGTGGGCCTGGAGTCACATGTAGGCCAGACCAAGTAAGCATGGTTGTTTGCTTCCTGAAAGAACGAGTGAACAAGATTGGTTTTTCCAGCAATCGAAAGTAGATTCATGGTTTGATTCTCTTCTGCTGCCATTTTGATACCATGATACCATTTGATTCTTAATTTGAAGTACTCGAGTTCAAAAAAAATTAAAGAATTGTCATTTCATTTGAATAAGTTACTTGCTGTATGTTGAGGCATAAACTTAAAACATTAAATATTTTCAGACTGTGAGTCCAAATTAGTAAATAACCGGAAATCCCACATGAAAACATTATCTGAGCAGAATTTAGAGGTAATTCTACACTGTCAAACAATTGATCATTTCTCATGAAGTGGTACACTATCCATGATCTAGTGCATATAATTATTGGTCATAGTTTTTAAGTAGGCACATCTCTTGGAAAACTTGTGAACACTGACCAGAAAAAAATCATGTTGCCGCATTTATGTTGTACAGCCTCTTTCACTAACAATGCGAGCACACTCCCACCAGCCAAGACATTTTTCCATCCCCACCCCTGTCTGCTTTCTGGAGAAACCACTCTCTCCGTGACTCCCTTGTTCGCTCCACACTGCCCTCCAACCCCACCACACCCGGCACCTTCCCCTGCAACCGCAGGAAATGCTACACTTGCCCCCACACCTCCTCCCTCACCCCTATCCCAGGCCCCAAGATGACTTTCCACATTAAGCAGAGGTTCACCCGCACATCTGCCAATGTGGTATATTGCATCCACTGTACCCGGTGTGGCTACCTCTACATTGGGGAAACCAAGCAGAGGCTTGGGGACCGCTTTGCAGAACACCTCCGCTCGGTTCGCAATAAACAACTGCACCTCCCAGTCGCAAACCATTTCCACTCCCCCTCCCATTCTTCAGACGACATGTTCCTCATGGGCCTCCTGCAGTCCCACAATGATGCCACCCGAAGGTTGCAGGAACAGCAACGCATATTCCGCTTGGGAACCCTGCAGCCCAATGGTATCAATGTGGACTTCACCAGCTTCAAAATCTCCCCTTCCCCCACCGCATCCCAAAACCAGCCCAGTTCGTCCCCTCCCCCCACTGCACCACACAACCAGACCAGCTCTTCCCCTCCACCCACTGCATCCCAAAACCAGTCCAACCTGTCTCTGCCTCCCTAACCTGTTCTTCCTCTCACCCATCCCTTCCTCCCACCCCAAGCCGCACCTCCATCTCCTACCTACTAACCTCATCCCACCTCCTTGACCTGTCCATCTTCCCTGGACTGACCTATCCCATCCCTACCTCCCCACCTATACTCTCCTCTCTACCTATCTTCTTTTCTCTCCATCTTCGGTCCGCCTCCCCCCTCTCCCTATTTATTTCAGAACCCTCACCCCATCCCCCTCTCTGATGAAGGGTCTAGGCCTGAAACATCAGCTTTTGTGCTCCTGAGATGCTGCTGGGCCTGCTGTGTTCATCCAGCCTCACATTTTATTATCTTGGATTCTCCAGCATCTGCAGTTCCCATTATCACTCACACTCCTGATAGAACCACTGTACTGGTTAACCATGCAGATCATTGCCTATCCGCGGTGGGGAGGTGGTGGTCTCGTGGTATTATCACTAGACTTTTAATCAAGAGACCCAGGTAATATTCTGGGGAGCCATGTTGGAATCAAGCCAACAAAGTTGGTGGAATTTGAATTCAATAAGTAGCTGGAATTGAGTCCAATGATAACTTTGGAACAATTGTCCATTGTCAACAAGAAATACGAATGCATTTATGTCATATAGAGGAGGAAAGTGCCATCCATACCTGGTAGCCCCACTTGTGACTCCGGGCAATGACGCCAAAATCTCAGGAATGATAAAGAAAGAGTATGAAATCCAGAACAATGCAAACTATTCTGTTATTGTGACACTGGAGGAGGCCCAGAGACTAGGCATTTCGCCCAGGGACTGGGAAGGGGAGTTGAAATGGTTCACAACTGGAAGGTTTTGTTGTTTGCTTGAATAGAGTGCAGGTATTCGACAAAGTAATCTCAGTGACAGCACCCAGAAACTAGAGTAGCAGCATCTCATATTCCGCCTTGGGAGCCTACAACCCAATGGCCTCAATGTGGACATTACCAGTTTCAAAATCTCTCTATCTCCGGCCACATCCCATGACCAACCCTCCCTCTCATCCCCGTCTCCTTGAGTTATCTGTTTTTTCTCCCACCTATCCGCTCCTCCCAACCTCAATGACCAATCCCCACCTCTGCCTACCTGCACTCACTTATCACCATCCCAAATACATTCCCCAGCCCAACCCTCCTCTCTCTATTTATTTCAGACCCCCCTTCACCCTACCCCATTTCTGAAGAAGGGTCCCGATCAGAAGCATCAATTTTCCTGCTCCTCTGACAATGCCTGGTCTGCCGTGCTCCTCCAGTGCAACACTGTGCTATCTCTGACACCAGCATCAGCAGTTCTTACTCACATCTGTACAGTATGCGCGCTTGGGCTGACAAGTGGCAAATAACATTCACACCATGCAATACCAGGTTATGACCATCACAAATAAGAAACAATCTAACCACCAGTCCGTGGCATTCAATGGTGTTGCCATCACAGAAACCCCATGTCAACATCGTGGGGGTTATTATTGGCCAGTGACTTAACTGCACTCACCACATAAACACAGTGGCGAAAACAACAAATCAGAAACTCAGATTGCTGCAGTGATTAATTCAATTCCTGACTCCTGAAAGCCCATGCACCATCTCCAAGACACAAGTCAGGTGTGTAATGGAATAGTCTCCACTTTCCTGGAGAGGTTCAGCTCCAAAAACACCAAAGAAACTTGACACCATCGAGGATAAAGCAGCCCACTTCATTGGCACTCGGTCCATAAGCATCCACTTCCTCCACCACCAACGCTCAGTAGCAGCAGTGTGTACTCTCCACAAGATGCATGGTATAAATTCACCAAAGCTCCACAGACAGGCCCTTCCAGACACATGACCACTTCCATCCAGAAGGATAATGGCAGCAGATATAGTAGAATGCCGCCACCTTCAATTTCCCCTCCAAGCCACTCACCATCTTAGAACATAGAACAGTACATAGAACAGTACAGCACAGAACAGGCCCTTCAGCCCACAATGTTGTGCCGACTTGGCTTGGAAATATCTGTTCCTTCACTGTCACTGGGTCAAAATCTTAGAATTCCCTCCATAACGGCATTGTCAGTCAACTCACAGCAGGTATACTGCACCAGTTCAAGGAGGCAGCTCACCACGACCTTCTCAAGGGAAACTAGAGACAAGCAATAAATGCAGGCCAGCCAGCTACACCCGCATCTCACAAATGAATAGGAAAAAGAAAACGCTGGCACACAACAACACAAAAAACTTGCTTTTCTAATATTTGAAATCTTAATTCAAGTAACCTCGATTTGACCTGGAACACTTCTCAGCCTCCTATTAGGACTGGCACTCTTCCAAATGACTATGACAATGATGAATTTGTGTCTTCAGATGAACTTGGAATTAATGCACTGAATGTATTCACATGAGTACAGAACTTTTGATGTGGTGACTATTTCTAGCAATTTCCCTCCAATGCTGTCACACTGCTAGATACTATACACCCAATAAATAACAATGCAGGTCGTGGGAGACCTTTAAACATTCAGATACTATGCAGGACTGCAAATACTCAAACGCTGGCTGGGTGACCCGACAAAACCTGCCAATTTACGCAGGTCACAAAATAATTACAGATCATCACCTGCATATCTCCTGTGCCAACAAGAAACTTTTACTAACTCGGTGACAGCCTAAAAATAACTGAGGAGCTGTTTTATTGTAGACACATTCCCTGAAGCCTGTAAGAACTGACACACACCCACAATGCCTGATCAATATTGAAGCATCACGGGCGGTCTGCAGCAATGGAGATGTTCTTGACTGATACCCGTCAATGCTGATCCGAGCGGACTTGAATGTTTTGGCACATTCATTTCTTCGTAAATGTTTCACATCCGCAGGGTTGTGTGCAAAAAGATACCTGCAGACCAATGGGGCAGTTTGTAAATACTGTTGCATTCCAGCTTGTCGTTAATTTAAAACTGGTGCATTTATATGGTCACTTTTATAGGCATGTTGGTGGGCCGTGTGTCTGTGATTGAATGCACAGTGTTAGAACATAGAACGGTACAGCACAGAACAGGCCCTTCAGCCCACAATGTTGTGCCGACCATTGATCCTCATGTATGCACCCTCAAATTTCTGTGACCATATACATGTCCAGCAGTCTCTTAAATGACCCCACTGACCTTGCTTCCACAACTGCTGCTGGCAACGCATTCCATGCTCTCACAACTCTCTGCGTAAAGAACCTGCCTCTGACATCCCCTCGATACTTTCCACCAACCAGCTTAAAACTATGACCCCTCGTGCTAGCCATTTCTGCCCTGGGAAATAGTCTCTGGCTATCAACTCTATCTATGCCTCTCATTATCTTGTATACCTCAATTAGGTCCCCTCTCCTCCTCCTTTTCTCCAATGAAAAGAGACCGAGCTCAGTCAACCTCTCTTCATAAGATAAGCCCTCCAGTCCAGGCAGCATCCTGGTAAACCTCCTCTGAACCCTCTCCAAAGCATCCACATCTTTCCTATAATAGGGCGCCCAGAACTGGACGCAGTATTCCAAGTGCGGTCTAACCAAAGTTTTATAGAGCTGCAACAAGATCTCACGACTCTTAAACTCAATCCCCCTGTTAATGAAAGCCAAAACACCATATGCTTTCTTAACAGCCCTGTCCACTTGGGTGGCCATTTTAAGGGATCTATGTATCTGCACACCAAGATCCCTCTGTTCCTCCACGCTGCCAAGAATCCTATCCTTAATCCTGTACTCAGCTTTCAAATTCGACCTTCCAAAATGCATCACCTCGCATTTATCCAGGTTGAACTCCATCTGCCACCTCTCAGCCCATCTCTGCATCCTGTCAATGTCCCGCTGCAGCCGACAACAGCCCTCTACACTGTCAACGACACCTCCGACCTTTGTGTCGTCTGCAAACTTGCTGACCCATCCTTCAATTCCCTCGTCCAAGTCATTAATGTTGCCAGTGAAGTTGCTGTATACCCAGACAAGTTGATCAGAGCACAGCTGTAAGCCCTAATCTATCTTTGGCTAGTGTAAGGAAAATTGCACTGAACCCTGAAGAATTCTCTATGTAATGATAAAATCCTGGTCTCACATGCAGATATGGTCATACAATTTGTTGGCCAGTGTAAAAGCCTGGCAAGGCTGCAGTCCTTGTATGTGAATGAAGGGCATTCTAAGTATCAACAGGAATAGGTCTGGAATATTGTGTCCCATTCTGGAGTACGCATTATAGGAGGATCTGACTGCCCTCGAGAGAGTGCACAGGAAAAATCCCAGGATGTTGCCTGAACTTCAGTGTTTTAGTGATGAACAGAGACTGGATGGTCTATGGTTGTTTTCCTCAGGGCAAAGGAAACTGACAGGAGGCAGAACTAATATGTATCAAGTTATGAGGGACACAGATTTGGAGAAGGTGTAAGGATTGTTTTTCTCACCCACAGGCGAGTGAGGAATCTGGAATTCATTGTCTGTTCAGGTGATAGATGTAGAAAGCCACACAATATTTCAGAACTATCTGGATATACATTTGCAATGCCAAGGCGTTCAGCACTGTCTGCCTAATGCTGGAAAGTAAGATTAGAATGTTTTGGTCATTGTTTCTGAACAGCACAGATATGATAGGCCGAAGGGCTCTTTGCCTGTATTGGAGAAGCCATGACTCTATGGTTGACACTCTAACTCCTTGGCAGCTTCAGCGAGAAACTGACATTGGTTGTAGCCTCCCCAATATATGATCAGCTCAGTTAACCTTATCCCCTCATTCGAAGCTGACCTGCTTTGTTCAGACTACCTCACAACGTGAAATATGTTCTATAACAACCCATGGCCCCTTCCACTCCCAAACCTTTACCAAGTTGTCATGCTTACAGACATGTCACAGAATCCTCCAATGCACGCCAGACCCTCCATTCAAAATAGTGACTGACTGTTTCAGGTGACAGGGCTGCGATACTTTGAGACACTGTGTTTCGTTGATTGGGGTTATTCATATGATGGATAGTGTAATTTTAACAGAATATTCTTTTGATTTGCTGGAATGTTTCAGGACAGTAGTTTGTTGGAGGGTTGGATTATTTTGTGGACGTTTCCTTGTTTAGCTCATTATAGAATCCCCACAGTGTGAAAACAAGCCCTTTGGCCCAACATGTCCACACTGACCCTCAGAGCATCCTACCCAGACCCATCCGATTATAGCCCATCTAATCTAGGCACCCTGAATACTACAGGACAATTGAGCACGGCCACCTAGCCTGCATATATTTGGACTGTGGGAGGAAACCAGACCACCCGGAGGAAACCCTTGCAGACATCGAAAAATGTACAAACTCCACACAGACAGAACCCAGGTCCGTGGTGCTGTGAGGTAACTGTGCTAACTATTCTGCCACCGTACCACCCCCAAGATGTTTGTATTCGTTTCAGATGACGCAATACTTTCACGATTTGATGGTTTTGATACCCGTTTAACAATTTCCTTTCCGAACTATTTAACAAACGCAAGACAGACAAAAAGGCAAACAATCCCATTATACATCAGCACATGGTCATATGCAGAATTCAATGGTGAGTGTAGCTTTTAGGGTATCACAAAGTTTAATTTGAAAACTAAATGATGACATTTTCCCAGTGAAACTCTGGTCCATTACAAGTTCATAGGACAAAGGTTTAGTCTGTGTGGAGGTTGCACATTCTTCAGCAAACAGAGATAGGATGAAATGATTGCTGTGCAAAAGCCAACCAAAATTTGATATGGTTGCTTTCCTCATTCACTGTGATAAAATCCTCTGTCTCTTGCATTGTAATAGGGAATTTCAAAGGGAGTTAGCTCAGGTGATGTAATCTGTTTGCTCAACCCTGAAAGAATGAAAGCCTTTGCAAATCAAAGTCCCAGGTATTCTAGTTTCTGAATAAAATTATCTGAGGATTCACTGCCCCAGAGTTTAACAAGGAGAGATACTCTGGAGCTGAAAGGGGTCAATTATTTCCCTCACAGCAAGAATCGAATATTTGACAGGATAATGAAAGGATATTACACAGTGCTTGCTGCAATTGGTGTTCCAGGCAATTTATACAAGTAAGCTGAACATTTCAAATCTGTGTGTGATATATTTTCTGGATTTGATTCTGTACATAACGTCTTGTTCCTATCCTGCCCTCCCTGACAGAGCAATGACAGTTGTCCCCTGGTGCACAGCTTTAATTTCAACTTCCGCCATACATAATATCCCATCCTTCAGCATCCTCACCAAACACAGGCAAAGGAACCAGTGAAGACACATTCATCACTGTTTTTCTTTCCGCGTCTTTTTTCACTGGATCACCCACCCCATTTCAAGTTTGTAACTCGCTGAATGAGAGTGTATCGGCTCCGTTCAATGCAGGATGAAACAACAAGAATTTGATGCACTGAAAGTTATCACCCTCTCTTCTTTCATATTAACCCGTCTGTAAAAATGGGATATTGATCTCGAAACATTAATATAATTTGCTCTCCATAAATGTTTCTAAACCAGCCAGCTGCTCCAAAAATTCTTATTTCTCCAACACATTGCTCAAACAGTGATTTTCTTGTGTATCTTACAATTGTTACTGTAATCAGTGTCCACAGTAATAACATTTTACATTGATGATTTTTGCAAAAGCACTCGATCATAGCATCCCTTGTGTGACTTTACATTTGCAATCACTACTGTAAAGATTCAATAATGTCAGCGTTTAATTCTGCTTACATGTTATAATTTCATTCCTCAAGCTGTTAAATTATTACCGTTTTAATATCAACACGAGACTGTAAATATTTTATTGAATCAGCCATTTATTTTCTCGTTAATCTAACAGTGAGATTAAAATCATCACACTGACACCACCACATTCTGAAAGTCAAGTACTGACTGAAAAGAAATTCTGGTCCAACCCGTAATATATATGGCCCACAAGTGAATAACAATGAAATGACATTCATGTTCGCCAGTATTGCTGCCTGGCCGAGAGAGTTTTCCTGAAATTTTCTGCTGTCCATTTAACTTTGGGCCATCTGCAGTGTTCAGATGATTGCAGAGTTCAAATGTTTCAGGTTATTATCACTCACTACTTCCATGGATATCATAGTCAGAAAGTGCGCTCAAAACTGCAACATTGATTTAGGGATGTGTAGCCAATGCTGATGTGACCTCACAAAAGGAGAGGTGAGATTTTCTCTTGAACCACAGCAGCAAGAGTGATGCAGCCACACCCAAAGTGCTCAGGAAAGATGTTTCAGAAAGTTAATCTCTTGACAATGATGAAATGTTTCGAACGTTTCCTGAGTTGGGAACAGGTTTCGTGGTTTTGCCGTGCATATTCATGTGTTATGGAAAAACAGTTCAAACCTGCTGTAGAAGGAGTGAATTGTATAGACGCTAATCAAAACTGTCATTGTATCGGTGGCAGAGTGAAAGAATGCTTACCCTGGTCGATGTACTGTCTCTTTAGTGGACTGCTTCATTCCATCATGTGTGGAGTTTTCTGATATTTATTGGAGCTTCACTCATCCAAGGAAGTGGGCAGAATGCTATCGCAGACATGACTTGTGGCAATGAAACAATGGGTGTAATTTAGTGTAACAGGACTTGCATCCCACTCACAGATCTGCCTGCACATGGTAGCATTTTTTTTCTTGAACTTTCTGTTTCTTTTTAATTTATGAAAAAGACAGCAATTCCAGTTTTTGATTTCTGGTCAATAATTCAACCTGGATATGATGAAAGTATTTCCTGCATCTGTGTAGGGTGCATTGAGAGTGTTATCTAAAAGCCCATGTTTCGCTTGGTGCTGCACTGTGTTTTCTTTTATTTGTCCCTGACATGATCCCCTCCCCAGTGACAGATGGATTTCAGATTAATAGCGCAGTAGAGGTCACAGAGGACGGGTAAGTGTCGTTTGAAGCAAGCTCTTCAGGCTGAATGGCACGCTTCAGTTCTGATGGGTTTTTTATTTCCAGAATTAGCGATCATGTCGAACATTTCTGGTGGCAGATTCTTCCTATTCAGAAAACTGGAAGTCCAATTGCTCAGATGGACTTTGAAGCTTTGCCTCAGGCCTCCAAAAGGCTACAGCATATGGTCCAGGCCCACTCTAACCCTGACTGGCCGACGGGAAGTCCAGTAAAGGCATCTCTTATTCAGTCTTCATCACTTTTCAGCACTGGGCTTTCTTGAGATTGGGGAATATCAGCCAAGTAGTGGGTAATCTAGAAATTCAACTAAAATTATTTTTGCCAGCCTTATTATTACAGTTGACATTATGATGCTACTTGGAGCTTTCTGTTGCTGGCTTCACGAAACTGCCGAGCAGTAAGTAAGACATGAATCATGGATGTGGGAATGTTGTGAAGCTGTTGAGATTTTGATTGACTTGATAACATTGTTTTTAAAACTCTGGAATATACATTCCAAACGAGGTGAATCTCGCCCACTTAAAAACCATTGTGACCAGCAATTTTCTTGCTCTTTCCTCGTCCATGTATTGCAGTTAATCTGGCGGCCATTGTGATCCTTTCCCGAGGAAACTGCGGCCTCTCTACTTGCACGACTTATTACCCGGTGGCTATGACAGCGGCAGGTCTAATGTTCATCATCACTGAAATCATATTGAGACACTTCGGTTATTTTTATTATCCATTATGCTTCCTGGACATCACTCCCGTGTGCAGCATTACATATTTCCTGGCTCGTGAAGCAGTAGACTGTTCCGTCTGGTTCACTGTCACATTTTACCATTGATCGACTTATAGCCATTTGTTGACTTATAGCCATTGTTATAAATATTGCATCAAGACCACCGCAGCACAGTTTTCTCAACAACCTGCAGTCTTCTCTTTTTAAAGAATATTCCCTTCTACTTTGTGTACGAACCTGGTCAGATTTTTGATAATGTACCATGGTTCTGTGACACAAAACCAAACTTTTATATTGATCCTGGATGGTTGGTCTTTGACTGTCTGATTTGGGAGCTGGCTGAGAACGGTAGCGACCACATCTGCAGCAAGTGTTGGTTGCTGGAAGAACTCCGGATGAGAGTAAATGATCTGGAATCTGAGCTTCAAACTGTGCGGCACATCCGGGAGGGGGAGAGTTACCTGGACACTTTGTTTCAGGAAGCAGTCACACCCGGTGGATTAAATAAGTCAAGTTCAGAGAGTGTTCAGGGACAAGGTGTGACTGTAAGTGAGGCAGGTAGGGGGATTCCGAGTTCAGGAGCGCAGGAGCCTCAGCTCCTGACCTTGAGCAACAGGTATGAGATTCTTGCTCCCTGTATGGTTGAGGAAAAGACTGTGGACAGGATGAGCCATCTGACCATGGCACCGTGGCGCAGAAAGTCATTCAAGAGGGGGGAGCAAAAAGACAGGTAGTTGTTATAGGGGATTCTATAATTAGAGGGACAGATAGTATCCGATGCAAGCCAGATCAGGAGTCCCGCATGGTGTGTTGCCTGCCCGGTGCCACGGTGCAGGACATCTCCGACCGGGTTGAAAGGATATTGGAGCAGGAGGGGGAGGATCCAGTTGTTGTGGTCCACGTTGGAACTAACGACATGGGCAAAGCTAGGGTAGAGGTCCTGCTCAGGGATTATGAAACACGAGGAAAGAAATTGAAGTACAGGTCCTCAAGGGTCATAATCTCCAGATTACTGCCCGAGCCACGTGCCAATTGGCATAGGGAAAAGAAAGTTAGGGAAGTAAACACGTGGCTAAGGTATTGGTGTGGGAAAGAGGGATTCCATTTCATGGGGCATTGGCATCAGTTTTGGAACCGGGGGGGGATCTGTACCATCGGGACAGTCTCTACCTGAACCGATCTGGAACCAGCGTTCTAGCAAAAAAGATGAATAGGGTGGTCAGTAGGACTTTAAACTCGTGAGTCAGGGGGAAGGGAAAGTGAAAGAGACAGGGAGTATGGAGTTAAATGGAAAGATAAGCAACAGGATAGCATGTGTACAGGTGGGTTTAAGCTCGAGGCAGATGAGGAATACAGCAAAAAGGAAGGATAACTTAAGACATCTTGGGATTTCCAACCTCTCTCATAATGATAAGAAAGCTAGCATTAAGACACTTTATCTAAATGCTCGTAGTTTTTGCAACAAAGTAGATGAATTAGCAGCACAAATCCTCTTGAATGATTATGATGTGGTAGGCATCACAGAGACATGGTTGCAGGGAGCTCAGGACCGGCAGTTAAACATCCAAGGATTCACAACATATCAAAAAGCAGAGGGGGTGGGTTTGCCTTGTTAGTTAAGAATGGAATTAAATCTACGGCACTAAATGATATAGGGTCAGAAGATGTGCAGTTTGTGTGGGTGGAATTGAGGAACCACAAAGGCAAAAAAACTATAATGGGAGTTATGTACAGACCTCCGAACAGTGATCAGGACCAGGGGTGCAAGATGCATCGAGAAATAAATAGGGCATGTCAGAAAGGCAAGGTCACGGTGATCATGGGGGACTTCAACATGCAGGTGGATTGGGTGAATAATGTTGCTGGTGGATCCAAAGAAAGACAATTCATGGAATGTTTGCAGGATGGCTTTTTGGAACAGCTTGTAATGGAGCCCACAAGGGAGCAGGCTATTCTGGACTGGAGTGTTATGTCATGAGCCAGACTTCATAAAAGATCTTAAAGTAAGGGAACACTTAGGAGGCAGCGATCATAATATGGTAGAGTTCAGTCTGCAGTTTGAAAGAGAGAAGGCAAAATCAGATGTCATGGTGTTACAGTTAAATAAAGGTAATTACAGGGGCATGAGGGAGGAATTGACGAAAATCGACTGGAAGCAGAGCCTAGCAGGGAAGATAGTAGAGCAACAATGGCAGGAGTTTCTGGGTGTAATTGAGGTCACAGTACAGAGGTTCATCCCAAAGAAAAGAAAGGTTATCCGGGGTTAGACAGCCATGGCTGACAAAGGAAGTCAGGAAATATATCAAAGAAAAAGAGACAGCCTATAAAGTGGCCAAGAGCACTGGGAAATCAGAAGATTGGGAAGGCTACAAAAACAAACAGAGGATAACAAAGAGAGAAATAAGGAAGGAGAAGATCATATATGAAGGTAGGCTAGCTAGTAATATTAGAAATGATAGTCAAAGCTTCATTCAATACACAAGAAACAAACGTGAGGCAAAAGTAGATCTTGGGCCGCTCCAAACTGATGCTGGAAGGCTAGTGATGGAAGAGAAGGGAATAGCTGAAGAACTTAATAAGTCTTCACAGTGGAAGACATGAGTAGTGTGCCAACAATTAGGGAGAGCTGGGGGCAGAGTTGAGTACAGTAGGCATTACAAAAGAGAAAGTGCTAGAAAAGCCAAAGGATCTAAAAATTGATAAATCTCCTGGCCCCGATGGGCTACATCCTAGAGTTCTGAAGGAAGTGGCTGAGGAAATAGCGGAAGCTTTGGTCGTGATCTTTCAGAAGTCACTGGAGTCAGGGAAAGTCCCAGATGATTGGAAAATTGCTGTTGTAAGCCACTTGTTTAAGAAAGGATCAAAGCAAAAGATGGAAAATTATAGGCCGATTAGCCTAACCTCAGTAGTTGGTAAAAATCTCGAATCCATTGTCAAGGATGAGATTTCTGAATTCCTGGAAGTGCAGGGTCAGATTAAAACAAGTCAGCATGGATTTAGTCAGGGGAGGTCATGCCTGACAAACCTGTTAGAATTCTTTGAAGAGGTAACAAGTATGTTAGACCAGGGAAACCCAGTGGATGTTATCTATCTAGACTTCCAAAAGGCCTTTGATACAGTGCCTCACGGGAGGCTGCTGAGCAAGGTGAGGGCCCATGGTGTTCGAGGTGAGCTACTGGCTTGGATTGAGGATTGGCTGTCTGACAGAAGGCAGAGAGTTGGGATAAAAGGCTCTTTTTTCGGAATGGCAACTGGTGACGAGTGGTGTCCCGCAGGGTTCAGTGTTGGGGCCACAGCTGTTCACCTTATATATTAATGATCTGGATGAAGGGACTGGGGACATTTGGCGAAGTTTGCTGATGATACAAAGATAGGTGGACAGGCAGGTAGTACCGTGGAGGTGGGAAAGCTGCAGAAAGATTTGGACAGTTTAGGAGAGTGGTCCAGGAAATGGCTGATGAAATTCAATGTGAGTAAATGTGAGGTTTTGCACTTTGGAAAAAAGAATACAGGCATGGACTATTTTCTAAATGGTGAGAAAATTCGCAAATCAGAAGTGCAAAGGGATCTGGGAGTGTTGGTCCAGGATTCTCTCCAAGTTAACCTGAAGGTCAAGTCCGTAATTAAGAAAGCGAATGTAATGTTGTCGTTTATCTCAAGAGGGTTGGAATATAAAAGCAGTGATGTGCTTCTGAGGCTTTATAAGGCTCTAGTTAGGCCCCATTTAGAATACTGAGTCCAATTTTGGGCCCCACACCTCAGGAAGGACATACTAGCCCTGGAGCGTGTCCAGAGGAGATTCACACGGATGATCCCTGGAATGGTAGGTTTAACGTATGATGAACGGCTAAGGATCCTTGGATTGTACTCATTAGAGTTTAGAATGTTGAGGGGAGATCTAATAGAAACTTACAAGATAATGTACGGTTTAGAAGGGGTGGACGGTAGGAAGTTGTTTCCGTTAGGCTGGGAGACTGGGACCCGTGGGCAGCCTTAAAATTAGAGGGGATAAATTTGAAACTGAAATGAGATGACATTTCTTCAGCCAGAGAGTGGTGGGCTTGTGAAATTCATTGCCGCAGAGTGCAGCAGAGGCCGGGATGTTGGATGCCTTCAAGGCAGAGATCGACAAATTCTTTATCTCAAAAGGAATCAAGGGCTACGAGGAGAGTGCAGGGAAGTGGTTTTGAAATGCCCATCAGCCATGATTTAAATGGCAGAGTGGGCTTGATGTGCCAAATGGCCTTCCTTCCACTCCTATGTCTTATGGTCATATGGTCTTATGGACTGGCTCGATACGATTTTGACACTATTTCTCCCATTTGTTCTAATTCTATTCCTAAACATGCTTACAGTAAGACATACTTTATTGGCAAGTCAGGTTCTGGAGGAACTGAAGGGGCAGAGCAAGAGCGGGTGTCTCGGAGACCCAGAGTTGGTTTTACTCTTCACCATATCTGGCAGCTTCATACTGCTGTGGCTGGCCTACGTTATGGATTTCAACTATTTAAGTCTCACAGATTCTAGTGATTATGTTATAGCTTGGCACATATTTGGAGAAGTCAGTTGGATGCTGTGGAACTTAAACTGCTGCACATATACATTTATCTGTGGGGTGACTCAGTCACAGTTCAGACAACAGGTCAGAAGTGCTGTGAAGTACCCACTTACAGTAATTATTCGATTAATTAATAAAGACATCATATTGTAAACAGCCAGCTGCCTGCCCCTGTTTCCACTCCATCAACCAATCGAAGTAAGGCCTGGAATTAGACCTAAATAACGCATCCAGAATGAAGAGAGGGGAAGTCATGCTGGGAGTGGGCGGTGGTGGTGGTTGCGAGGGAGAGGCGTGGTGGCGTGCTGAACAGACTACCGGGCTGGAGAACAGCAGTAAACCAGCGACAGACTCTTCCACTCAGTCGATTTGACACTCCGCGTCTTACTTCTGCCCAAAAGCAAAATAAAGAAGACACAGTTATGTTCACTGACTTTGCAGACCTGCCGTTCAAAACCAATGCCGCCTCTGATGGAAAGAGAAAATGCTTTGGAAAGGTGGTCTCGGTGAATGACTGTTTGATGTCTGCTAACGTGAGGTACAAGAGTTTGCTCCATGTTTCAGAAAGTGGTCAGGCCTGAGGGACAATCCAGCAGCTGTTCCACATCAACTTGAATGAACAGAGATAAACTGTTTCTTGTTCTCCAAACAAGGTAATATCCGTACCTAATAAAATGTGAGGCTGGATGAACACAGCAGGCCAAGCAGCATCTCAGGAGCACAAAAGCTGACGTTTCGGGCCTAGACACTTCATCAGAGCCAAGCAGCATCTCAGGAGCAAAAAAGCTGACGTTTCGGGCCTAGACCCTTCGTCAGAGCCAAGCAGCATCTCAGGAGCACAAAAGCTGTCGTTTCGGGCCTAGACCCTTCGTCAGAGCCAAGCAGCATCTCAGGAGCACAAAAGCTGACGTTTCGGGCCTAGACCCTTCGTCAGAGCCAAGCAGCATCTCAGGAGCACAAAAGCTGACCTTTCGGGCCTAGACCCTTCGTCAGAGCCAAGCAGCATCTCAGGAGCACAAAAGCTGACGTTTCGGGCCTAGACCCTTCGTCAGAGCCAAGCAGCATCTCAGGAGCACAAAAGCTGACGTTTCGGGCCTAGACCCTTCGTCAGAGCCAAGCAGCATCTCAGGAGCACAAAAGCTGACGTTTCGGGCCTAGACCCTTCATCAGAGCTAATGCTGCTTGGCTCTGACGAAGGGTCTAGGCCCGAAACGTCAGCTTTTGTGCTCCTGAGATGCTGCTGGACCTGCTGTGTTCATCCAGCCTCACATTTTATTATCTTGGAATTCTCCAGCATCTGCAGTTCCCATTATCTCTAAAATCCGTACCTGTCAGCCATCCTCCTATGATCACAGCTGGACAATTCAGTGTGTTTTTTTCTTTTTTTTAACAATTATTTTTACAATTCACAATGAATGATCCTTTCCAATTTGATGGATTGGATGGGATCGGATGGAAGAAATTAAGTCTCCGAGTTTGTATTTGGTTGTAATAAGGTGCAATTGGGCACAAAGTTCTCTCAAATATAACATTCGGTGCGGTGTTGGTGCAGGAGGTGAGCGTGTCCATGCACTGTTTCACACCAGAATTCAAAACCATACGAATGGCAGCAAGTAGAGTTTCTGTTAAGGGCGAGGTTTATGGTAAGTCAACAAATTCATGAGGTCATGGTTTGTGCTTGCATCTTCTGACACATCAGAAAATTACTGAAATTGCGGGCGAATCTCAGCAGGTCTAACAGCATCTGTGCGGGGGGAAGCAGAATTCACACTGTAGGTAATCTAATCTAATCTAAGGTTTGAAGTCGAGTGACTCTTCTTCAGAAGGAAGCTGGCCTTGAAGCATTAACTCTTCTTTTCACCACAGAAGCTGCTAGACCTGCTGTGATTCACAGCCAATGCCTACTTACTGTCAGATCTCCAGCAATGTCAGTTCTTTGTTTTATTTCAGAACATTACATTTCTGGACAACTAATTACTAAGTTGGGCCTTTAGATGACAATGTATCGTGTTAGTAACACCTGCAAACATTTATCCCACTTCGTTGTTCTAAAGTTGTGTTTTGTTTAATGTTTTATCGGATTCCTGGACATTGACTCAGGCTGTTAAATGTGGTTTGTCTCATTTAACACTGGCCGCTGAACCTTTCCGTTCAGCTTAACCTACGAGGAACATGTGAGGGCTCCAGGGCTATACTTATTGGAGTTTAGAAAGATGAGGGAGGGGGGATCTAATTGAAACTTACAGAATACTGAATGGCCTGGATGGAGTGGATGTTGGGAAGATGCTTCCATTGGTAGGACAGGTGAGGACCAGAGGGCACAGCCTTCGAGTAAAGGGAAGACCTTAGGAAGCAGAGGTAAGGAGGAACGTCTTCAGCCAGAGAGTGGTGAATCTACGGAATTCATTGCAACAGAAGGCTGTGGAGGCCAGGTCATTGAGTACATTTAACACTGAGATACATAGGTTCTTGATTATCAAGGGAATCAAGGGTTACAGGGAGAAAGCAGGAGATTAGGGTTGAGGAACTTATCAGTCATGATTGAATGGCAGAGCAGGCTCGTTGGGCCGAATGGCCTAATTTCTGCTCGTGTCTCAGCTACAAGCTGAATAAAAGTCTCATTATTCAGTTGATGTGTTGATTACTACCCAGAGATTAGTTATCATAAAAATAGCCGTTGCCTGTTCCTTTCTTTCCTGAAGATGGAGTAAAGAAATATGTGTACTCATCTGAAAAGGGGTTATAATGCTCATGGGACCAAATGGACTACCACTGGAACTTTTCAGGGAGAATGGTTAAGGAAAGCTATAAATGTGTAATCTCATATTTTGGAAAGAGAAGCCTTGCGGAATGAGACAGAGAGAAAAAAAATCTGCGAGACTTAACAGTCAAAGCATGCTCCTGGAGCAGACTGGATGAAATCTCGAACTTTGAAGGAAATACTGTCACAGATTTAACACACGTTGATCAGTCCTGCACACTTGTAACATACTGGAGAGTATTCACTTTAATAGAGGAGACTGTAAATCGATACAGATGAGCTCCTGGCACAAATTAAAAGAGTGAGGCATGATGTCTATGCTATCATACGTGGTTAAAAGTGCATCCTCGATGCTTCAGGGCACAGGATCTTCAGGCTGGACACAGAAGGGAGATGTGTTGCAATATGGGTCAGGAACATAATAGATATGTAGGTAAATTTTAATGAACAGTGAAAGTAATATGGTAATGACAGAGGATTTTCACATCCCCAATATTCAAAGTGGGATTCATATCCTGGGTTGTCAAGAGGGTGCAGATTTCCTGAATTGTATCCATTCCTTCTGCCTGCTTCTGCTCCCCAGGAAATATTCCCACCTGAAATTCATTTTGTTCCCCTTGCTCACTCCCTTCACAAATACATCCACGATGAACCGTGGCACCTTTACCATCGGTTTAAATTTTCCAGCCTGTGGGCACCAGCTTCCTCCCACCCTACTCAACCAAACCAAATTAAAATGACCTTAAGGTAATTGTGGTTTTCCTGGGCAGCTCCCTTCCCCTTCCATAGATTGTGAGGAATGCACTGACATTGGCAGACACACAAACACAGTTACATTAACAAAAAAGCATGGACACGCACTAAAATACATCGGAACAAGCACATGTCCAGACAAGCAGATGGAGCAGCCTGCATACGGATGTATGATACACACACAAATAATTAACACACAAAAACACAGAAACAAACATACATACAGACATAGGCACACACTGAGTCAGACACACACACACACACACACACACACACACACAAACAGACAAACAGAGATAGATGCCCTCTTACACGCGCATAATCACAGATTCACACAAGCATATTCTAACATATACAGGCAGGCCGAAACACCAACACAAATTTTATCATATGCACAGCCCGAGAAAGAGGTCCGGATGCAGTTGCACATATACAGAAATTACAACAGCACGATTTCTCAGTGAGCTGCAAGACTGTTCACCAACTGGCCAAATGGACTGCCTGCAACAACGTGAGCAGAGATAAATTTTGTTGAGCTCCATGAAACGATCAGGTAGGAACTGGAAGTTTGTTATATTCTGTCTGTTGGAAAAGGCAGCTGTTGGTTAGAAAACACCCTGCTTAAAAAGAACATGCATTCAACAAACTCACTCAATAGAAGCAGGAAAAATCACAAGCAGTTATGCATGCAACATATTTCACTGAATACAACTGTGCAAAGAAATGATATCGCTGCTGTTCAACCCATTTCAACAGCACAACATTGGTGAGAGAACACTTGGAAATGATGCATAAATTGCAGATATCAATGATTGAAAGAGGAGTACAATCAAGATATGGAAAACTGAACACGGTGTGTACTCAAACTCTTAAATCATTTTGGAAATGAAATACTTTATTCAGATGATAAACTTGTCTTGCTCATTCTCGACTGGTCTCCTTCCACTCTCTGGTCCACCCCCAACATGGAGCTTGCTTTCCCTCCCTGCGTTGGCCTCATTCCTTCCTTTACCCCAGGGATGTAATTGTTTCTTTTTAGTGTGTGTTTGGTTTTCACTGGGCATTCTGCAGTGGCTGTGACCAGGTTGACTAGCTGAACCTCACAGAATATGATTTTCCTGATTGGCCCTGATTAACAGCCCAATCAGGGAGCCGTGGCTGACAGATAAGAAGGGAGAGTATCAGGGATGCTGACACTCTGGTGGCTATCTCTGAATGAGGCAGTGCTGAAGACAAGGACTGTGCATATGTAAATAAAATGTGAATTGGAGATGGACACTGGCCTCAGTGTAGTAATTTCATACACATCTCCAGCACCAGGTCTGAATGTTACTGATACCCTTCCCATTGTTATCGCATGTCTCTGTATGCAGTGATGAGCAGGGTTAGAATAGGAATGACACGAAGAATGGGGGAACAGTATTGTGAGTTGCTTTTACACAAGCTTTGATAGATGGGAAAAAGAGGCTGTGAGTGGAACCAAATTTGACTGTGAGAAATTCTTGAATTGATTGAGTTGATGATTGACATGTTTCTCTGTGATGACATCCTGTATGATCCATTGAGTGACAAGCAGAAAGGACATCAGAGTATGTTGGTAAATTCAGATGAGTATACCGAATTGAAATAGGCCTGGCAGCTAGTTAGAAAAATTCCCAGATCACTTAGTATGTTAATTAAATGGTTGGTGCCTAGTAGATGCAGTATTCTGGTGCAGAGCATTTTGTACAACTGATCTGGTCTTCTACATCACATCTTCCGACATGAAACCCTGTATTCCTCACTGCAGCCAGTTTATCCCGGATTTCCTGATGTCGGCTCAGAACTGCATCAGGTGCATATATCTGAAGACAAAATACTTGTGAACATCTGGTTCAGTCCATATGTCCCAAAATGGGGAATTTTGCAATGCAGGGATGATGTCGCAATTCCCCTTGTTACTGAAACAGTGATCCAGGCATTGGCTCACAAAGAATTAAGGGCTTTGGGGAGAGGGCAGGGAACTGGAGTTGAAATGCCCATCAGCCATGGTGAAATGGCAGAATGGACTCGATGGGCCGAATGGCCTTACTTCCACCCCACTGTCTTATGGTCTTATGGCTGTAGGTGGTGTAAGAATGATACAGCCCACCCGTTGGTTATTGTTTTAGGTTCTGTATTTCAGCAGATCTTGGACAAGTTGAGCTACGCTGCTGTGCTCATTGATCTGGTTGGGGGTACAGAAATTTACTTTCTGGGCAACGACCACCACGTTGGGACAGACAGCGAGGTAACTTTTGCCTGGGTAGTTTAGGAAGAGGGTTGCATCGTAGGTAATCAAAGGACGTCTTACTGGGCTGGTGTTTAAGTGAATCTGTGACCATCTGTAGACATCTACCACAAACGGCTGTGGAGGGAAATTTTGATTTTTTTTTCAAAGAAGGAAACAGATAAAATACCAGAAGCTAAAAGTGTCAGTGGGTATAGGAAAAGAACACGAGTATGACTTTGTGAGAAGGAATCAACCAGGATCATAACAGAAAGTTGGAACATGGCTGATGGGAAGCTCACCAATTCTCCCATACCACATTTTTAAATGTTCTTAGCTTTTATTATCAGGTATTCAGCTTCTGTTCTGTCCTGGCCTGCTATCCGTTATCTCCTTGTTTACTCACCTCTTTTATATGTTCTCGAATGGACCAAACCTTGTACAAAAAACAGCAAGGAGGTAGCCTGGACACTAACTTTTATTCCCAGGCAAGTAAATGGTGCTGCATTCCAGATGTGATTTGAATGGTCAAATGACTGAGCTTTAAGCAAAACACACTTTGTTCTTACTCAGAGAGACAGAGAGAGAGAGAGCTGTGACTCAGTTTCAACTCCAAAACCTAACTTCAACAATTAAAAGCAAAATTAAAAACTTAAGGTCTGCAGGAGCACGACTCCGCCCATTCCTGCTTCTTTTGTTTACTTCAGACAAATATTATTTACTCCACTTTTCATGGAACAAACACCTCAGCACCTGCATAATAACTCCATCTTGAAGAGAAACTGAACAAACAAATCCCTTTCAAAAGCACGTATTGTTATGCATATCTCTCTCTCGCTCTCTTTGTGCTCGATCTCCACCACTTGCTCACCCCTTCCCTTCCCAACCACACCACCCTCCAACCCAGTCTTCGCTATCAATACCACTTATTCCCTCCTGCTATCAGTTCTGACAAACAGTCACCAGACTCAAAGCAGTAACTCCGTTTTCATCCTCAAGATGCTGCCGGATCTGCTCAGTTTCGAGGTTTACTGTATTAATTTCAAAGACAATGAATGATGGATAATGACGGTTGATTTAGCAAGCAAATACACCAAAGTGCAAAAGCTGAGCTTTCTCCACTGCTAACTCGGAGGTTCTGTCTCACTCCCGTCCAGACACTGTGCTATCTCTGAGCGCAGACAGAATCCAAAGTGCAGAACCAAGCTTACGCTGATGCCTTTATAGAATTTTCTGAAGAAGTGTCGAGGCCTGAAACTGCTTGGCCTGCTGAGTTCATCCAGCTCTAAACCTTGTTATCTCAAATGCTTTTACCTCCTGGGACACAATTGCCAGATAATCACCTGAATGAGACACTGGCCGCAACGGAGTTCAGGCTTTATTAAATTGTCACCAGCTGCTGTTTGTTGACCCGCAGGCATTTGGTCTGACTGTGGTTGGTACAGATCACACAAGTGCACCACAGTACAGCTGGAAATTATCACTTCCCATCCATCCAAATGATATTGCAGTTCAAGAATTAGAATTCAAATTCTGCCTTTTCCACATTTTCACTTTTGTTATCTTGTCAAACCAAGTATTCAGAAATATAATGTCATGAATTCAGCAGCCTGCATCAGAAAGAGAGGGAGACAGTGTGAGAGACACAGGCTGACTGACAGAGTGTGAGAGAGAGATAGACAGATAGAGCAAAAATAAACAGAAACACAGACACAGAGAGAAAGATACAGACAGAGACAGTGAGTGAGAGAACAGAGACAGACAGGGAGAAAAAGAGGGTGAGAAACAGAGAGGGACAGTGAGAGATACAGAGAGTGAGAGAAAGAGAGGGAGACAGGGCGTAAGACAGAGGGAATGATGTGTCTGTGAGAGAGACAAACACACAGAGAGAGATGGAGAATGTGTGTGTGACAGAGAGGGAGTCAGTGAGTGAGAAACAGGCAGTGTGAGACAGACACTCTGAGGAAGAAAGACAGTGTGAGGAAGAGAGTTTGAGACAGGGCGACAGCACGACAAAAAGAGTGAGACAGACATAGAGAGGGAAAGAACAAGAGACAGAGAGACAATGAGAGTACAACAGTGAGAGACAGTGAGAGAGAGGAGTAAGACTGTGAAAGACAGAGAGAGAGACAGCAGGTCAGACAGGAGACACAGCGAGAGGCAGGGAAGGAGAGAGACACAGATAGATATGACATAAAGGAGTAAGGAGCAAGAAGAACAGGGAGTGAGAGAAAGAGAGAGTTTGACAGAGACAGTGAGAGACACAGAAAGGAAGAGAGTGAAAGTGAACGAGAAAGACAGAGAGGGAAAGAGCGAAGAGTAGGACGGAGAGAGAGAGAGACAGACAGAAAAATGTGTGAGTGAGGGAGTCAGTAAATGAAAGAGAGTTAGGCACTGAGACAGAATGACTGAGAGGGAGACAGAGTGCAGGAGAGTGGGAGAGAGTGAGATAGAGAAAGGAAGAGGCAGAGATTGAACCAAATGGAGAGAAACAGCCGGAAACAGGCAGAGGCACAAAAAAGGGTGGCACGGTGGCTTAGTGGCTAGCACTGCAGCGTCACAGCACCAGGGACCTGGGTTCAGTTCCAGCCTTGGGTAACTGTCTGTGTGGAGTTTGCACATTCTCCCTGTGTCTGCGTGGGTTTCCTCCGGGTGCTCCGGTTTCCTCCCACAGTCCAAAGATGTGCAGGTTAGGTGGATCGGCCAAGCTAAATTGCCCATAATGTTTAGGGATGTGTGGCTTACAGGGGGATGGGTCTGGGTGGGATGCTTCAAGAGGCGGTGTGTACTTGTTGGGCCGAAGGACCTGTTTCCACACTGTAGGGAATCTAATCTAATCTCAAGAAATCTGAAACAGTTCCCTGAGCTAATTCATGACACTGCCCTTGAGTCCTCAATATATGTCACTGTCCATGTTGGGCCACTCCTGTTTTTGGTTTGGCCAGACAGTCACATCTTCACAAAAGAATCTTCAAGGCCCAATGTCCATCCGTCTCTGAGGCCAACAGGCAGAGAATGCAAAGTGGAAAAAAAAATTCAGTTGTATTTGCATGTACCTTTGCTTCGAGCCCATTTGATGACTGAGCTCTGGTGGCTGGTGCCAGACTGTCCTCAAGGTGAGGCATTTATTCAGCATCCAACATTTCAAAATGTGTGTTTAATTACATAAACTCCACTTTTTTTTATTGAGACAAATAGTTTCATGCGCAACGCTACTGCCATCTGACAAAATGATTTTATTTTGAACTTTCCAATGGAAGCGTATCCTTCCCTCATAAGATCAGCAAAACCATGCACTCTACTGAAAGGTTCAAACCATTTGAAATCTGGCAAGTGGACAACCTGACAGTGAAGCATTGCCTCACCACTGCTCCCGGTAATGCCACAGTCTGTGTACTCTGTGGTTTGAACACTTTTGAATTCAGTAAAGCAGAATTAAAAAAATAATGCATTAAGGGAGAAAACAGCATGAAATTAAATTAGCGAGAGATATAAACATATGTTTTTAAAAGCGTTGCCCAGTTTTCTGTGATTAGATCTTGTCGGACCTCTGCTCATGAACAGGACTTAAATTTGTTAAAAATGGTGAAATAATTAAAATCTTTGACTTAAAAGAAAAGCTGTGCAGAGCACAGAGTACACAGACTGTCGCATTACCAGGAGGAGTGGTGAGGCAACGCTTCACTGTCTGCTTATCCACTTGCCAGATTTCAGGGTGTTTGAGTCAAGTGCACATGACTGGTGATCTTATGAGGGAAGGATGTCGCTTCCAGTGGAGTGATCAACATAAGAGTATTTCTTCAGATGAAGCCTCTGCCTTGCTTCTGACAACAGCATTGCACACAAAATTATTTACATTGAATAAACTCTCCTTTTTTTTAAACAACGCATGTTGAATTGTTTGATGCTGAAGTAACCTTTCACCTTGAGCAGAGTGTGGAACCAGCCACCAGAGTACAGTCATCAAATCAGTAGAAAGCAGGGGAACATGGAAATGCAATCAAAATTTTTGTTTTGCACTTTGCATTCTATCCCTGTTGACATTAGAGATGGATGGATGGATGTGCTGTGGTAAATATCGTTTGGCCAAGAGATTGTTTTGCAAGATGTACTAAATTGGAGGAAGGCAAATTTTGACAGTGTCCGGCAAGAACTTTCAAAAGTTGGGAATGAATATTTGCAGGTAAAGGGAGAGCTGGAAAATGGGAAGCATTTAAAAGTGAGATAGTGAGAATCCAGAAATAGTATATTCCTGTTGGGGTGAAGGGCAACGATGGTAGGGTTACAGAATGTTGGATGACTGCAGAAATTGAGGATTTTTCTGAAACAAAGAAGGATGCATAGGCCCGGAAGTGACCGCAGGGATCAAGTGAATCCCTAGAAGAGTATAAAATCCCTTGAAGTATTCATAAGGGGTAAAGCAGGAGGGCACAAAATGGACATGAGATATCTCTGGCAAATGAGGGGAAGGAGAATCCAAAGGGATTCTACAAGTACATTAACAACAAAATAGTAACTGGGGTGAGACTATGGCTCATTATTAACGATCAAGTTACATGTGGAATCACCAGAGATAGGGGGAGTTACTAAATAAGTAGGTTTATTGTGGAGAAGGTTATGAAAGCGAGAAAACCTGGAGAAATAAATTGTGATATCTGTAAAAAATGTCCATATTACAGAGGAGGAGGAGGTGTTGGAATCTTTAAAATACGTAACGGAGGATAAATCCCCGGGACCTGATCCGGCGCACTCTGGAACTCCTGTGGGAAGCTCGGGAAGTGATTGTTGTGCCTCTCACTGAGCTATTTGTGTCATCGATGCCACAGAGTTTGGCTGATGTGGTCTCACTATTAAAGAAACTCCACGGAGCTATAAACGAGTGAGCCTGACATCAGTGTTGGGCACGATGTGGGAGAAAACCCTGAGGGACAGGATTTGAAAGGCAAGGACTGATTAGGGTTAGTCAGTGTGGCTTTGGACATGGGAAATCATATATGACTAACTTGATTGAGTTTTTTGAAGAAGTAACAAAGAGGATTGATGAAGGCAGCGCTGTCAGTGTGATCTATATGGAGTTCAGTAAGACATTCGACAAGGTCTTGCATGGTAGACTGGTTAGTGAGGTTAGATGACGTGGAATACTGAGGGAACTAGCCATTTGGATACAGAACTGGCTTGAAGGTCGAAGACAGAGAGAGGTGGTGGAAGGTTTTGTTTCAGATTGGAGACCTGTGACCAGTGGTGTGCCACAGGGATCGGTGCTGGGTCCGCTCCTTTTCGTTGTTTGGATGTGAGAGTATGACATGAAATGAGTGATGCAGTGGACATAGAAATATAGAAAATAGGAGCAGGAGCAGACCATTCAGCCTTTCAAGCCTGTAGGAGTTTTATTTGTTTAAAAAACAAAAGAAAGCTGGAGAGGATTCTAGACAGGAGAGAGGGAGAGAAAGACCCTCCTCTCAGATACTCACTGAACTGGATTAAAGTGACCAATCTGCGTTTTGCTGATGTCATTCTCAAATGATATTGTCCTGCCCCACAAACATCGCACATTACTCTGACATTAACAAGTCTTTCCAGAGAGTTTCACATTGAGGGTTTTAATTTTCTCTTTTTGGGGACTCCTGTCTGTCAGAGCTGCAGGTTTATGTGTTTATGTCAAATCCCAAGGTCCCGGTTATTCTCAGGCTTCAATCTTGTTTTAAAATGACAAGACAACAATCCAACAGGACCCTGGTAACCAGTGGCCCATAGGAAAAAAAGGGCTCACTAAAAGAAATCAAACCTCAGGGTAATAAACAGAAACAGCTCACATGGACACCATGGAGTGTTGCCTGTTGTAAAGGCCTCAGGCCTCAGAGCTATGGCCCCCCCTCTTGGAGGATGCTGTTGTCCCAAAATCACCCTGTCCCAAAGTCACTCCCTCTCTCTTTGGATCGTCTGAGTGAACAACAATTCCCTGGGAGGAACGAGGCAGGATTAGTTAAAGGAGACAGCATGAACAGCAGATGCTGGAGACAGCATCAGTGCAGGGTGGAGGTGGAGGAATAGAGCAGCAGGTCAGGCAGCATCAGAAAAGCAAGAAAGATGAAGTTTTGACAATGTACCCCTTGTCAGGACTGGGAGGGATGACGGAGCTGGGAAATAGATAAAGGGAGAAGGGGTCAGGCTGGTGGATGGTGATAGGTGAATGCAGGCAGGGGGCAGTGGGGATTGTGTCAGTGGGAAAGGAGGGACAGATAGATGGGAATAAAGATGGACGGGTTGTGTCAGGTCAAGGAGGTGGGGATGTGAGGGAGGATTGGACAGGGGATGAGGCCAGGGGTGGGGAGATTTAAAACTGGTGAATTCTATGTTGAGGCCATTGGGCTGTTCACACCCGAGGCGGAATTTGAGGTGCTGATCCTCCAGTTTGTGTGTGGTGCCATAGTGGTACTGGAGGAGGCCTGAGATGGACGTGTCGCCAGGGGAGTGGGAGGGGGAGTTAAAATGGTTGGCAACCGGAAGTTGTTGTTGATGATAGTGTACAGAGCGCAGATGCTCCATGAATTGGTCAGCGAGTCTGCGCTTGGTCTCACTGGTCACATCGGGGGTACGGATACAGTAGGCCAGTTTGGAGGATGTACTGGTAAACCCCTGTCAGAGAATGGAAAGTTTGTCTGGGGCCTTGGATAGAGGTGAGGGGGAGGTGTAGGGGCAGGTGTAGCACGGTTGGAGGGAAAGGTGTTGGGGTTGGTGGGGAGTGTGGAGTGGATGAGGGGGCCGTGCAGTGAGTGGTCCCTATGAAAGGCAGATGGGGAAATATCTCTTTGGTGCTGGGGTCGGATTGCAGATTCTGGCAGTGACAGGGGGTGGTGCACTGGTTGTGAATGTTGGTCGGACGGTATGTGAGGGCCAGGGGGATTCTGTCCTTATTTTTGTTGGGGGGAGTGGGTTTGAGGGCAGAATTGAGGAAATGCGAGAGATACGTTTAAGGGCATTGTGAATCTTTGGGACAGATGGCACAGCAAGATCCCAGCGATTCCAGTCTCAGCAGGACACTGACAATCACTCAGCAACATACCAGTTACAGTTTGAATTTTTTGCCTGGAGTCCTTTCAAAAACGTCACAAACCCCACTAAGTTGCTTATTAGAACACTCCCTTCCTACAGCAATGGCATTGCAGCAATTGTTGCAAAGCAAGATCCCACTCCAACAAGATAGCAGCTGCCAGCCCAATAGGCTGATTCCTTTATCCTTTGCGATGCTGCTTAAATGTTAACTGCTTGCTGTAACTCCAGAAATGAACTAATCTCGATCGCCTCTCTCTGTCTCTCCCTGCCACTCTCTAGCCCTCTCTCTCTCTCTGACTCTCTCTGTCTCTCATTCTCTCTCTCCTTCTCTTTCCACTGCCCCTCTCCCTTTTTCAAGTTCTCTCTCTCTCTCACACACCCTCCCAATGTCAATTTTAAATTTCGCACATTATTATCCTGACTTACAGCAAGTCTTTAAGAGGCAGTCTGACATTTAGGGTTTTAATTTCCTCTCTGGGGACTCCGGTCTGTCAGACACTCACTGCGAATGGTGGGGGTTAACAAGATTGTGCCAAATTCCAAGCCCTTGGTTTTTTAACCCCAGGCTTCAAACCGGTTTTAAAATGACAGGGCCACAATCTGACAGGATTTCCTGATCCAGAGGCCCCTTAAAACAACAACCAGGGTCCAACAGACCAAATCAAACTTTTGGGGAATAAAGAGACAGAACTCACATGAGCCCTACGGAGTGCAGCCTGTTGAATAGGGCTCAGGACTGTGTGCCCTTCTCAAAGGATGCTCTTGTTCAAAGATTACTTTGCCCCAAACTCTCTGACTCTCTTCGGATCTTCTGAGTGAAAAACAATTCTCTGTGAGAACAGAGACAGGGTTCAAAAATCTGTGGAGAGATGGCACAACATGGTCCCAGGGATTTCCTCTCTCAGCAACAGTGAAATATTAAACATGTTAGCAGGAAGTTGGTTTTTCAGACCAGACCCTTTTGAAAACTTTACAAAACAAATGAGTTCGCTGATTAGAAGACTCAATGCTTTCTAAGATGGCATGGTAGCAATTGATGCAGAGCAAGATCCCACGGAACAACCAGATCATCTGATTCCTTTCTCCCCTGCAATGCTGCTTCAGTGTTAATCATTTTCCCTAATGACAGAACCCATCACTACTGCTGTTTCTCAATCTCAAATATCTCTCCCTCTCTCTCCTCCCTCCATGGAAGAAATATTGAGCAAACTAATGGAGCTGCAGTTTTTCAGTCTTTTGATCCGAGAACAAAGAGAGGAAGAGATCAAAGAACAAAGAGTAATATAGCACAGGAACTGGTCGTTTGGCCCGCCAAGCCTGAACTGCCACACTTTGCCCTTCCACATGAAAAATGTCTTCACATACAGGATCCATATCCCTCAATTCCATTCCTATGCATGCTTTATTCCAGGTGTTTCTTGAATCCTGCTATTGTGTCTGCTTCTACCAGCTCCTCTGGCAGTGATCTCCAGTCAATTAACACCCTTTGTATGAAAAACGTGCTCTGCACATCTCTTTTAAAACTTCCCCCCTTCCCCTGCACATTCAACCTGTGTCGCCTCGTAATTGACACCTCCACCCTGGGAAAATGCCTCACAGTTTACCATAGTAGCCATGCTATTCATAATCTTGTAAAAATGTGTTAAGTCAGCCCACAACCTCCTGCATTCCAGTGACATCAAACCCAGTCTATCCAGCCTTTCTTCACAGCTAAAATCCTCCACACGAGGCAACATCCTGGTAAACCTTTTCTATACCCTCTCAAAAGCATCCACACCCTTCTGGTAGTGTGGTGACCAGAACTGTATACAACATTCCAAGTGTGGCCGAACTAAATTTCTCTAAAGCTGCAGCATAACTTGCCCTTCGTTATACTCAACGCCCCGTCCAATGAAGGTAAACATGCCATGTGCCTTTTTTACTCCCTTACCTGCCTGTACTGACACCTTCAGTGATCTGTGCACCTGCACACCCAGATCTCTGTGCATATCAATAACTTTGTTTTCTTGATTCATTCACGGGATAAAGGCATCATTAGCCCATTTATGGCCCACAATTAATTACCCAGAGGGCTGTTAAGAGTCAACCACATTGTCTTGGGTTTGGAGTCACATGTAGGCAAGTCCATGTAAGGATGGCAATTTCCTTCCCTAAGGGACATGAGTGAACCAGATGGGTTTTTCTGACATAATGGGAACTGCAGATGCTGGAGAATTCCAAGATAATAAAATGTGAGGCTGGATGAACACAGCAGGACAAGCAGCATCTCAGGAGCACAAAAGCTGACGTTTCAGGCCTAGACCGAAGCTCTACAACTTGTTATCTCAAATGCTTTTACCTCCTGGGACACAATTGCCAGATAATCACCTGAATGAGACACTGGCCGCAACGGAGTTCAGGCTTTATTAAATTGTCACTAGCTGCTGTTTCTTGACCCACAGGCATTTGGTCTGACTGTGGTTGGTACAGATCACACAAGTGCACCACAGTACAGCTGGAAATTATCACTTCCCATCCATCCAAATGATATTGCAGTTTAAGAATTAGAATTCAAATTCTGCCTTTTCCACATTTTCACTTATGTTATCTTGTCAAACCAAGTATTCAGAAATATAATGTCATGAATTCAGCAGCCTGCATCAGAAAGAGAGGGAGACAGTGTGAGAGACACAGGCTGACTGACAGAGTGTGAGAGAGAGATAGACAGATAGAGCAAAAATAAACAGAAACACAGACACAGAGAGAAAGATACAGACAGAGACAGTGAGTGAGAGAACAGAGACAGACAGGGAGAAAAAGAGGGTGAGAAACAGAGAGGGACAGTGAGAGATACAGCGAGTGAGAGAAAGAGAGGGAGACAGGGCGTAAGACAGAGGGAATGATGTGTCTGTGAGAGAGACAAACACACAGAGAGAGATGGAGAATGTGTGTGTGACAGAGAGGGAGTCAGTGAGTGAGAAACAGGCAGTGTGAGACAGACACTCTGAGGAAGAAAGACAGTGTGAGGAAGAGAGTTTGAGACAGGGCGACAGCACGACAAAAAGAGTGAGACAGACATAGAGAGGGAAAGAACAAGAGACAGAGAGACAATGAGAGTACAACAGTGAGAGAGAGGAGTAAGACTGTGAAAGACAGAAAGAGAGACAGCAGGTCAGACAGTAGATACAGCGAGAGGCAGGGAAGGAGAGAGACACAGATAGATATGACATAAAGGAGTAAGGAGCAAGAGGAACAGGGAATGAGAGAAAGAGAGTTTGACAGAGACAGTGAGAGACACAGAAAGGAAGAGAGTGAAAGTGAACGAGAAAGACAGAGAGGGAAAGAGCGAGAAATAGGACGGAGAGAGAGAGAGAGACAGACAGAAAAATGTGTGAGTGAGGGAGTCAGTAAATGAAAGAGAGTTAGGCACTGAGACAGAATGACTGAGAGGGAGACAGAGTGCAGGAGAGTGGGAGAGAGTGAGATAGAGAAAGGAAGAGGCAGAGATTGAACCGAATGGAGAGAAACAGACAGAGGCACAAAAAAGGTTCACAAATCTGAAACAGTTCCCTGAGCTAATTCATGACACTGCCCTTGAGTCCTCAATATATGTCACTCTCCATGTTGGGCCACTCCTGTTTTTGGTTTGGCCAGACAGTCACATCTTCACAAAAGAATCTTCAAGGCCCAATGTCCATCCGTCTCTGAGGGCAACAGGCAGAGAATGCAAAGTGTAAAAAAAAATTCAGTTGTATTTGCATGTACCTTTGCTTCGAGCCCATTTGATGATTGAGCTCTGGTGGCTGGTGCCAGACTGTCCTCAAGGTGAGGCATTTATTCTGCATCCAACATTTCAAAATGTGTGTTTAATTACATAAACTCTACTTTTTTTAATGAGACAAATAGTTTCATGCGCAATGCTACTGCCATCTGACAAAATGATTTTATTTTGAACTTTCCACTGGAAGCGTATCCTTCCCTCATAAGAGCAGCAAAACCATGCACTCTACTGAAAGGCTCAAACCATTTGAAATCTGGCAAGTGGACAACCTGACAGTGAAGCATTGCCTCACCACTGCTCCCGGTAATGCCACAGTCTGTGTACTCTGTGGTTTGAACACTTTTGAATTCAGTAAAGCAGAATTAACAAAATAATGCATTAAGGGAGAAAACAGCATGAAATTAAATTAGCGAGAGATATATAAACATATGTTTTTAAAAGCTTTGCCCAGTTTTCTGTGATTAGATCTTGTCGGACCTCTGCTCATGAACAGGGCTTAAATTTGTTAAAAATGGTGAAATAATTAAAATCTTTGACTTAAAAAAAAAGCTGTGCAGAGCACAGAGTACACAGACTGTCGCATTACCAGGAGGTGTGGTGAGGCAACGCTTCACTGTCTGCTTATCCACTTGCCAGATTTCAGGGCGTTTGAGTCAAGTGCACATGACTGGTGATCTTATGAGGGAAGGATATTGCTTCCAGTGGAGTGATCAACATAAGAGTATTTCTTCAGATGAAGCCTCTGCCTTGCTTCTGACAACAGCATTGCACACAAAATTATTTACATTGAATAAACTCTCCTTTTTTTTAAACAACACATGTTGAATTGTTTGATGCTGAAGTAACCTTTCACCTTGAGCAGAGTGTGGAACCAGCCACCAGAGTACAGTCATCAAATCAGTAGAAAGCAGGGGAACATGCAAATGCAATCAAAATTTTTGTTTTGCACTTTGCATTCTATCCCTGTTGGCATAAGAGATGGATGGATGGATGTGCTGTGGTAAATATCGTTTGGCCAAGAGATTGTTTTGCAAGATGTACTAAATTGGAGGAAGGCAAATTTTGACAGTGTTCGGCAAGAACTTTCAAAAGTTGGGAATGAATATTTGCAGGTAAAGGGAGAGCTGGAAAATGGGAAGCATTTAAAAGTGAGATAGTGAGAATCCAGAAATAGTATATTCCTGTTGGGGTGAAGGGCAACGATGGTAGGGTTACAGAATGTTGGATGACTGCAGAAATTGAGGATTTTTCTGAAACAAAGAAGGATGCATAGGCCCGGAAGTGACCGCAGGGATCAAGTGAATCCCTAGAAGAGTATAAAATCCCTTGAAGTATTCATAAGGGGTAAAGCAGGAGGGCACAAAATGGACATGAGATATCTCTGGCAAATGAGGGGAAGGAGAATCCAAAGGGATTCTACAAGTACATTAACAACAAAAAAGTAACTGGGGTGAGACTATGGCTCATTATTAACGATCAAGTTACATGTGGAATCACCAGAGATAGGGGGAGTTACTAAATAAGTAGGTTTATTGTGGAGAAGGTTATGAAAGCGAGAAAACCTGGAGAAATAAATTGTGATATCTGTAAAAAATGTCCATATTACAGAGGAGGAGGAGGTGTTGGAATCTTTAAAATACGTAACGGAGGATAAATCCCCGGGACCTGATCCGGCGCACTCTGGAACTCCTGTGGGAAGCTCGGGAAGTGATTGTTGTGCCTCTCACTGAGCTATTTGTGTCATCGATGCCACAGAGTTTGGCTGATGTGGATTAAAGTGACCAATCTGCGTTTTGCTGATGTCATTCTCAAATGATATTGTCCTGCCCCATAAACATCGCACAATACTCTGACATTAACAAGTCTTTCCGGAGAGTTTCACATTGAGGGTTTTAATTTTCTCTTTTTGGGGACTCCTGTCTGTCAGAGCTGCAGGTTTATGTGTTTATGTCAAATCCCAAGGTCCCACAGTCTCACGTCTGTCGTCTGCAAGGTGTTAGAAAGGATTCTGAGGGATAAGATTTATGACCATCTGGAAGAGCATGGCTTGATCAAATACAGTCAACACGGCTTTGTGAGGGGTAGGTCATGCCTTACAAACCTTATCGAGTTTTTTGAGGATGTGACTAGAAAGGTTGATGAGGGTCGAGCTGTGGATGTGGTGTATATGGACTTCAGTAAGGCATTTGATAAGGTTCCCCATGGTAGGCTCATTCAGAAGGTCAGGAGGAATGGGATACAGGGGAACTTAGCTGCTTGGATACAGAATTGGCTGGCCAACAGAAGACAGCGAGTGGTAGTAGAAGGAAAATATTCTGCCTGGAAGTCAGTGGTGAGTGGGGTTCCACAGGGCTCTGTCCTTGGGCCTCTACTGTTTGTAATTTTTATTAATGACTTGGACGAGGGGATTGAAGGATGGGTCAGCAAGTTTGCAGACGACACAAAGGTCGGAGGTGTCGTTGACAGTGTAGAGGGCTGTTGTAGGCTGCAGCGGGACATTGACAGGATGCAGAGATGGGCTGAGAGGTGGCAGATGGAGTTCAACCTGGATAAATGCGAGGTGATGCATTTTGGAAGGTCGAATTTGAAAGCTGAGTACAGGATTAAGGATAGGATTCTTGGCAGCGTGGAGGAACAGAGGGATCTTGGTGTGCAGATACATAGATCCCTTAAAATGGCCACCCAAGTGGACAGGGTTGTTAAGAAAGCATATGGTGTTTTGGCTTTCATTAACAGGGGGATTGAGTTTAAGAGTCGTGAGATCTTGTTGCAGCTCTATAAAACTTTGGTTAGACCGCACTTGGAATACTGCGTCCAGTTCTGGGCGCCCTATTATAGGAAAGATGTGGATGCTTTGGAGAGGGTTCAGAGGAGGTTTACCAGGATGCTGCCTGGACTGGAGGGCTTATCTTATGAAGAGAGGTTGACTGAGCTCGGTCTCTTTTCATTGGAGAAAAGGAGGAGGAGAGGGGACCTAATTGAGGTATACAAGATAATGAGAGGCATAGATAGAGTTGATAGCCAGAGACTATTTCCCAGGGCGGAAATGGCTAGCACGAGGGGTCATAGTTTTAAGCTGGTTGGTGGAAAGTATAGAGGGGATGTCAGAGGCAGGTTCTTTACGCAGAGAGTTGTGAGAGCATGGAATGCGTTGCCAGCAGCAGTTGTGGAAGCAAGGTCATTGGGGTCATTTAAGAGACTGCTGGACATGTATATGGTCACAGAAATTTGAGGGTGCATACATGAGGATCAATGGTCGGCACAACATTGTGGGCTGAAGGGCCTGTTCTGTGCTGTACTGTTCTATGTTCTATGTTCTATGTTGTCCAAGTCTCACTGTATTTTCTCATCGTTCTATGTCCCGGTTACTCTCAGGCTTCAAACCTGTTTTAAAATGACAAGACAACAATCCAACAGGACCCTGGTAACCAGTGGCCCATAGGAAAAAAAGGGCTCACTAAAAGAAATCAAACCTCAGGGTAATAAACAGAAACAGCTCACATGGACGCCATGGAGTGTTGCCTGTTGTACAGGCCTCAGGCCTCAGTGCTATGGCTCCCATCTTGGAAGATGCTCTTGTACAAAAGTCACTCAGAGTGCAGCGCTCCCTCAGTGCTGACCCGGCCTCAGTTCTGACCCGCCCTCCGTGCCGCACTCAATCTCTGCTGACATCCCTCTGTTCTGATCCCTCCTCAGTGCTGACCCACCCCCTCAGTGCTGACCGCACGTCTGTCCTGACCCCACTCTGTCCCTACCCCGACTCTGTGGAGCACTCCCTCAGTGCTGACCACACCTCAGGGCTGACCCATGTCCTTGCTGAATCCCCCTCAGAGCAGCTCTCCCTCAGTGGTGACATCTCTCTGTGCTGATCCCTCCTCAGTGCTGACCAACGCCCTCACTGCTGACCACACCTCAGCACTGACCCTGTCAGTGCAGCGTCCCCCTCACTGCTGCTGCCCCCCTCACTGCTGACCATTCTCACTGCTGACCCCCCGCCGCTTCCAGAGTGTATTGAGAAGTGTATTAGTACTTACAGGGGTTCCCTGGTAGTGTGTCAGTGTTTTCAGGGTGTCCTGGAGGGTGTATCATTATTTGCAGGGGTCCTGGTCTGTGTGTCTCAATATTTACAGGGTGTCATGGGGACTATGTGGAAATTAAGAGGGGTCCCAGTGAGTTTGTCTGTGTTTATTGCGGAACCTGTGGAATGTGTGATTATTTACAGAGCGTTCCAGGGAATCTGCGAGTATTCCCAAGATTCCCGAGGTAAGCATCAGTATTTACAAAGGTGTCCTTTAGAGTTTGTCATTATTTATAGTGGGTGTATTGTTTGTGTCAACATTTACAGGGCATTTGAGGGAATCCATCAGTATTTACAGGGTGTCACGGGGAACGTGTCAGTATTTACACAGGGTCCTGGGGTGAGTGTCAGTATTTCCAGGGATTCCCAGAGAGTGTGTCAGTATTTACAGGGGGTTCCGTGGAGTGTGTCAGTATTTACAGGGAGTCCCGGGGAGTGTCTGTATTTACAGGCATGTTCCCGTGGAGAGTGTCAGTAATTATAGTGAGTCCTGAAGAATGTCTCACTGTTTACAAGGGGTGTCAGCGAAAGTGTTCTCTGTTTGTGGCCTACATAAATGATTTGGTGGTAAATATGACAGGTCTAATTGGTAAATTTTCAGATGACGTTAAAATTTCTGGAGTTGTGAAAAGTGAGGAGGATTATCAGAAGAGACAACAAAATATATATCAGTTGGAAGCATGAAAAGGTAGTAAAATAGCAGATGGAAATTAATCGAGACAAAGTGAAACGATGCATTTTGGAAGATCACATATGGGTAGAAGCTATACAGTGAATAGCAGAACCCTGAGGATTAGGTGATGACCTGGTGGTATTATTGCTGGACTGTTAATCCAGAGACCCAGATAATGTTCTGAGTACCGGGGTTCGAATCTTGCCACGGCAGATGTTGGAATTTATATTCAATAAATATCTGGAATTAACAATCTAATGATGACAGTGAATCCATTGCCAAGTGTCAGAAAAACCCAAGATAATAAAATGTGAGGCTGGATGAACACAGCAGGCCAAGCAGTATCAGTAGAGCAGGAAGGCTGACGTTTCAGGCCTCGACACTTCTTCAGAAAATTGTATCAAAGGTGTAAGCGTATGCTTGGTTCTGCACTTTGGATTCTGTCTGAACTCATACGTTCAGTGTAACTGAAAGGTTCAGTGGCCAGTGTGAGATAAGAAAAACCACATTTAACAGCCTGAGTCAATGACATCAGTTGCTTATGTTATGCAAATATGTTACAAGTGTGCAGGACCGATCAACGTGTGTTAGATCTGTGACAGTATTTCCTTCAAAGTTCGAGATTTCATCCAGTCTGCACCGGGAACATGCTTTGACTGTTAAGTCTCACAGATTTTTTTTCTCTCTGTCTCATTCCGCAAGGCTTCTCTTTCCAAAATATGAGATTACACATTTATAGCTTTCCTTAACCATTCTCCCTGAAAAGTTCCAGTGGTGGTCCATTTGGTCCCATGAGCATTATAACCCCTTTTCAGATGAGTACACATATTTCTTTACTCCATCTTCAGGAAAGAAAGGAACAGGCAACGGCTATTTTTATGATAACTAATCTCTGGGTAGTAATCAACACATCAACTGAATAATGAGACTTTTATTCAGCTTGTAGCTGAGACACAGGAGCAGAAATTAGGCCATTTGGCCCAACGAGCCTGCTCTGCCATTCAATCATGACTGATAAGTTCGTCAACCCTAATCTCCTGCTTTCTCCCTGTAACCCTTGATTCCCTTGATAATCAAGAACCTATGTATCTCAGTGTTAAATGTACTCAATGACCTGGCCTCCACAGCCTTCTGTTGCAACGAATTCCGTAGATTCACCACTCTCTGGATGAAGATGTTTCTCCCTGACTCTGCTCTAAAAGGTCTTCCCTTTACTCGAAGGCTTTGCCCTCTGGTCCCCACCTGTCCTACCAATGGAAGCATCTTCCCAACATCCACTCTGTCCAGCCCATTCCGTATTCTGTAAGTTTCAATTAGATCCCACCCCCTACTCATCCTCTCAACTCCAATAAATCTCGCCCTGGAGTCGTCACATGTTCCTCATAGGTTAAGCTGAACGGAAAGGTTCAGTGGCCAGTGTTAAATGAGACAAACCACATTTAACAGCCTGAGTCAATGACATCAGTTGCTTATTCATGAACAGATGGGGCAGTTCGATGGCTCTCTGCAGAGTCACAAAGAATCACAACTTCTGTCCACAAAGTATAGTAATACACACATTCTAAATGTGCAATCTATCTGTCAGTCTGACTGTTTAATGTTGTCTGCAGCAACTGGCTGATACACTTGTACAGCTGGTTGTCCAGGAATCCGATAAAACATTGAACAAAACACAACTTTACAACAACGAAGTGGGATAAATGTTTGCAGGTGTTACTAACACGATACATTGTCATCTAAAGGCCCAACTTAGTAATTAGTTGTCCAGAAATGTAATGTTCTGAAATAAAACAAAGAACTGACATTGCTGGAGATCTGACAGTAAGTTGGCATTGGCTGTGAATCACAGCAGGTCTAGCAGCTTCAGTGGTGAAAAGAAGAGTTAATGCTTCAAGGCCAGCTTCCTTCTGAAGAAGAGTCACTCGACTTCAAACCTTAGATTAGATTAGATTACCTACAGTGTGAATTCTGCTTCCCCCCGCACAGATGCTGTTAGACCTGCTGAGATTCGCCCACAATTTCAGTAATTTTCTGATGTGTCAGAAGATGCAAGCACAAACCATGACCTCATGAATTTGTCTAGACTTACCATAAACCTCGCCCTTAACAGAAAGTCTACTTGCTGCCATTCGTATGGTTTTGAATTCTGGTGTGAAACAGTGCATGGACACGCTCACCTCCTACACCAACACCGCACCGAATGTTATATTTGAGAGAACTTTGTGCCCAATTGCACCTTATTACAACCAAATACAAACTCGGAGACTTAATTTCTTCCATCCGATCCCATCCAATCCATCAAATTGGAAAGGATCATTCATTGTGAATTGTAAAAATAATTGTTAAAAAAAAGAAAAAAACACACTGAATTGTCCAGCTGTGATCATAGGAGGATGGCTGACAGGTACGGATATTAGAGATAATGGGAACTGCAGATGCTGGAGAATTCCAAGATAATAAAATGTGAGGCTGGATGAACACAGCAGGTCCAGCAGCATCTCAGGAGCACAAAAGCTGACGTTTCGGGCCTAGACTCTTCGTCAGAGCCAAGCAGCATTGGCTCTGATGAAGGGTCTAGGCCCGAAACGTCAGCTTTTGTGCTCCTGAGATGCTGCTTGGCTCTGACGAAGCGTCTAGGCCCGAAACGTCAGCTTTTGTGCTCCTGAGATGCTGCTTGGCTCTGACGAAGGGTCTAGGCCCGAAACGTCAGCTTTTGTGCTCCTGAGATGCTGCTTGGCTCTGACGAAGGGTCTAGGCCCGAAAGGTCAGCTTTTGTGCTCCTGAGATGCTGCTTGGCTCTGACGAAGGGTCTAGGCCCGAAACGTCAGCTTTTGTGCTCCTGAGATGCTGCTTGGCTCTGACGAAGGGTCTAGGCCCGAAACGTCAGCTTTTGTGCTCCTGAGATGCTGCTTGGCTCTGACGAAGGGTCTAGGCCCGAAACGTCAGCTTTTGTGCTCCTGAGATGCTGCTTGGCTCTGACGAAGGGTCTAGGCCCGAAACGTCAGCTTTTGTGCTCCTGAGATGCTGCTTGGCTCTGACGAAGGGTCTAGGCCCGAACGTCAGCTTTTTTGCTCCTGAGATGCTGCTTGGCCTGCTGTGTTCATCCAGCCTCACATTTTATTAGGTACGGATATTACCTTGTTTGGAGAACAAGAAACAGTTTATCTCTGTTCATTCAAGTTGATGTGGAACAGCTGCTGGATTGTCCCTCAGGCCTGACCACTTTCTGAAACATGGAGCAAACTCTTGTACCTCAAGTTAGCAGACATCAAACAGTCATTCACCGAGACCACCTTTCCAAAGCATTTTCTCTTTCCATCAGAGGCGGCATTGGTTTTGAACGGCAGGTCTGCAAAGTCAGTGAACATAACTGTGTCTTCTTTATTTTGCTTTTGGGCAGAAGTAAGACGCGGAGTGTCAAATCGACTGAGTGGAAGAGTCTGTCGCTGGTTTACTGCTGTTCTCCAGCCCGGTAGTCTGTTCAGCACGCCACCACGCCTCTCCCTCGCAACCACCACCACCGCCCACTCCCAGCATGACTTCCCCTCTCTTCATTCTGGATGCGTTATTTAGGTCTAATTCCAGGCCTTACTTCGATTGGTTGATGGAGTGGAAACAGGGGCAGGCAGCTGGCTGTTTACAATATGATGTCTTTATTAATTAATCGAATAATTACTGTAAGTGGATACTTCACAGCACTTCTGACCTGTTTTCTGAACTGTGACTGAGTCACCCCACAGATAAATGTATATGTGCAGCAGTTTAAGTTCCACAGCATCCAACTGACTTCTCCAAATAAGTGCCAAGCTATAACATAATCACTAGAATCTGTGAGACTTAAATAGTTGAAATCTATAAGGTAGGCCAGCCACAGCAGTATGAAGCTGCCAGATATGGTGAAGAGTAAAACCAACTCTGGGTCTCTGAAACACCCGCTCTTGCTCTGTCCCACCAGTTCCTTGAGAACCCGACTAGCCATTAAAATATGTCTTACTGTCTGCATGGTAAGGAATAGAATTAGAACAAATGGGAGAAATAGTGTTAAAATCGCATCGAGCCAGTCAAAGACCAACCATCCAGGATCAATATAAAAGTTTGGTTTTGTGTCACAGAACCATGGTACATTATCAACAATCTGACCAGGTTCGTACACAAAGTAGAAGGGAATATTCTTTAAAAAGAGAAGACTGCAGGTTGTTGAGAAAACTGTGCTGCAGTCGTCTTGGTGCAATATTTCGTCCTCAGTTTCTGGCAACAAATGGCTATAAGTCGATCAATGGTAAAAGGTGACAGTGAACCAGACGGAACAGTCTACTGCTTCACGAGCCAGGAAATATGTAATGCTGCACACGGGAGTGATGTCCAGGAAGCATAATGGATAATAATAATAACAGAACTGTCTCAATATGACCTCAGTGATGACGACCATTAGACCTGCCGCTGTCATAGCCACCGGGTAATAAGTCGTGCAAGTAGAGAGGCCGCAGTTTCCTCGGGAAAGGATCACAATGGCCGCCAGATTAACTGCAATACATGGACGAGGAAAGAGCAAGAAAATTGCTGGTCACAATGGTTTTTAAGTGGGCGAGATTCACCTCGTTTGGAATGTATATTCCAGAGTTTTAAAAACAATGTTATCAAGTCAATCAAAATCTCAACAGCTTCACAACATTCCCACATCCATGATTCATGTCTTACTTACTGCTTGCAGTTTCGTGAAGCCAGCAACAGAAAGCTCCAAGTGGCATCAGAATGTCAACTGTTGTAATAAGGCTGGCAAAAATAATTTTAGTTGAATTTCCAGTTTACCTACTACTTGGCTGATTTTTCCCAATCTCAAGAAAGCCCAGTGCTGAAAAGTGATGAGCACTGAATAAGAGATGCCTTTACTGGGCTGCTCGTAGGCCAGTCAGGGTTAGAGTGGGCCTGGACCCTATGCTGAAACCATTTGGAGGCCTGAGGCAAAGCTTCAAAGTCCATCTGAGCAATTGGACTTCCAGTTTTCTGAATAGGAAGAATCTGCCACCAGAAATGTTCGACATGATCGCTAATTCTGGAAATAAAAAAAACCATCAGAACTGAAGCATGTCATTGAGCCTGACGATCTTGCTCCAAATGACACTTACCCATCCTCTGTGAACTGTACTGCACTGTTAATCTGAAATCCATCTGTCACTGGGGAGGGGTCATGTCGGAGACAAAGCAAAAAGGAAACAGTGCAGCAAAAACTCCAGGGCATAAAGCTAAACTTGGGTTTTTAGATAACACTCTCAATGCACCCTACATGGATGCAGGAAATACTCTCATCATATCCAGGTTGAATTATTGACCAGAAGTCGAAAACTGGAATTGCTGTCTTTTTCATAAATAAAAAGAAACAGAAAGTTCAAGAAAAAAATGCCCCCATGTGCAGGCAGATCTGCGAGTGGGATGCAAGTCCTGTTACACCAGATTACACCCATTGTTTTGTTGCCACAAGTCATGTCTGCGATAACATTCTGCCCACTTCATTGGATGAGTGAAGCTCCAATAAATAGCAAAAAACTCCATGCATAATAGAATGAAGCAGTCTACTAAAGAGACATTACAACAACCAAGGTAAGCATTCTCTCACTCTACCACCGATACAATGACAGCATTGATTAACATCAGTACAATTCACCGAAGTAACCTATTACACCTCCTTCTACAGCAGTTTTGAAATGTTTTTCCATAATACGTGAATATGCACAGATAACAGATGCTTGGAAAAACCACAAAACCTGTTCCCAGCTGAGACAATGTTCTAAACATTTCATCATTGTCAAGAGATTAACTTTCTGAAACATCTTTCCTGAGCACTTTGGGTGTGGCTGCATCACTCCAATGTGCAGTGGTCTAAGACCTCTGTGGTAGAGGACGGCGATGACTGGGAGGTCGTGCTGCCTGTGGTTTTGTCTCATACTGACTGGCATAAAAGGATTTGCTGATCCTCTGGATGCCAGGCTGACATGACGGTACCGAGCCATCTCCTTCCTTCAGGCTACAGGGCACAGAGATCTCCTTGTGCATGTTCTGGAAGAAGAAACACAACTTCATCTCATCCTGCTCCACAGTGCAGTCCCTGAACCAGAAGGTTATCTTGGAGGCTTCTGAGGTAAAGAGTGAGGCTTGCTGCCTCTTCACCTCCTCGGGATCCTTCATGACTCCCAACATCTGCAGCAAGAGTATGTTTTACATGGGTTTCTGGAGTTTGGACAGTTTTCTCCACCTCTCTCCCACCTTCAGACCACCGTTGAGGATGAACAACTTCTTGATGATCCCTTTGACAATTTTTCACCATTCCACTGGAGACTCAAAGAGTCTGTTTCTATGCTGTACTGCTCTATGGCTCATTTGCTCACTCTGTAAGGCAGAAGTCATGAATGTGCACTCCACTTCTCTGGGTGTTTACTGCCCCACAACACTGAAGCATCTTTGCACGAATCAGGGTAAAGTAATCCACATGCTTGGCATTTCTTCCACAAGCATTCTCTTCATCCGCCACTGCCACTCAGGCACAACATTGTACGTTATCTGCAAAATGCACTGCAGAAATCCAGCAAAGATCTTTGGAAAGCACCTTCCAAATCCACAATCACTTACATCACAAAGGACAGCACATACATAAGAACACCACAAATGGCAAATTCCTTTCCAATTCAATCACTGCTCTGTCTCAGAAATAGATAACCTGCCCTTCACTATTGCTTGGTCAAAGGCCTGGAATTCCCTCCCTCATGACATTGCAGATCTAACAATAGCCCATGGGCTGCGGTGGTTTAAGAAGGCAGCTCAACACTGTCTTCTCGAGTATAACTATGTATTATAGGTGGCCCTGACTGTGGCACCCATGCCACATATAGAACATGGAACACTACAGCGCAGTATAGGCACTTTGGCCCTTGATGTTGCGCCGACCTGTGAAACCAAACTGAAGCCCATCTAACCTCCACTATTCCACATGAGTCAACAAATACAAAATAATTTCCTGTGCAATCAAAATGACCTTCCTCGCAAAGTAATACTCAACCAGCATTGCTGATTACTCGCTGTACAGAGATTGTACTGTGCTGAAATTACGTAGTGTGGATCTGGAGGAACACGGCAGGCTAGTCAGTATCAGAGGAGCAGGAAAGCTGACGTTTCAGTTCAGGACCGTTTTTCAGAAATCGGGGAGGGGTAGGGGGCTCTTGGTGTTGGGGAAGGTAGGTGGGGTGATAGTGACTCCAGATAGGAAATGGTGGGGGTTAGTCAGTGAGGTGGGAAAGAAGGCAGACAGGTCAAGGAGGCAGGACTGAGAGGGAGGATTGGTCATGGGATGAGGTCGTGGATGGAGATATTTTGAAGCTAGTAAAGTTCACATTGAGACCATTGGGTTGCAGGTTCCCAAGGAGGAATATGAGCTGTTGCACCTCCAGTTTCTGGGTGGCGCCGTTGCGGCACTGGAGGAGGCCCAGGATGGACAAGTAATCCAGGGATTGGGAGGGGGATTTGAATTGGTTCGCAACTGGAAGAAGTTGTCAATTGTCGTGAACAGACCACAAGTTCTCTACAAACCGGACTCCGAGCCTTCGCTTGGTCTCACTGATGTCAAGAAAGCCACAACAGGAGCAGCGGATGCAGTAGAGCACATTAGCGGATGTGCACGTGAACGTCCATCTGATGTGGAATTTTTTTTTGTTTCCTTGAACAGTGGCGAGGGGATTGGAGTAGGGACAGGCATAGCACTTCCTGCAGTTGCAGGGAAAGTGCTGGGGCTAGCGGGTAATGTGGAGCAGACAAAGGAGTAATGGAGAGAGTGGTCCCTACGGAAGGGGAGAGAAATATATCCTTGGTTGTGGGGTCAGATTGCGCATGGCGGAAATGGTGGAGAATGCGTTGAATCCAGAGGTTCGTGGAGTGATTCGTGAGGACAAGGGGATTCTGTCTTTGTTTTTGTTGCAGGGAGGGGGTGTGAAGGCAGAGGTGCAGGAAACACAACAGATGCGATTGAGAGAGTTTTTGACCACTGAAGGGGGAAAGTTGCGGTCCTTGAAATACCAGGACATCTGGGATGTTCAGGAGTGGAACGTCTCACTTTGGGAGCAAATGGGGCAGAGGCAGAGGAATTGGGAGTTGTGGATCCGATTTTCGCAAGAAGGTGGCTGACCGAATGGAAAGTCTATGTAGCTGTGGGAGTCGGTGGGCTTGAAATAGATATCAGTTTCAAGGTGGTCAGCAGAGATGGAGACGGAGAGGCCCAGGAAGGAGAGCGAGGCATCGGAGATGGTCCAGGTGAACTTGAGGTTGGGGCGAAAGGTGTTAATAACATCGGTGAAGCTTCTGGTGAAGCAACTGGTCAAGCTTCTCGTGGGAGCGCGAGGCGGCACCGAAACAGTCATCAATGTCACAGAGGAAGATAGCGAGAGATTGCGCCAGTGTAGCTGTGGAAGAGGGACTGTTCCACGTATATTAAGACGAGGCAGGCAAAGCTTTGGCACATGCGGTTCCCATGGCAACATTCTTAGTTTGTAGGAAGCGAGTCCTCCACCTATCCACACCTCCCACTCACTGACCAATCCGCACCACTGCCTTCTTGCACTCACCTATCAACATCCCAGCTACGTTCCCCAGCCCCACCCATCACTTCTCTATTTATTTCAGAGCTCCGTTCCCCCTCCCCCATTTCTGAAGAAGAGTCTGAACCGGAAATATGAGCTTTGCTACCCCTCTAATACTGCCTGGCCTGCTGTGTTCCTTCAACTTCACACTGTGTTACCCCATCTTCTTTGCTGTTATGTTTTACTTGCATGAACCCCCAGCGCTTATGTTCTATTATAAGGTTAAAAATCATTTTTGTAGCTTTTTATTCATTGCTTAAGATTTGGCTTTTTCTATTTCCCCATCAAAAATCTTTTATTTTATGGTTGTGTCCTGGGCTCTCTTCAATCAGGCTACAATTCTTGCTGATTTTAAAAGAGTGCTTGCTTATGCAGAACCGAATGTCGCTCTACATTTTCCATTGAATCTTACAAACCATTCAGTGCAGAAGAGTCCCTTTGGTCCATCGAAACACTTCCAAATTGGCAGCACTGAATCGGTATTAGCCCCGCTTTGCTCAGAAAGCCAATAGTCTTACAGGTTATGACACTTCAAGTGCTTCTGCATGTGCAGTTTAAACGGTATGAGTTTGCACGTCTCATGTCCCTTGACTGGATCCATTGATCCAGACTGCTACCACAATCTTGGCTTGAATATTTTTCCTCAAATCCGCTATCAACATCCTGTCTTTGATTTTGAGTGTGCCCTCTTTGTATCGGTCCTTGGATTTAATAGGATTGCTCTTTCCTGTTCATCCCGCTGACGCCTCTCTTACTCTTATACTTCTCTTGCACGTCAGCCCTCACAATTCTGTGTGCTAGTCTAAGAAATGCGAGCTTCTCCAGTTTCTTTTCTTAGCTGAATATTCTGGATTTCTGTTCAGTGCTGTACACTTCATGAAGCAGGTCTCTATCCTGTCAGAATACACTCCAACATCCTGGCAGCATTCCTACTTCAGAAATGTCAACTTACCTGCTCCATAGTTTTCCACCCTCAGTCTCACTGTTTTTACAGTCTTAGTGCTCTAACAAACTTCATTTCTTTAAAATAATCAATAATACTGTGTTTCTTATTCAATTTGAATTAGTAATTTGAAGGTGAGAGTGGGCTCCTTCCGTGTGATGATAAATCTGTGATTCAGTAAAGGCAAACATGGTTCATAAAAGAATTCTGTCATCAGAAGATTTTGAACCTTATCCCAGTTAATTTTGATGAGTACACAGGCAGATTGGCGCTGTAAATCTATCTGTACTGTGTTGTGTAAAAAGCTTTCTATTTTTTTGAATGCAGTAAGGAATTCACCATTTCATTACCAGATTTTCACTATCTGATTGACACTAAATGTAATTGTGTGATGTTAAGGGCACTGTCAAAATTTATGGACGTACTACAGGAATAAAACACTTCATGATTTGAAGAGAGAATAATGGACTTCTTCAGAAAGAAAAATAAGACATAATGGTTTTGGTGGTACAATAGTCACAATTTAGTGTTCTGTTGCACTTTCAACACAAAATGAGTGAAGGCGATTCGCGTAGTCAATTTTTTAAAAAGAAAACTGTAAACCTTTTATTCAGCAATATATTCATAAAGTAATCTGCCATATTTAACTGTTACCACTGCCATGCCAGCTCAGAACCATTATCATGTCACTAACTCTCAACAGCCATCTGAATGCTGCAGCAAGTAACTCATTTAAAGAGCAATTAAGATTGGATAATTTCTGGTCTGGCCAGTGAGGCCTGCATCTCTTAGAAATAAAGAAACTTTGCATTCAGTATAATGAGGCTGTTAAGAACAATTTGGAAATTGAATTAGAACATAGAACATAGAACATTACAGCACAGTACAGGCCCTTCAGCCCTCGATGTTGTGCCGACCTGTCATACTGATCTCAAGCCCATCTAACCTACACTATTCCATGTATGTCCATATGCTTGTCCAATGACGACTTAAATGTACCTAAAGTTGGCGAATCTACTACCGTTGCAGGCAAAGCATTCCATTCCCTGACTACTCTCTAAGTAAAGAAACTACCTCTGACATCTGTCCGATATCTTTCACCCCTCAATTTAAAGCTATCCCCCTCGTGCTCGCCATCACCATCCTAGGAAAAAGGCTCTCCCTATCCACCCTATCTAACCCTCTGATTATTTTATATGTTTCAGTTAAGTCACCTCTCAACCACCTTCTCTCTAATGAAAACAGCCTCAAGTCCCTCAGCCTTTCCTCGTAAGACCGTCCCTCCATACCAGGCAACATCCTAGTAAATCTCCTCTGCACCCTTTCCAAAGCTTCCACATCCTTCTTATAATGCGATCACCAGAACTGTACACAATACTCCAAGTGCGGCCGCACCACAGTTTTGTACAGCTTCACCATAACCTCTTGGTATCCCGAAAAGAAACTACTTCGATTGTTCGGACTGATTGTTGCACCAAGAAATGAGAGACCGCCCTTTAGGATAATCAAAAAGCCCGACTCAATAAAAAGAAAAAGAAAGTCGATGCCAAAGAAAAATAAACAAAGTGCAGAGATAGTGGGAACTGCCGATGCTGGAGAATCTGAGATAGCAAGGTGCAGAGCTGGATGAACACAGCAGGACAAGTAGCATCAGAGGAGCTGGAAAGCTGACGGTTCTAGTCAGGATTTTCTTCAGAAAAAAAAGGTCCAGACCCGAAACATCAGGTTTCCATTCTTCTGATGCTGCTTGTATTGCTGTGTTCATCAGCTCTACACCTGGTTATCTCACTTTTTTTTTGCTGGAGCGAATGTCACATTAAATAGAGGCAAAGCAATAGTAATAATCAAAAAAAGGGAAGCTTTCAAAGACATGAAGAGTGAAAATTTGGAATGTTCTGTCTGAGATGGCAACACGGCAAGATTAACCATGGAAGAACTCCAACAGTTACTTTAAGGGTCCTTTGAATGGCAAATCCGAGATTTTGTGAATAGCTGACTTCCACGTCCCAGTTTTGGATCATAAACAAAAAAAACAACCCTTCAATAAACACAAAACAACATCAGCGTAAGAAAATGAAGTAACATGGTAAGCTGATACTTTATCAGAGAAAGTAAGAACTGCAGATGCTAGAGTCAGAGATAACACAGTGTAGAGCTGGAGGAACACTTCTGCACTGTGTTATAAGCTGGTACTTTGTCTCTGTTTTAAATCCAAAACATTTGTTTCCTTCTCCATTCCCATAAGGGGCTACCAGATAAACAAAAACATTGTTGAGGATTACAGTGTTGTTGCTTGTTTTTACTGATTGCATTTTATGGTTCGGGAAGTCGGGAATTCAGTTGCAGAAGTGGAGCCAAGGTGTAGGTATCAGCGTTTAGAGATGTATTTGATTGGAATTACGGTGTTGAAGGCAGAGATATCATTGCTCAAGCAGATGGTAGGTGTTGTCGGACACCTACACAGCAGGCCAAGCAGTATCTTAGGAGCAAGAAAGCTGACATTTCGGGCCTAGACGCTTCATCAGAAATGGGGAGGGGAAGAGGGTTTTGAAATCAATAGGGAGAGACGGGGAGGCGGATTGAAGATGGATAGAGGAGAAGACAGGTGGAGAGGAGAGAGACAAGTTAAAGAGACGGCGATGGAGCCGATAAAGGTGAGTGTAGGTGGGGAGGTAGGGAGGGGATAGGTCAGCGCAGGGAGGACGGACAGGTCAAGGGGGCGGGATGAGGTTAGGAGGAAGGAAATGGGGGTGTGGCTTGAGGTCGGTGGAGGGGACAGGTGAGAGGAAGAACAGGTTAGGGAGGCAGGGATGAGCTGGGCTGATTTTGAGATGCGGTAGGGGGAGGGGAGATTTTGAAGCTTGTGAAATCCACATTGATACAATTGGGTTGCAGGGTTCCCAATTGGAATATGAGTTGCTGTTCCTGAAGCCTTCAGGGGGCATCAATATGGCACTGCAGGAAGTGCAGGATGGACATGTCGTCTGAGGACTGGGAGGGGGAGTTGAAATGGTTCACGACTGGGAGATGCAGTTGTTTAGTGCGAACCAAGCGTAGGTATTCTGCAAAGCAGTCCCCAATCCTCCACTTGGTTTCCCCAATGTAGAGGAAGCCACACCGGGTACATTGGATGCAGTATACCACATTGGCAGATGTGAGGGGAACATTTGCTTGATGTGGCAAGTCTTCTTGGGGCCTGGGGTGGGGGTGAGGGGGGAGTTGTGGGGGCAGGTGTAGCACTTCCTGTGGTTGCACGGGAAAGTGGCGGGCATGGTGGGGCTGCAGGGGAGTGTGAAGTGGACAAGGGAGTCATGGAGAGACTGGTCTCTCTGGAAAGCAAACAAGGGTGGGGAGGGAAAAATGTCTTTGTTGGTGGGGTCAGATTGCAGATGGTGGAAGTGTCAGAGGATGATGCGTTGGATCCAGAAGTTGGTGAGGTGGTATGTGAGGACGAGGGGATTCTTTTTTGGAGGAGGTGTGAGGGATGAGTTGGGGGAAATGTGGGAGACATGGTCGAGGGTGTTCTCGACCACTGCAGTGGGGAGGTTGCAGTCCTTGAAATACGAGCACATCTGAGATGTACGGGAGTGGAATGCCTCATCCTGGGAGCAGGTGCAGTGGAGGCGAAGGAATTGAGAACAGGGGGCATTATTTTTGCAGGAGGGTGGGTGGAGGTGTATTCTAGGTAGGTGTGGGAGTCAGTGGGCTTGAAATGGATATCAATTTCTAGGTGGTTGCCTGAGATGGAGACAGAGGGGTTGGGGTGGAAGGTGTTGGTGAAGTGGATGAACTGTTCAAGCTCCTGGTGGGAGCATGAGGTCGTGCCGATACAGTCATCAATGCAACGGAGGAAGAGGTGGGGTACAGAAGTGTAGCTACGGAAGAGGGACTGTTTCACGTAAACTACAAAAAGGCAGGCATGGCTTGGGCCCATGCGATGTTTCTTGTGACTGCAGACCCTGGGCGGCTCGCCCGGGGCGGTGCTCATCTTCACTGTGATCTGCCGGCTCGGTCCCCGAAAGGAATCGTCAGTTCCCCACCCGCACCCTCCCTACAACTAACCCTTTCAAGGCTCCCTTATCATAAAAGGAGGGGGGGGGGGGGGCGGTTGGTGGGATGGTGCCGGAGGCTGCATTTATGTTGGCGCAACCCCAATTCAATGTTTGCCACTTGAAATTGGAATTGGGGTGCGCACCCGCAAACACTGAATTGGGGTTGCGCTAACATAAATGCAGCCTCCAGCACCCTTCCGCCACCCCACCACCCTTTCAGATTAGGGGTGCACACCCAGAAATAGGATTAGGGGTGTGCACCCGTAATTTTGGATTCTCCTTTAGATTAAAAAAGCGCGGGTAGGGTTTTAGGATGGGGGAATGGGGTAGGATGTGGTAGGTTGGTCAGATCTGTGGGCATGCACCATTGTGAGATGGTCACTGATGTTCACCCTAAAACAGATGGACCTGTAAATAAACCAAAAACACACAGCCCCCAGTAAATAAATCCTAAAACACAGGAGCCCCAGTATATAAACCCCGAAATACTGAGCCCCCTGTATATAAACACTAAAACACAGTAAAAACAAAAGGAACTACGGATGCAGCAAATTCAGGGAAATTAGGGGCGGCACGGTAGCTCTGTGGTTAGCACTGCCGCCTCACAGCGCCAGGGACTCGGGTTCGATTCCAGCCTTGGGCAACTGTCTGTGTGGTGTTTGGGCATTCTCCCCACGTCTGCGTGGGTTTCCTCCAGGTGCTCTGGTTTCCTCCCACAGTCCAAAGATGCACAGGCTAGGTGGATCAGCCATGCTAAATTGCCCGCAGTGTTCAGAGGTGTGCGGGTTATGGGGGATGGATCTGGGTGGGATGATCCAAGGGGTGGTGTGGACTTATTGGGCCGAAGAGCCTGTTTCCACACTGTAAGTAATCTAATCTAAAACATAAATATAATGGCTGGGAAAGCTCAGCAGCATCTCCAACACTTCCACCAGCTGCAATCTGACCCCACCACCAAAGATATTTTTCCCTCCCCACCCTTATCTGCTTTCTGGAGGGACTACTCTCTCCATGACTCCCTTGTCCACTCCACACTTCCCTCCAGCTCCACCTCAACTGGCACTTTTCCCTGCAACTGCAGGAGGTGCAACACCTGTCCCTACACCTCTGTCCTCACGCCCATCCCAGGCCCCAAGACTTTCCAAATCAACCACAGGTTCACCTGCACATCTGCTAATGTGGTATACCCTATCTGTTGTTCCCAATGTGGCTTCCTCTACATTGGGGAAACCAAGCAGAGGCTTGGGGACTGCTTTGCAGAACACCTCCGCTCGGTTTGCAATAAACAATTGCACCTCCCAGAAGCGAACCATTTCCACTCCCGCTCCCATTCGCTAGATGACATGTCCATCCTGGGCCTCCTGCAGTGCCACAATGATGTCACCCGAAGGTTGCAGGAACAGCAACTCATATTCCGCCTGGGAACCCTGCAGCCTAATGGTATCAATGTGGACTTCACCAGTTTCAAAATCTCCCCTTCCCCCACTGCATCCCTAAACCAGCCCAATTCGTCCCCTCCCCCCACTGCACCACACAACCAGCCCAGCTCTTCCCCCCCCACCCACTGCATCCCAAAACCAGCCCAGATCGTCTCTGCCTCCCTAACCGGTTCTTCCTCTCACCCATCCCCTCCTCCAACCCCAAGCCGCACCCCCAGCTACCTACTAACCTCATCCCACCTCCTTGACCTGTCCGTCTTCCCTGGACTGACCTATCCCCTCCCTACCTCCCCACCTATACTCTCTCCACCTATCTTCTTTACTCTCCATCTTCGGTCCGCCTCCCCCTCTCTCCCTATTTATTCCAGAACCCTCCCCCCATCCCCCTCTCTGATGAAGGGTCTAGGCCCGAAACGTCAGCTTTTGTGCTCCTGAGATGCTGCTTGGCCTGCTGTGTTCATCCAGCCTCACACCTTGTTATCTTGGAATTCTCCAACATCTGCAGTTCCCATTATCTCGAGACATTAATTGCTTGTTTCTCCACACAACTTTCCCGAGCCGCTCACTGCCGGCTGTGCACACCGTTTGGACTACATTACCCACACTGCATTGGAATTCACGCACCTGCGCCCTGTGCGCCACCGGTTTGGCGAATGGGGGAACGCTGTGGCCATGTCGCCTGATGGGAATTGTAGTTTTGACGGGCGCAAACACTCTCCCCGGCGGTTGACGGCGAACGGCAGGGGGTTCGAATGTGCGTGCGGACAGGCCCCGACCACAAGCGGCGGTCACGTGGTTCCGCTGGAATTAGAGGAGCGCACCTCTAATTAGGGTGAAGGGTCTAGGCCCGAAACGTCAGCTTTTGTGCTCCTGAGATGCTGCTTGGCCTGCTGTGTTCATCCAGCCTCACATTATCTTGGATTCTCCAGCATCTGCAGTTCCCATTATCCCTGTAATTAGGGTGCCAGGTCATAGACCCATATAGCCCTCAATCAACAGGCTCCCTCCTGAACTGGGCTCAGCAGAGAACAGGGAAATGGTACATATATTAAATAAATCTCTTCCTTAGGTTCATCGTGGGAAACAAAAAAATATCATTTATACGGAACAAAGTGTCCTGTAAGAATAAAGCATTTAAAGACATCAGCATAAACAAAGACAAAGAAAAACAAAATAGTGGCGATGATGGAGATCTGAATTAAACACAAAGTGAAGCCCAGCTGGTCTGGCACCATCTGTGGACAGACTGGTCTTGAATTACAAAGGAGCCAGCTCTATTCTCTGGTGACAGGGGGTTTGAAACTTAGCAGGTCGTCTGCTGCAATTGAATGTCATTTTGTCAATGCCATGAAGGAAAAAGCCAGGCCCAGTTATGCAGCCGATAAAACAATCATTGAAAAGCAGAACAACTGAGCAGGTTCACTCAATGACCTTTAAGGAGGGACATTCCCAACCTCACCTGGTCTGGCCAACATGACACTCCAGCCCCACAGTGATTTGGTCAATACTTCAGGATGACGTGAAAATATATTTTCCTTTTTCTTCATGCTGGAGAAAACAAAATGATACCCAGAAACAGCTCAAAATCTAGAGAATGTCAAACATGTCCCAGATGAAGCGCAGGAGATATTCTACCTCTTTTTGTACATTTGAGACAAGTGGGTGTAACTGGTCGGGCCAGCATTTTATTGCCCATCCCTAGTTGTGCTCAGGGAAGTGCTGGTGAGCTGCCAACTTGAACTGCTGCGGTTCATCTGCTGTAGGTTGACCCACACAGCTGCCAGGGGAGGCAGTCCAGGATATTGACTCCATGGCACTGAAAGAACAGTGATATGTTTCAAATTCAGAATGGTGAGTGGCTTGGAGATCAATTTACAGAGAGGATGGCGCTGTCATGGACCTGGAGCTGTGGTGAATTTCTGCAATGTTTGCTGTAAATAGTACATACTGCTGTGACTGAGCTTTGGCGGTGGAGGGAGTGGATTTTTGAGTATGTGGTGCCAAGCAAGCAGCTGCTTTGACCTGGATAGTGTCAAGCTTCTTGAGTGTTGTTGACGTTGCACCCATCCAGGCAAATGGTGACTATTCTATCACACTCCTGCCTTGTGACTTGTAAATGGTGGACAGGTGTTGGGTAGTCAGGAGGTGAGTTATATGACTCAGCATTCCTAACTTCTGACCTATTCTTGTCTCCACTGTATTTATATGGCAATTACAGTTCAGTTTCTAGTCAATAGTAACCCGAGGAAGTTGGCAGTAGAAGATTCAGTGACCATAACAAATATCAAAGAGCAGTGATGAGATTCCATCTTATTAGAGATGGTCATTGGCCTGGCACAAATGTTATTTCGCACTGTTCAGCAGTGACCTGGATATTGCCCAGGCCTTGTTGCATTTGACATGGATTATTCCAGTGTCTGAGAATTTGTGACTGATGCTGAATATTGCGTTATCATCAGTGAACATCCCCACATCTGACCTTATTGTGGAAGGAAGGTCATTGATGAAGCAGATAAAGATGGTTGGGCCGAGGCCATGAGCGGGGAAAACTTGGGCTCTTGTGATACAGTAGTAGTGTCTCTACCTCTGATGTAGAAGACTTGTATTCAAGTCCCATGTGGTGCAGGGGTGCAACATAACATCTCTGAACATGTTGATTAAAAATACATATCCTGAGCAGCACCTGCAGGGATGTGCTGAGGTGAGATTGTTGACCACTAATAATCGCAGCCATCTTCCAATGTGCATCATCCTCCCTACCTTGGCATAAATGAGAGTGAAAACAAGCCTGACTAAAATACATCAATTCTCAAAGGGCTTTAAACAACATTACTTAAACAGAGATAACATAGAACAATACAGTGCAGAACAGGACATTTGGCCCTCGATATTGTGTCGACCTGTGAACTAATCTAAGCCCCTCTCCCGACACTATCCCATCAGCATCCATATGCTTATCCAAAGACTGTTTAAATGCCCCTAATGTGGCTGAGTTAACTACATTGGCAGACAGGGCGTTCTACGCCCTTACCACTCTCTGAGTAAAGAACCTGCCTCTGACATCTGTCTTAAATCTATCACCCCTCAATTTGTAGCTAATCCCCTTGTACAAGCTGAAGTCTTCATCCTCGGAAAAAGACTGTCACTCTCCACCCTAACTAATCCTTTGATCATCTTGTATGTCCCTATTAAATCCCCTCTTAGCATCCTTCTCTCCAATGAGAACAGACCCAAGTCCCTCAGCCTTTCTTCATAGGGCCTGTGCTCCAGACCAGGCAACATCCTGGTAAATCTCCTCTGCACCTTTTCCAATGCTTCCACATCCTTCCTGTAATGGGGCGACCAGAACTGAACGCAATATTCCAAGTGAGGCCGCACTCGCATTTTGTACAGTTGCAGCATGACATCACGGCTCTGAAACTCAATCTCTCTACCAATAAAACCTAACACACTGTAAGCCTTCTTAACAGCACTATCAACCTGGTGACATGGACACCAAGATCCCTCTGCACATCCACACTATCAAGAATCTTTCCATTGACCCAGTATTATGCCTTCCTATTATTCTTCCTGAAGTGAATCACCTCACATTTATCCATATTATACTCCATTTGCCACCTTTCAGCCCAATTCTGCAGTTTATCCAAGTCTTCCTGCAATCTGCAACATTTTTCCACACTGTCCAACACTCCACTGACTTTAGTGTAATCTGCCTATGCCCAAGTCATTTATAAAAAATGACAAACAGCAGTGGCCCCAAAACAGATCCTTGAGGCACACCACTAGTGACATGACTCCAGGCTGAATACTTTCCATCAACCACCACTCATTGCTTTCTTACAGAAAGCCACTTTCGAATCCAACTGCTAAATCTCTCTCAATCCCGTGCCTCTGTATTTTCTCCAATAGCCTACCATGGAACCTTATCAAAGGCTTTACTGAAGTCCATGTACACCACGTCAACTGCCCTTCCCTCATCTGCATGCTTGGTCACCTTCTCATAACAAGGTGTAGAGCTGGATGAACACAGCAGCCTAAGCAGCATCAGAAGAATAGGAAGGCTAACATTTGGGGCCTAGCCCCGTCTTCAGAAATGGGGGATGGGCAGGGGATTCTGAAAGAAATAAGGAGAGAGTGGGAAATGGATAGAAGATGGATGGAGGAGAAGATAGGTGGAGAGGAGACAGACTGGTCAAAGAGGCGGGGATGGAGCTAGTAAAGGTGAGTGTAGAGTTGGGGAGGAGATAGGTCATTCCAGGGAGGACGGACAGGTCAAGGGGGCAGGATGAGGCTAGTAGGTGGGAGATGGGGGTGGGCCTTGAGTTGGGAGGAGGGTATAGGTGAGAGGGCGAACAGGTGAGGGAGGCGGGTCGAGCTGGGCTGGTTTTGGGATGTGATAGGAGAAGGGGAGATTTTGAAGCATGTGAAGTCCACAATGATACCATTGGGCTGCAGCTTTCCCAAGCAGAATATGAGGTGCTGTTCCTGCAACCTTTGGGTGGCATCGTTGTGGCACTGCAGGAGGCCCAGGATGGACATGTCGTCTAAGAAATGGGAGGGGGAGTTGAAATGGTTTGCGACTGGGAGGTGCAGTTGTTTCGTGCAAACTGAGCATAGGTGTTCTGCAAAGTGGTCCCCAAGCTTCCACTTGGATTCCCCAATGTAGAGGAGGCCACAATGAGAACAGTGGTGACAGTATACCACATTAGCAGATGTGCAGGTGAACATCTGCTTGATATGGAACGTCATCTTGGGTCCTGGGATGGGGGTGAGGGAGGAGGTGTAGGGGCAGTTGTAGCACTTCCTGCAGTTGCAGGGAAATGTACCGGGTGAGGTGGGGCTGGAGGGGAGTGTGGAGCAAACAAGGGAGCCACGGAGAGAGTAGTCCCTCCGGAAAGTAGGTGAAGGTGGGGAGGGAAAAGTGTCTTTGTTGGTGGGGTCAGATTGCAGATGGCAAAAGTGTTGGAGGATGATGTGTTGGATCCGGAGGTTGGTGGGGTGGTGTGTGAGATTCTGTTTTGGTTGTTATTGTGGCGAGGAATGAGTTGCGGGAAATGCAGGAGACATAGTTGAGGGCGTTCTTGACCATTGAGGGGTGAAGTTGCAGTCCTTGAAAAACGAGGACATCTGAGATGTTTGGGAGTGGAATGCCTCATTCTGGGAGCAGATGCGGTGGAGGTGAAGGAATTAATACGGGATGGCATTTCTGCAGGAAGGTGGGTGGGAGGATGTGTATTCTAGGTAACTGTCGGAGTTGGTGGGCTTGAAATGGATATTGGTTTCTAGGTGGTTTCCAGAGAATAAAACAGAAAGGTCCAGGAAGGAGAGAGAGGTGTCAGAGATGGTCCAGACAATATAAGGTTGAGGTGGAATGTATTGGTGAAGTGGATGATCTTTCGAGCTCCTCTTGGGAGCATGAGGCAGCGCTAATACAGCATCAATGTAATGGCGGAAGAGGTGGGGTTTCGGGCCAGTGTATCAATGTGGACTTCACAAGCTTCAAAATCTGCCCTCTCCCTACTGCATCCCAAAACCGGCCCAGCTCGTCCCTACCTCCCTAACCTGTTCTTCCACCAATCCTGTCCTCCCACCTCAAGCCCCATCCCCATCTCTGACCTACTAACCTCATCCCCTTGACTTGTCCGTCCTCCCTGGACTAAACTATCTCCTCCCTAACTCCCCACCTACACTCACCTTTACTGGTTCCATCCCCGCCTCTTTGACCTGTCTGTCTCCTCTCCATTTATCTTCTCCTTTATCCATCTTCTATCCACCTCCCCTTCTCTCCCTATTTATTTCAGAACCCCCTTCCCCTCCCCATTTCTGAAGTAGGGTCTAGGGCCGAAACGTCAGCTTTCCTGCTCCTCTGATGCTACTTGGCCTGCTGTGTTCATCCAGCTGTACACCTTGTTATCATAGTACATTACACATGTCTTTAAATAAGAGAAAAAATGGAGTTCAGACTATCTCCGCAAACTGTTTCGAAGGGGTTTGATCTGATCCATAACAAACGTCTGCAACTAGTCCTGACATTTTTGAAGACATGTACATAAATATTGCCACCTCTCCCTGATCCTGCATTCACTTTGATATGGTGTTATTTACTTTCAGTTCAATCATCACACTGCCTGATTGAAAAAGCCTGAAATATAGACAGCACACTGAGATACTTTAACTGCTCAACTCAGGCTCAATAATCAACACTCAATTCCCTGGAATTGAAAACTAACTCCAGCTGCTGCAAAATAAAAATTGAACAAATGGCTCAGAAACTCGTAACCGACTCTGAGCTCAGTCTTTCTTGATCTAAAAGGTAAGGACAAAAATTTAAAAACAAGATTGCTGGAACAGTATCAGTTCACTGTTTTAGACTCACACTCACATAAACTCATTGCCTGAGCTTTGTACTTTTATCTGAAAGTGATCCCAATTTCTGAGCAAGAAATGAAGGTAACATTTCAGGCCTATGCTGTTCCACCAGAACGGAGAAACGTTCAGAATCTAATAGGCATTGCACAAGTTCAAAGGAAGGTCAGTGGGTGGAGGAGGGTGGTGCAGAAACTGGGATATATTCTACAAATGAGTCAAATGAAAACATCATGCAACAGAGCTTACAATCCTTGCTTGCAGAAACCAGTGCCCTAACAAATAGGTTAACCACTCAAATGCTAAAGAGTAATTTGTTAATGTGGGTATCATGCAATTTGTAAATGGTGTCTCAGGTTGTGTCATATCAGATAGGGCAAGGTTATTCTAACAGTCACTGTCATCATTTTAATGTTGTGAATTTACAGAAAGCCATCACAATGGGTATTGTCAGGAGATGGTGTATGGGGCCGCACCAGTGATTGTTGAAGTTAAACTGCTGGGCACTGTTTCCATCAGGAATCTGAACGTGGAGTCAAGCTCACTGTCAACCCTTCCGGATCGCCCATTCATGTCGATAATGCAGTTGAAGTCTCTGGCCAGAATGACCAGCCTGGACGCCACCAGCAGCAGTGGGAGCAGGATGGCCAGCCCCTCACTCTTTCCCAGCGGGGTCTACATGTTAATCACTCTCAGGGAAACATTTCTGTATGAGCCTGGCCTGATCTACACACCTCCCAGGAGCTATATGGTGACTGTATACAGTCTCAAAGTGAGCCTGATTGATTCATTCTCCTGTCAGTACCTTCCCAATGATTGTTGCCTGTTTCACAGTCAGTCTAGTCTGATCTTCTCTTCCTGTTAGTGAATCCTTTGTGTCCTCTTCCATTTAACCAATGCCTTTGAGAATGCATCTAGATTCCCCTTCAGGCTGCATTTCATTCTCTCCTCACTGTCTCGGTGCTGCCACATACATTTACTTTCCCTCTGTAATAGTTCTTGTGAACCCCATCCCCTCCCCGTCCCCACCTTCCAGCTGCAATGTTGGAGAATCACCACAATGGGCATTGCCATTACTGTTCCAGCTCATTCATACTTCTTCACAAAACAGAAACACAACTCATCGACAGGAATATCTGGCATGTGAATGAGATAAACCATCCATCCAAAAGCAGAATGCTGTTGAATACTTGGATTAACTTTATTTTATACGTATATAATAGAAGCGGAAAAAATCACATGTAGTTATGCATACAACTCATTTCAGTGAATACAAATCTGCAAAGAAATGATATTTCTGCTTTTCAAAAAAACTCATCAGCACAACACTTGAGAGAAAACATTTGGAAATGGTATAGAAATTACAGATATTAATAACCATGATAGGGAAAAATGAACATGGCGTGCCCTCAAACTCTTAAACCATTTCACAAATGGAATGCTTCATTCAGCCAATTAAACCTGTCTCCGTCATTCTTTACTGGTCACCCTCCCATTTGATTTTGTTCTACTCTCTGGGCCACCCACGATATGGAACTCCCTTTACCTCACCAGTTTGGCCTCATTCCTTCCTTTACCCTAGGGATGTAATTGTTTCTTTTTAGTGTGTATTTGGTTTTTGGTGTACTATGTCCTGGCTGACAGATAAGAAGGGTGAGTGTCAGAGATGCTGACACTCTGGTGGCTGCCTTTGAATGTGGCAGTGCTAAAGTCAAGGACTGTCCATGTGTAAATAAAGGGTGACTTGGAGATGGACACCAGCCTCAGTGTCGTTATTTCACATGTATCTCCAGCACTGGGTTTGAATGTTACTGTATCCCCTTCCCAATGTTGCCAAGCATGTCTGTATGCAGTGATCGGCGGGGTAGAATAAGAATGATATGGAGAATGTGGGAACAGTATTGTATTGCTCTTGCACAAGCCTTGATAGACAGGAAGGAGAGGTTCTGAATGGAATCAATTTTGACTGTGAGGGACTCTTGAATTTATTGAGTTGCTGATTGGCTCAATTCATTGAGTGATAAGCAGAAAGGATATCAGCATATGTTGGTAAATTCAAATAATGATACTGATATAAAATGTGATAGATGTGTTCGAATAGGCCCAGCAGCTGTTTACAGAAACACCCAGATCCCTTAATATGTTACATCAATCGTTGGCGCCTGGAGGATGCAGTATTCTGGTGCAGTGCATTCTGCGTGTCTGATCCTGCCATCTCTCTTACACCTTCTGACATGAAACCCCAAATTCCTCACTGCAGCCAGTTTATCCATTATTTCCGAATATAGTCTCTGAATGTCACCAGGTGCATATATTTAGCTGAAGATGAAATATTTGTGAATGTCTGGTTCAGTCCATATGTCCCGAAATGGGGAATTTTGCAAGGGAGTAATGATTTCGCAGTTCCCTGTGTTTCTGAAACAGTGATCCAGACATGGGCTGTAGGTGGTGTAGAGAATGATACAGCCCACGGGTTGGTTATTGTTCTGGGTTCTGTTTTTCAGCAGATTTTGCAAAAGCTGAGACAACAAAATGTGAGGCTGGATGACCACAGCAGGCCAAGCAGCATCTCAGGAGCACAAAAGCTGACGTTTCGGGCCTAGACCCTTCATCAGAGAGGGGGATGGGGTGAGGGTTCTGGAATAAATAGGGAGAGAGGGGGAGGCGGACCGAAGATGGAGAGAAAAGAAGATAGGTGGAGAGAGTATAGGTGGGGAGGTAGGGAGGGGATAGGTCAGTCCAGGGAAGACGGACAGGTCAAGGAGGTGGGATGAGGTTAGTAGGTAGATGGGGGTGCGGCTTGGGGTGGGAGGAAGGGATGGGTGAGAGGAAGAACAGGTTAGGGAGGCAGAGACAGGTTGGACTGGTTTTGGGATGCAGTGGGTGGAGGGGAAGAGCTGGGCTGGTTTAGGGATGCAGTTGGGGAAGGGGAGATTTTGAAACTGGTGAAGTCCACATTGATACCATTAGGCTACAGGGTTCCCAGGTGGAATATGAGTTGCTGTTCCTGCAACCTTCGGGTGGCATCATTGTGGCACTGCAGGAGGCCCATGATGGACATGTCATCTAAAGAATGGGAGGGGGAGTGGAAATGGTTAGCGACTAGGAGGTGCAGTAGTTTGTTGCAAACTGAGCGGAGGTGTTCTGCAAAGCGGTCTCCAAGCCTCCGCTTGGTTTCCCCAATGTAGAGGAAACCACACCGGGTGCAGTGGATGCAGTATACCACATTGGCAGATGTGCAGGTGAACCTCTGCTTAATGTGGAATGTCATCTTGGGGCCTGGGATAGGCGTGAGGGGGGAGGTGTGGGGGCAAGTGTCGCATTTCCTGCGGTTGCAGGGGAAGGTGCCGGGTGTGGTGGGGTTGGAGGGCAGTGTGGAGCGAACAAGGGAGTCACGGAGAGAGTGGTCTCTCCGGAAAGCAGACAGGGGTGGGGATGGAAAAATGTCTTGGGTGGTGGGGTCGGATTGTAGATGGCGGAAGTGTCGGAGGATGATGCGTTGTATCCGGAGGTTGGTGGGATGGTGTGTGAGAACGAGGGGGATCCTCTTTGGGCGGTTGTGGCGGGGGCGGGGTGTGAGGGACACGTTGCGGGAAATACGGGAGACGCGGTCGAGGGCGTTCGTGATCACTGTGGGGGGAAAGTTGCGGTCCTGGAAGAACTTGGACATCTGGGATGTGCGGGAGTGGAATGTCTTATCGTGGGAGCAGATGTGGCGGAGGCGGAGGAATTGGGAATAGGGGATGGAATTTTTGCAGGAGGGTGGGTGGGAGGAGGTGTATTCTAGGTAGCTGTGGGAGTCGGTGGGCTTGAAATGGACATCAGTTACAAGCTGGTTGCCTGAGATGGAGACTGAGACGTCCAGGAAGGTGAGGGATGTGCTGGAGATGGCCCAGGTGAACTGAAGGTTGGGGTGGAAGGTGTTGGTGAAGTGGATGAACTGTTCGAGCTCCTCTGGGGAGCAAGTGGCGGTGCCGATACAGTCATCAATGTACCGGAGGAAGAGGTGGGGTTTGGGGCCTGTGTAGGGTGCGGAAGAGGGACTGTTCCACGTAACCTACAAAGAGGCAGGCATAGCTGGGGCCCATGCGGGTGCCCATGGCCACCCCCTTAGTCTGAAGGAAGTGGGAGGAGTCAAAAGAGAAGTTGTTGAGGGTGAGGACGAGTTCGGCTAGGCGGATGAGGGTGTCGGTGGAGGAGGACTGGTCGGGCCTGCGGGACAGGAAGAAGCGGAGGACCTTGAGGCCATCTGCATGTGGAATGCAGGTGTATAGGGACTGGACGTCCATGGTGAATATGAGGTGTTGGGGGCCAGGGAATTGGAAGTCCTGGAGGAGGTGGAGGGCGTGGGTGGTGTCACGGACGTAGGTAGGGAGTTCCTGGACCAAAGGGGAGAAGATGGAGTCCAGATAGGTGGAGATGAGTTCGGTGGGGCAGGAGCAGGCTGAGACGATTGGTCGACCAGGGCAGGCAGGTTTGTGGATTTTGGGAAGGAGATAGAAATGGGCCATGCGGGGTTGGGGAACAATGAGGTTGGAGGCTGTGGGTGGGAGGTCCCCTGAGGTGATGAGGTCATGAATGGTGTTGGAGATGATGGTTTGGTGCTCGGGTGTGGGGTCATGATCGAGGGGGCAGTAGGAAGTGATGTCGGAGAGTTGGCGTCTGGCCTCGGCGATGTAGACGTCAGTGTGCCATACTACCACTGCGCCACCCTTGTCTGTGGGTTTGATGGTGAGGTTGGGGTTGGAGCGGAGGGCTGCCTGTTCTGCGGGGAAGATGTTGGAGTGGGTGAGAGGGGTGGAGAGGTTGAGGCGGTTAATGTCTCGACGGCAGTTGGAGATGAAGAGGTCGAGGGGGGTTAGGAGGCCTGGGGGTGGTGTCCAGGAGGAGGACATGTGTTGGAAGAGGGTGAAGGGGTCAGTGGAGGGAGGGTTAGGCTCCCGGTTGAAGAAGTAGGCGTGGAGGCGAAGACGGCGGAAAAACTGCTCTATGTCCAATCGTGACTGGTATTCGTTGATGTGTGGTTGTAGGGGGACAAAGGTGAGCCCCTTACTAAGGACTGACCGTTCGTCCTCAGTCAGTGGGAGGTCTGGGGGGAAGGTGAAGATGCGGCAGGGCTCACTGTGGCTGTCTTCTCTGGGATTGCTGGCTGTGGAGGTTGTGGGCGGAGCGATGAGGTCGTCGGCCGTGGGCGGGGTTCCGTCGGCATCAGCCTTTTCCCAATTCCTCCGCCGCATCTGCTCCCAGGATAAGACATTCCACTCCCGCACATCCCAGATGTCCAAGTTCTTTAAGGACCGCAACTTTCCCCCCCACAGTGATCGAGAATGCCCTCGACAGCGTCTCCCGTATTTCCCGCAACATGTCCCTCACACCCCGCCCCCGCCACAACCGCCCAAAGCGGATCCCCCTCGTTCTCACACACCACCCCACCAACCTCCGGATACAACGCATCATCCTCCGACACTTCCGCCATCTACAATCCGACCCCACCACCCAAGACATTTTTCCATCCCCACCCCTGTCTGCTTTCCGGAGAGACCACTCTCTCCGTGACTCCCTTGTTCGCTCCACACTGCCCTCCAACCCCACCACACCCGGCACCTTCCCCTGCAACCACAGGAAATGCTACACTTGTCCCCACACCTCCTCCCTCACCCCTATCCCAGGCCCCAAGATGACATTCCACATTAAGCAGAGGTTCACCTGCACATCTGCCAACGTGGTATACTGCATCCACTGTACCCGGTGTGGCTTCCTCTACATTGGGGAAACCAAGCGGAGGCTTGGAGACCGCTTTGCAGAACACCTCCGCTCAGTTTGCAACAAACTACTGCACCTCCCAGTCGCTAACCATTTCCACTCCCCCTCCCATTCTTTAGATGACATGTCCATCATGGGCCCCCTGCAGTGCCACAATGATGCCACCCGAAGGTTGCAGGAACAGCAACTCATATTCCTCCTGGGAACCCTGCAGCCTAATGGTATCAATGTGGACTTCACCATTTTCAAAATCTCCCCTTCCCCAACTGCATCCCTAAACCAGCCCAGTTCGTCCCCTCCCCCCACTGCAACACACAACCAGCCCAGCTCTTCCCCTCCACCCACTGCATCCCAAAACCAGTCCAACCTGTCTCTGCCTCCCTAACCTGTTCTTCCTCTCACCCATCCCTTCCTCCCATCCCAAGCCGCACCCCCATCTACCTACTAACCTCATCCCACCTCCTTGACCTGTCCGTCTTCCCTGGACTGACCTATCCCCTCCCTACCTCCCCACCTATACTCTCTCCACCTATCTTCTTTTCTCTCCATCTTCGGTCCACCTCCCCCTCTCTCCCTATTCATTCCAGAACCCTCACCCCATCCCCCTCTCTGATGAAGGGTCTAGGCCCGAAACGTCAGCTTTTGTGCTCCTGAGATGCTGCTTGGCCTGCTGTGTTCGTCCAGCCGTGTTCGTCCAGCCTCACATTTTGTTGTCTTGGATTCTCCAGCATCTGCAGTTCCCATTATGTCTTTGCAAAAGCTGAGCCGCGTTGCTGTTCTCATTGATCTGGTCGGAGTACAGCAATTTACTTTCTGGGCAACGACTGCCGCTGTTCGGCGAGACAGCGACATAATTTACGCCTGGGGTGTTGAGCAAAGTTTTCGCATCGTGGGCAATAAAAGGAAATTTTTGGCCGGGATTCAAATCAACAGCTCTGCTAGTTGTTCCACATTGGGCAGCAGATAAAGCCGCCAGGAAGGCGTATTGCCCATCACTTTCATTGTGTGTCACGTACCTGGACGCTCGGAGGAAGCTGAAAGGGGTAAAGTCAAGATGTGAGTCAAGAACATAGAACTGAGAACAGTGCAGCACATTACAGGCCCTTCATCCTCGACTCTGTGCTGACCAAGTATCCTGCTGTAAGATCAAAGTACCTTGCATACACTATATTTTACTACCATCTATGTGCCTATCCAAGAGTCAGTTCTATGTCCCCAATGTATGTGACTCCACTCACTCCCACTGCTGGTAGGGCATTCCACACACCCACCACTCTCCGTGTAAAGAATCTGATATCTCCCCTATACCTTCTTCCACTCACCTTAACATTATGCCCCCTCATTATAGTCCTAGCTCCCTCAACCTTTCTTCATAAGACCTGCCCTCCAGTCTAGGTAGCATCCTGGCAAATCTCCTCTGCCCCCTCTTAGAAACTTCCATATCTTTCCTACGATGAGATGACCAGAACTGAACATAACATTGGTCTGAGATAATGGGAACTGCAGATGCTGGAGATTCCAAGATAATAAAATGTGAGGCTGGATGAACACAGCAGGCCAAGCAGCATCTCAGGAGCACAAAAGCTGATGTTTTGGGCCTAGACCCTGCCTCTCTGATGAAGGGCCTAGGCCCGAAACGTCAGCTTTTGTGCTCCTGAGATGCTGCTTGGCCTGCGGTGTTCATCCAGCCTCACATTTTATTATCTTGGATTCTCCAGCATCTGCAGTTCCCATTACCACTTCCCGAATATGTTAGCTCAGTTAGCTGGCTGTCCCCAGGCTAGCGTTCTCACCACTCCCATTGCTGAATTTGGGATGGACTGTGGGTGAACCATTATTTTTGCACTGTCAATGGGCTCAGTTTGAGATGCGTTACTTGGAACATTTCCTATTGTTTTGCAGAAATTGTAAATTTGCAATGCACAATTCAACTTCCTGCATTGAAAGGTCCAAGTTATTGATTTTTTTTCCCTAGCCCAATATTTTGGCAAATTCTGGGACCACACTTGTTACTGAGAAGTTTAAAGAGCGAGCCAGGGCAACAGGTGATGTGACGGACAGAAACACAGATCTAAGTAGAAGTAACTGCAGCAGAAATAGTCAAGTGCTTACATATGAAAACAGAGAGAAAATGAAATGAAAGAAATAATGGAGTGTGTGAGTCAAATTGTGACAAAAAAAGAGAGATGTAAACTGACCCAACATGCCTCATGTCTAATTCCCTGCCTTCTCCCTTGATTCCCCAACTGATCAAAAGCCCATCAATCTCAGCCTTAAACATACACAGGGACTCTGCTCCCACGGTTCTCTGTGGCAAAGATGTTCAAAAACCTTGAGTATTCTGCCAGAAGAAATTCCTCCTCTTCTCAGTCTTAACTTGACATACAGCTAGGTGGAAGGATGGAATGCTCCATTAGCAATGAGAGAGTAGTGGAAACACGAACTTAGAGAAAAGGGACGGAACACAGAAGAGATGAATGTTAGGATTTGCAGAACGAGTAAACCACTGGGGCCCCTAGAGCTGTATTTGGCATTCCACAAGAACATGCCTTCTCAGTATTTCCAATTCCATTTTCCCATCTTACCCTGATGATCTTGTCGAAGAAGAATCTAACCATCTCAACGTTAACATTCACTGAAATTGTTTTTACTGAATTTGTGAGGCAGAAATTCCAGTGTTTCACCACTCTCCGAGAGAGAAAAAAATATGATCTAATCTCTGTCTGGAAAGAGGAACACCTATTTTTGAAACATTACCCCTATTTCTACACTGATCCATAAGAGAAAACGTCCATTCCAACTCCATCCAGTCAAACCATTCTGAACATTAGAATGCCATCATTGCTGACTGCTCTGAATCCCAGTGAACAGAAGGGGAGTCTGTACAAATTTTCTGAAGTGTCAGCTTGCTGATTGAAGGTAGCAAATGAGTAAGCATCTTCTGCACTATCTCCAACTTATCTGCATCTTGCCTTAACCAAGAAACCAAAACCACGCACAATAATCCAGACTGGTCTCACTGCATGACTGAAGCAGAACATTGTTACACATCTTTGTGCAAATCCTCCCCCAATAAATCACAGAATGCCACGAGCCTTCTTGAGAACTTGCTGCAGCTTCATTTTTAGATACTTTAACTGATTCACAACTTGATACCTCAATGCCACACATAATCATAACAGATGGACAGATCGATCGATTGACAGACAGACAGACACAGGAGCATTGTGGAAGGTTTGGGTTATAAGGAGAAACTGGACAGACTGGGACATTTCAGACTGCAGCGTAGGAGGTTGCAGGGTGACCTTACAGAGGTTTATAAAATCATGAGGGGCATAGATAAGGTTAATGGTGGGTGCCTTTTCACCAGAAAGGGGCTTTTGAAGATGAATGGGCTTTTTAAGTCGAGAAGAGAGAGATTTAAAATGGACTCTTTTTTTAAACACAGAGGATGATTCGCTTGTAGAATGAACTTCCAAAGGCAGGAGTGCGTGTGAATACAGTTACAAGGTTTAAAACACATTTGGATAAATACATGAATAAGAAAGCTTTGGACGGATATGGACCAGATGCAGACAGATAGTTTGGGATTTTCATTTGAAAGGACCGGTTGCAGTGAAGGGTCTGATTCTGTGCTGTCTGACTCTTTCATTCTATCATTGTGACCATGATGGAGGTGCCAGTTTTGGATTGAGATGGACGAGGTCAAAATCCACATAACAACAGGTTAATGTCCAGCAGGTTTACTTGCAATCACAAGGATCAGAGCGCTGCCACATCAGGTGAAGTGAATGTATAGTTGTGGAACAGAAAGAGTTTGGGAGGTAAAGACCGGTGTAACGCCACTCTTAACCAGAAGAACTGAAGTAAGAGACAGAAAGGAAGCATCCGCAGACAGACAGGAAATGTGAATCACATTGAAGGAGATAGGGGGAGACAAAGGCAACATGAGAGATAGAGACAGTAGGAACTGCAGATGCTGGAGAATCTGAGATAACAAGGTGTAGAGTTGGATGAACACAGCAGGCCAAGCAGCATCAGAAAAACAGGAAGGCTTTCTTCTTCAGAATTTCTTCTTCAGAAACGTCAAGTCTTCCTGCTCTTCTGATGCTGCTTGGCCTGCTGTGTTCATCCAGCTCTACACCTTGTTGTCTCAACATTGGACATAAGCTGGATAAAGCAGTGAACTGAGAAATCTTGCCTGAGAATGTATTTTGGGCATTTTCTTCAAACCTCACTTTGATGTCTTGTCACGTTCTCCTTTTTTTAGGGCCAGTGGACAGTGCCAAGTTCCCTTAGCACTGTGACCCCAGGAAACCTGGCAACAGTTTCATTGGAAGTCCATTCCTCAGGGAGCAATGAAAATCTTGGTTTGTGGGTTGAGACATAGTTCACACAGCTACAGAACACTCCCTATACCTGCTGTGCACTCTCCATTTATTATCAGTGTGCGACAGGCAAGGAGGCTGAGATTTGATTGAACATTGAGTGCAGCCAACAGCTCACAGAGCTGGTCAGGTAAGATCTGTTTCAGTTACACTTACCGGAGAACAATGTAAGTCAAGATATCGTTATGCACTTCAGCCTCATCTGACATGGGGATCATGAGCAGCAACAACAGGAGCAGACAGAGTGTGTGCATTTTGAAATTTGTCAGCACCATTTGATCGTACCACAGCGAGAACACAGATGAAACTGAAAAGAATGAAAAAACAACTTGTTCAATTCATGACTTCATTGGTGAGAGACTGAAAGACATAGAGGGACTCACATGTCAGCAAACAGAACATTTATCTCTATTATTGTAGGTGCTACTTTGCCAATTTATTAAACAGAATTCTGGTTGTAGCACATGAGTACGATTTGCGGATGAAAGTTGGGATTTCTTCCAGGAGTTACAGATTATAGCCAACCTTTCTTGATAAGTGGAACAGGCCAAAAGTTCTCTTGAGAATTCATTGGAGGAAAAGTGTAATCAGTCTCCAAGGACAGCTGAAATTCAACAATCTCCATGACAATTTGCACTTAATAACACCGTTCAAGGATTTATCCATCCCATTGGATATTTCACAGCTTTCCAGCACAGCAAACTGAGCACAAACTGGCTCTGAGATAGGAAGAACTGCCAAAGCAGGAGTCAGAGATAATGCAGTGTGGAGTTGGAAGAACAGAGCCGGCCAAGCAACATCAGAGGAGCAGGAAATTAGATATCTCGGGTCAGAACCCTTCTTCAGAACTGGGGGAGGGTAGAGAGAGCTCAGAAATAAATAGGAGGTGGTGCTGGGGAAGGTAGTTGGGATGGTGATAGGTGAACGCAGGTGGGGAGTGGTGGGGATTAGCCAGTGAGGTGGGAGGAGCAAATAGGTGGGAGAGAAGATGGAGAGTTTATGTCAGGTCCAGGAGTTGAGATGAGAGGGAGGGTTGGTCATTTGAGGAGACTAGGTGGGGAGATTTTGAAGCTGGTAAAATCCACATTTCCGCCATTGGGCTGCAGGCTCCTGAGGTGGAATATGAGATGCTGCCCCTCCAGTTTTTGGGAGATGTCATTGTGACACTGTAGGAGGTCCAGGATGGACATGTGACCCACGGATTGGGAAGGGGGAGTTGAAATGGTTTGTGACATTATTTGTCACAAACACAACACAGGTGCTGTACAAACTGACCTCCAAGTGTGGGCCCACTTGGAGGTCAGTTTGTACAGCACCTGTGTAAAGCACGTGAGGAGGCTTCAGAATGATATAAACAAATTGGGTAAACATGTGGAAGATGCAAATGTGAAATTATCCACATCAGTGGGTAAACAGAGCATCAGAGTATTCTTCAAACAATGATAGAATGGGACAATTTTGGATCTGGAAGGAGTATATGGATAGGATGAGACATTTAACATTCTCGTGTAGGAGGTTGAGGAGTGAGTGACCTCACAGAGGTTGAAAAATCATGAGGGGCATAGGTGAGGTGAACAGGGAGGGAAGTTCAAAACTAGAAAGCACAATTTTTAGCTGAGAGGAGAGAGATTTAAAATATCTAAGGGGTAATCTTTTCACACAAAGGGTGGTTCATATGGGGATTGAACTGCCAGGGGAAGTGGTAGATGCAGGAACAGTTACAAAATTTAAAGGACGTTTCAGACAGATACAAGAATATGAAAGAATGAGAGGCATTTGAGCCAAACGTAGATAAATGGGAACAGTTTAGTTTGGGCATGGGTGAGTTGAGCCGAAGGGACTGTTTCCATGCTGTATGAATCTATGACAATGTGGATGTCCTTGTCCAGTGGTCATTGAAATCAAAAATGATGGTGTAGTAGGGTAGCAAGGTGTCAGAAAGCCAAATGGCATGTGGCCTTCCTTACGTGAGGATTTCAGTACATCTTGAAAGCTTGTACAATTGGTGAGACCACAGCTGGTGTATTACGTACATTCGTGTTCCAGGTACTGACAGAAACAGATACCTGCTGTGACGTGACAGTAGTAAAGATTTCCTAGAATAATAAAAACTGAAAGAACTGTGGATAATGTAAATCAGGAAGAAAAACAAAGTTGCTGGAGAAGATCAGCATCTGTGAAGGTAAAAAACAGAGTTAATGTTTCGGGTCCAGTGACCCTTCCTCAGATACTTTCCCAGAATAATTCCTGCAGCGCCAGGTTGGCCCTATGAGGAGTGTTGAGCTTGAGTGGGTCTGCACTTACCGGATGATATTTGAAGGTGAAGTGTCTCATTGATGTGTTTAGAATTCTGCCAGGGCTCAGGATGCAATGATAATGTTCCCCCCATCCTGGGAGTCCAGATAAAGGGACCACAGTCTCAGGATACACATGGGGAACCGCTTGTAATTGAGATGATGACAAATGTGTTCACTCAGAGAGTGGTGACCATCTGGAGACCTGTACCACAAAAGGCTGTGGAGACGAAGGTACTGGTTTTTTTTTGTTCAAAAAAGAGACAGATAGATTTCCAGAAGCTAAAATATGGGAAAAGAACAGGCGTATGATGTTGTAATAAGGTATCAGCCAGGATCATAATGGAAGGTGGACCAGGGCTGATGAGAAGCTCACCAATTCTCCCATTGTACATTTCCTATTCTTCACTTTTATTGTCAGATATTCAACTTCTCTTCTGTCCAGGCCTGCTATCCGTTCTCTACTTGTTTACTCACGTCTTTCATATGTTATGGAATGGACAAAAACTCCTAAAAAAAACAGCAAGGAGATACTCTAGACACAAACTTTTATTTCCAGGCAAGTAAATAATGCTGCATTGCAGATTTGATTTGAATTGTCAAACTACTGAGCTTTTAGCAAAACACACTTTATTCTTCCTCCATAATTAAAATGCAAACAAAAAATTGACTAACTTCAAGGCTATTGAAATACTTAAATAACGAATTGTTTAACTACTACTCATCAACCGATCCAATACCGCAACATCCCATGAACGTCCCTTGCAAATTCAAATCCAACAATTCAACAGGTTCCAACCCAGAACAACGATCACCAACAGCATGAAACTAGCACATATTTAGAGAGAGCTGTATCTCGCAGTTTCAACTCCAAAAGCCCAATTTCAACAATTAAAAGCAAAACTAAAACCGTGGGTCTGTTTGAGCCGAATCTGCCCGTTTCTACTTCATTTGTTGACTTTAAACAAAAATTACTTCCTCTGCTTTTCATGGAGCAAACACCTCAGCACATGCTTCACAACCCCCTTGTGAAGAGAAACCAAACAGAATCCCTCTCAGAGGCACATATTGTCACACACCTCTCTCTCTCTCTCTCTCTCTCTTTGGGCTGCATCTTCCTCACCTGCTCACCCCCACCACTCCACGCCCAAAACCCAGTCTTCAGTATAAGTACCACTTATTCCCGACTGCTATCAGTTCTGATGAATGGTCTCCAGACTCAAAGCAGTTTCTTCTTACAGATGGTGCCAGACCTGCTGAGTTTCGATGTTTAGTTTATTAATTTCAAAGACAATTAGCGATGGATAATGACGGATGATTTAGCCAGCAAATACACCAAAATGCAAAAGCTGAACTTTCTCCACTGCTACTGCGGGGGCTCTGTCTCACACCCTGCACTCTCACCTAGACACTATCTCTGTGTGCAGACAGAATCCAAAGTTATGCTTCTGCCTCCTGGAACACAATAGCCAGATAATCACCTCCTGAATGAGACATTGGCGTGCACAGAGTTCAGACTTTATTGCATTGGCCAGCAAGCATTTGCTCTGACTGTGGTTGGCACAGATCACACAAGCGTGCACCAACATACCTACAGTACAGCTGCAAACTATTGTTTACCACCCAAGCAAATGATATTGCAGTTTAAGAATTAGAATTCAAATTGTGCTTTTTCACATTTTCACTGACATGATCTTGTCAAACCAGATATTTAGAAATATAATGTCACGAATTCAGTAACCAGCTTCAGAAACAGAGAGAGACAGGCTGACAGTGAGTAAGAGATAGACAGAGAGAGAGCAAAAATAAACAGAAAGACAAATGCAGAGAGAAAGACGCAGAGAGAGACAGTGGGGGGCTGGAGTGGAGAAAGACTGAGAGAAAGAAACAGTGTGTGCTAGAGAGAGAGACAGACAGAGACAGACAGGGAGAAACAGAGCATGAGAGACTGAGAGAGAGTGTGTGGGAGAGAGTGAGAGATATAGAGAGGAACAGAGGGGACAATGAGAGAGACACACACTGAGTGAGAGAGAGAAAGAGAGAGGGAGACGGAGTGAGACAGATAGAATGATGTGTATTTGAGTAAGAGAAACACGGAGAGAGCGAGAGATTGTGAATGTGTGTGTGAAGGAGAGAGAGTCAGTGAGTGAGAAACAGGCAGTGTGAGAGAGACATTGTGAAGAAAGACAGTGAGAGAAAGAGAGAGTTTGAGACACGGTGGGACAGAAAGAAAGAGTGAGAAACAGTGAGACAGACATGCAGAGGGAAAGAACGAGAAAATGGGACAGTGAGAGAGAGAGAAGGAGACAGAGTGAGAAATTGATAGTGAGAGAGACAGCGAGAGATACTGTGAGAGACAGACAGAGAGACAATGAGTCAGACAGGGGACGCAGAGAGAGACACAAGGAGAGAGAGATAGAGAGACATGACAAAGTGGGGTAAAGAGCAAGAGGAACGGTGAGAAACAGAAAGGGGGAGTTTGACAGAGTCAGTGAAAGACACAAAAAGAAGAAGAATGATAGTGAGTGAGAGAGAGAGATAAAGAGGGAAAGAGCGAGCTGTATGACACAGAGACAGACACAGATAGAAAAAAGTTTGAGTGAGGGAGTTAGTAATTGAAAGAGACAGCAAGACGGAGGCACTGAGGCAGAGAGAATGAGAGAGACAGAGTGCAAGAAAAAGGGTGGGAGAGTGGGAGCAAGAGATAGAGATCGAACCAAGTGGAGAGAACCAGCTAGACAGAGGCACAATCAAGATTCACTAACCTGAGATAACCATGAACACAGCAGGCCAAGCAGCATCTCAGGAGCACAAAAGCTGACGTTTCGGGCCTAGCCCCTTCATCAGAGAGGGGGATGGGGTGAGGGTTCTGGAATAAATAGGGAGAGAGGGGGAGGCAGACCGAAGATGGAGAGAAAAGAAGATAGGTGGAGAGAGTATAGGTGGGGAGGTAGGGAGGGGATAGGTCAGTCCAGGGAAGACGGACAGGTCAAGGAGGTGGGATGAGGTTAGTAGGTAGATGGGGGTGCGGCTTGGGGTGGGAGGAAGGGATGGGTGAGAGGAAGAACAGGTTAGGGAGGCGGGGACAAGCTGGGCTGGTTTTGGGATGCAGTGGGTGGAGGGGACGAGCTGGGCTGGTTTTGGGATGCAGTGGGGGGAGGGGAGATTTTGAAGCTTGTGAAGTCCACATTGATACCATTGGGCTGCAGGGTTCCCAGGCGGAATATGAGTTGCTGTTCCTGCAACCTTCGGGTGGCATCATTGTGGCACTGCAGGAGGCCCATGATGGACATGTCGTCTGAGGAATGGGAGGGGGAGTTAAAATGGTTTGCGACTGGGAGGTGCAGTTGTTTATTGCAAACAGAGCGGAGGTGTTCTGCAAAGCGGTCCCCAAGCTTGCAATTGGTTTCCCCAATGTAGAGGAAGCCACACCCCTCTGTTCACTAACCTGAAACACTTCTCTGAGCTCCTGAACAACTCTGCCCTTGAGTCCTCAATTTAGTCACGATCCATGCTGGGCCACTCCTACTTTTGATTTGGCCAAACATTTACATCTGGGCAAAACAATTTTCTTGGCCAAATGAAATGCAGCATGTCCATCCATCTTTGAGGCCAACAGGCATGGAATGCAAAGTGTAAAACAAAATTCAGTTGTATTTGCATGTACCTTTGCTTCGAGCCCATTTGATGATTGAGCTCTGGTGGCTATGTGCCAGACTGTCCTCAAGGTGAGGCATTTATTCAGTATTCAACATTTCAAAACGTGTGTTTAATTACATAAACTCCACTTTTCTTAATGAGACAAATAGTTTCATGCACAATGCTACTGCCATCTGACAAAATACTGTTAAGTTGAACTCTCCACTAGAAGCATGTCCTTCCCTCATGAGATCAGCAAAACCATGCACTTTACTGAAAGGCACAAACCATTTGAAATCTGGCAAGTGGACAACCTGACAGTGAAACATTGCCTCACCACTGCTCCCGGTAATGCCACAGTCTGTGTACTCTGTTATCTGAACAGCTTGCATTTAAAATGAAGACTTTAACTATTTCATCATTTGTGATAAATTTAAGTTCCAGTCATGAGTAGAAGTCATAGATCTAATCATAGGTAAGGTTAAGATTGTTGTCAATCAAAGGAAAAGATGTGTAAAGCTGAATTTGGGGGTGAGGGGGGGACACCTTGTGGTGCAGTGGGAATGAACAGGTTAATTAGAAAAATGGGTCATTTTAAATCAACAGTTCTAAAGCTGTCAGTAAACCCCAGGCCTGGGATTCGGAACACTTTTAAATTCAACAAATCCGGACTCATAAAACCATGCATTAAGAGAGAAAACAGCATGAAATTAAAATAGTGAGAGCCATAAACATGTGTTTTTGAAAACTTTCCCTACTTTTTGATGATTCGATCTTGTTGGACTTCTGCTCATGATTCGAACTTAAATTGGTTACAAATGATGAAATAATTAAAACCTTCGATTTAAATGCAAGCTGTGCAGACCACAGAGTACACAGACTACCACATTACCAGGAGCAGTGGTGACGTAATGCTTCATTGTCTGGTTGTCCAGTTGTCTGATTTCAGGTGGTTCGAGTCAAGTGCACATGACCAGTGATCTTTTGAACAAAGGGCGTTGCTTCCAATGAAGCTCCTGCCAATAGTATTGCACGCTAAATTATTTACCTTGATAAAATAAAAGGAGAATTCATTGAACACATGTTGAATTGTCTAACGATGAATAAATCCCTCACCTATGCAGCGTCTGGAGCCAGCCACCAGAGTATAGTCATCAAATTAGACTAAAGCAACGGAACATGCAAATGCAATCAAGATTTTTGTTTTGCACTTTGCATCCTATCCCTGTTGGTGTAAGAGATGGATGGACGTGTTGTGGTGAAGATCATTTGGCCAAGAGGTTGTTTTGCAAGAGGAACTTGCTTGGAGGATGGCAAATTTTGTCATTGTGAGGCAAGAACTTTAAACTTTAGGCTTTAATATTGTCAGGTAAAGGGACAGCAGGAAAATTGGACGGCTTCAAAAGTGAGATAGAGAGAATCCAGAAACAGTGTGTTCCTGTTTGGGTGAAGGGCAAGGCTGGTAGGTACAGAGAATGTTGGATGACTGCAGAAATTGAGGCTTTCTCTTAAACAAAGAAGGTTGCATCGGTCAGGAATAGGCAACAGGGATCAAGTGAATCCCTCGAGGAGTATATGTAAGGGGAAAAGCAGGAGGCCACAAAGGGAACATGAGATAGCTTTGGCGAAAAAGGGATTCTACAAATACATTAAGGACAAAAATAAAGAAACTAGGGAGAGAATACAGCTCATTAAAGAGCAACGTCTATGTGGAATCGCCAGAGATGGGGGCAGATAGTAAATCAGTAGTTTGCATCAGTTTTTATTGTGGTGAAGGATATGGAAGCTCAAAAACTTGGAGAAATAAAAAAAGTCTATATTATAGAGGAGGACGTGCTGGATGCCTGAAAATACATAACGGTGGATAAATCCCCGGAACATGATCAGATGTACCCTGGAGCTCTGAGGGAAGCTAAGGATGTGATTGATGTGTCTCTTGCTGAGGTATTTCTGCCATCGATGCCACAGAGTTTGGCTAATGTGGTCTCACTGTTTAAGAAACATGGGAAAGGAAAGACAGGGAACTATAGAAGAGTGAGCCTGACATCAGTGGTGGGCACGATGTTGGAGGAAACCCTGAGGGAGAAGATTTAGATGTATTTGGAAAGGAAAAGATGGATTAGGGTTGGTCAGTATGGCTTTGTGCATGGGAAATCCTGTCTTAGTAACTTGATTGAGTTTTTTGAAGAAGTAACACAAGAATTGATGAATACAGAGTGGTGGATGTGATCTGTATGGTCTTCAGTAGGGCGTTCGACAAGGTCCTGCATTGTAGACTGGTTAGCAAGATTAGATGTGGATTACTGAGGGAACTAGCCATTTGGATACAGTACTGGCTTGAAGGTCGAAAACAGAGAGAGGTGGTGCATAGTTTCATTTCAGATTGGAGACCTGTGACCAGTGGAGTCCCACAGGGATTGGTGCTGGGTCCACTACTTTTCCTTGTTTGGATGTGCGCGTATCATATGAAAATTACTGGTGCAGTGAACATAGAAACACAGAAGATTGGAGATGGAGGAGACCATTCAACACTTCAAGCCTGCTTTACCATTCATCATATTCACAGCCAATCGTCCAACTCAGTAGCCTAATCCTGCTTTCTCCCCATAACCACTGATCCCATACGCCGCAAGTGCTGTATCTGGCTGCCTCTTGAATATATTCAATGTTTTGGCATCAACCACTTCATGTGGTAATGAATTTCATCGGCTCACCACTCTTTGGGGGAAGAAATGTCTCAACATCTCCGTCCTAAATGGTCGACTATGTATCCTCATACTGTGACCCCTGGTTCTGGACATACCCACCATCGGGAAGATTGTCTTTGCATCTACCCTAATCCTGTTGGAATTTAACAAGTCTGGATGAGATCTCCCCTCAGCCATCTGAATTCTAGCGAAAACAATCTTAACCTAGTGACTTTTTCCTCGTATGTCAGACCTGCCATCCCTGGAATCAGCCTGGAAAACCTTTGCTGCATTCCCTTGAGAGCAAGAGTATCCTTCCTCAGCACAGGAGACCAAAACTGCACCCAATATTCTAGGTGTGGCCTCAGTGAAGAAGATTACCTCAGAGATCAATGGGATCAGGAACAGATGGGCCAATGGGCCGATGAGTGGCAGATGGAGGTTCATTTAGATAAATGTCAGGTGCTGCATTTGGGAATGGAAATCAGGGCAGGACCTACATGCTTTGTGGTAAGATCCTGTGCAATGCTGCTGAACAAAGAAAGCTTGGAGTGCAGATTGTTAGCTCCTTGAAAATAGAGTCACAGGTGGACAGTAAAGTGAGGAAGGCATTTGGGATGTGAGGAGTTGGGAGGTTATTTTGCAGCTGTGCAGGACATTGTTTCAGCCACTTTTGGAACGCTGCAAGCAACTCTGGCCTCCACATGATAGAAAGACTGTTGTGATACTTGAAAGGGTTCAGATAAGATTTACAAGGATGTTGCCAGGCTTGGAACATTTGAGCGATTGGGAGATCCTGAATAGGTCGGGGCTGTTATCCCTGGAGCGTTGGAGCTGTGGGGTGACCTAATAGATATTTACCAAATCATGAAGGGCATGGATAGGGTGAACAGCCAAAGTCTCTTCCCTTGGATTGGCGAGTCCAGAACTTGAGGGCATAGGATTAAGGTGAGAGGGGAAAGGCACTTAAGGGGCAAGTTTTTCACACAGAGGGTGGTGTGTGTGAATGGAATGAGCTGCCAGACGAAATGGTTGGAGGCTGGCACAATTATAACATTTGAAAGGCATCTGGATGGGTTTCTAAATAGGAAGGGTTCAGAAGGGTATGAGCGAAAAGTTGGTGAAAGGGAATAGATTGATTTCGGACATCTGGTCCGTTTAGTGGTTTGGATCAGAAATTGGCTAGCTGGAAATAGACAGAGGGTGGTGGTTGATGGGAAATGTTCTTCGGGAGTTCAGTTACTAGTGGTGTATCACAAGGATCTGATTTGGGGCCACTGCTGTTTGTCATTTTCATAAATGACCTGGATGAGGGCGTAGAAGGATGGTTCAGGAAATTTGCGGATGACTAAAGTCGGTGGAGTTGTAGATAGTGCAGAAGAATGTTACAGGTTACAGAAGGACATAGGTAAGCTGCAGAGCTGGGCTGAGAGGTGACAAATGGAGTTTAATGCTGAAAAGTGTGAGGTGATTCACTTTGGAAGGAGTAGCAGGAATACAGTGTACTGGGCTAATGGTAAGATTCTTGGTAGTATGGACGAGCAGAGAGATCTCGGTGTCCACGTGCATAGATCCCTGAAAGTTGCCACCCAGGTTGGTAGGGTTGTTGAGAAAGCATATGATGTGTCAGGTGTTGTTGGTAGAGGGATTGAGTTTCGGAGCCATGAGGTTATGTTACAGCTGTACAAAACTCTGGTGCGGCCGCATTTGGAGTATTGCGTACAGTTCTGGTCGCCGCATTATAGGAAGGATGTGGAAGCATTGGAAAGGGTGCAGGGGAGATTTACCTGGTATGGAGGGAAGGTCTTATGAGGAAAGGCTGAGGGACTTGAGGCTGTTTTCGTTAGAGAGAAGGGGGTTAAGAGGTGGCTTAATAGAGACATTTAAGATTATCAGAGGATTAAATAGGGTGAACAGTTAGAGCCTTTTTCATTGGATGGAGATGGCTAGTACGAGGGGACATAGGTTTAAATTGAGGGATGATAGATATAGGACAGATGTCAGAGGTAGGTTCTTTACTCAGAGAGTAGTAAGGGTGTGGAATGCACTGCCTGCAACAGTAGTAGACTCGCCAACTTTAAGGGCATTTAAATGGTCATTGGATAAACATATGGATGATAATGGAGTAGTAGAGGTTAGATGGGTTTCAGATTGGTTTCTCAGGTCGGTGCAATATCGAGGGCTGAAGGGCCTGTACTGCACTGCAATGTTCTATGTTCTATGCCCTATGGTCAGCATGGACAAGTTGGACCAAAGGGCCTGTTTCCATGTTGTCCAGGTCTGTAACTCTGTGACTCTACTTGGAGCGTTTCATGGTAACGAGGCCAGTCCCATCCTTCACAACACTGTGTACAGGAAGAATCTCATTACATAGTGACACTTGGTGTTTGTGTACTGAGGGTCTACGCACAGCTTGAAGCAGCCACACACTACGAGGCCATCAGGATTAGGGTGTTGTTGGGTATTTTCCCCCGCTTTTTCCAGAGTTTTGTGTGTGGAGTGTCTGCAGACATGGTTTATCTTAGGCCTCCAGTTGAAGTGAAAGCTGGCTCAGGTGATGGAAAGTTTTGGAGGATGGGCCAGACCTGCCCATGTACAACAACAGAGAGAGTGCCTCACACTCTTAGCTTCTATATTCTCTTGCCTGCCCACTGGATGTAGGTGACAGTGAGCTGGCAGGAGGCAGTGATCAGAGAACAACACTGGCTGGATGTCAATGGATCTGACTGAGAACATGTGGGATGCAAACAAAAAATCTTTCCTAGTGCCGATAGACCCGTCTGGCTGCAACTAGGTGTATCTACGCTGCGTTCCATCTGCAAAGGTGCTAGAGGTGTCATGCAGCTTGGACTTTAACTATTTCCGCTAGGAATCTGGAGATGGATTCCAGCTCACTGTCAGCCCCTCTGGGTCGTCCATCCACATCAATGATACAGTTGGAGTGTCCGCCAGACTGACCGGCCCACACATCACCAGCAGAGGTGGGGGCGTGAACATGTTAATTAATCTCAGGGGATCATTTCTGTCTGTAACATCTGCTGCAAGGAGGCACCCACCCACCAGCTCCTTAACCTCAGAGATGGGGAATTTGCTTCCTTGCAGCAGAATACCCAGGCCAGAGGAACGGCTGTCATTTCCCCCTGAAAAAATCGAAGCCCCATAGGTCCATAATCTCGACCATCTCCTGTAGCTGCTGAGGTGCAGTATCCCACATGCCTACAGAAACAGCACATCTGCGTTGACATTGCCCGGGTAAGCCAATGTGGAAACACATCGTGTTCCAGTTTCAAAGCTACACACATTAATCCTGAAAATTTTAACAGTCTTATTAAAAGTTTATAGAATTATCCAATGTCCATTCACCAAGTCTTGTCACTGAGGGAATCCCTGAAATCCATGGTTCTGGCGAACTGTTAGATACTCTCTGCACTGCTGTAGCTGCCTTGTTCCTCCCTGGGGGAGATTTCCCTGCTCTGGCGACGGCAGGGTGAGAACGAAGCCAGTGCTGAGTGTAACAGAGGGACCGGCAGAGTGTCGCTGCTTCCAGTTTCCCGAAGCTGTGGTGTGGTGCGTGCCACGTGGTTCCCAATGGGTTCACCAGGCGCCACGGGTTGGAGGGTGGTCATCTCCTTCTCCCTCGTGGTTGTCTGTCTGTTCTTTTGTTGATGGCCATCCCTGTGCACGTCTTCGTTGTGAGAGGAGCTGCAGATGTGGCCATGATGTAGCTGCCTCCTTCCGTTTCGCTGCGGGACTTTGGGGGCGTGACGCATCTTCCTTTTAGGGTTGTTTCTCCACAGTTGCCTTTGAGAAGGTGGTAAGCTGCCTTCCTGAAGCATGTAGTGAGAAAATGAGAAGCTAATTTGTAAAGGGATACCTGTTATCTGTGAAAGCAACAGCGTGTTCACGGTGATGGGTTTTAAATTTACAGACACAGATTGTGACTGCTGTCGTGTTAAGGGATTAGATGAAGAGGAATTTTTTGTGTGCAGAAGAAAATTTTCTTCTTCAGTGTGTACATGTACCTACCAGAGAAGTAGCAAAACTCTCTTGAGAAGTAAGGCCTGGCAAGTGACTGAGTTGTTAGTGGGGGAGAATTTTAAGGCAAGTTTTAAAATAATTATGGAAATTAGACCAGATCGAAAAGTTGAAGTTCTAAATTCGAGAAAGACCAATTTTAATGTTATTAGGAAAGAACTTTCAAAAGTTGATTTGGCATGTGTCTTTGCAGGTAAAGGAATATCTGAAAAGTGGGAAGCCTTCAAAAATGAGATAACAAGAGTCCAGAGACAGAATGTTCCCATTAGGATGAAGCAGGTGTAGGGAATGCTGGATGACTGGAAAAATTGAGGTTCCAGTCAGAAAATGGAGGAAGCACGTCAGGAATCGAGAGCAGGGATCACGTCAACCCTGAGAGGAGTATAAGAGCAGTAGGAGTATACTTCAGAAGGAAATCTGGAGTGCAAAAAGAAGACATGAGATAGATTTGACAAATACGGTTAAAAGGAGAACCCAAAGGGTTTCTACAAATACATTAAGGACAAAAGAGTAACAAAGCAGAGAATAGGGCCCCTGAATGATCAGCAAGACCACTGACGTGTGGAACAATATAGAACATAGAACATTACAGCACAATACAGGCCCTTCGGCCCTCGATGTTGTGCCGACCTGTCATACCGATCTCAAGCCCATCTAACCTACACTATTCCATGTACGTCCATATGCTTGTCCAATGACGACTTAAATGTACCTGAAGTTGGCGAATCTCCTACCATTGCAGGCAAAGCGTTCCATTCCCTTACTACTCTCTGAGTAAAGAAACTACCTCTGACATCTGTTCTATATCTTTCACCCCTCAATTTAAAGCTATGCCCCCTCGTGCTCGCCGTCACCATCCTAGGAAAAAGGCTCGCCCTATCCACCCTATCTAACCCTCTGATTATTTTATATGTCTCAATGAAGTCACCTCTCAACTTTCTCTTCTCTAATGAAAACAGCCTCAAGTCCCTCAGCCTTTCCTCATAAGACCTTCCCTCCATACCAGGCAACATCCTAGTAAATTTCCTCTGCACCCTTTCCAAAGCTGGAACCTTGTCAAGCATGGAAAGGGATAGATCCTAAATGAGTATTTTGCATCAGTGTTAACTGTGGAGAAGCATATGGAAGCCAAAGAACTTTGGTAAATAAACAGTGATATCTTAAGAAGTATCCATATTACAGAGGAGGAGGTCCTAAACATCTTAAAATGCATAAATGTGGATAAATCGCAGGGACTGGATGAGGTGTATCCTAGAACTTTGAGGGAAACTAGGGAAATGATTGCTGGGCCTCCTGCTGAGCTATTTATATCATCAACAGGCATGGATGAGGTGTTAGAAGACTGGGGTGGCTCATGTGGTGCATTTATTTGAGGAGGATAGTAAGGAAAAGCCAGAAAACTATAGGCTAGTGAGCCTGACATCAGTGGTGGGTGAGGTGTTGAAGGGGATTCTGAGGACAGGACTTGGTAAGGCAAGAACTGATTAGGGACAATCAACACGGCTTTGCACTCAGGAAATTGTGTCTCAATAACAACTGAGGTTTCTGAGGAAGTGACGAAGAGGAGTAAAGGCGGGTTTCAGCTAGGTGTTTGACAAGGTTCTGCAAGGTAGCCTGATTAACAATGTTAGATCACATGGAATATGCAAGAACCAGCCATTTGGATACAGAACTGGTACAAAGGTAGGAGACAGAGAGTGGTGGTGGAAGGTTGTTTTTCAGACTGGAGGCCTGCGACCAGCAGTGTGCCACAAGCACCAGTGCCACGTTGACTGCGTTTTGTCCTTGAAATAAATGATGTGGGTGTGAATCTAGACAGTAAGGTGAGTAAGTTTACAGATAACACCAAAATTATTGGTGTAATTGGGAGTGAAGAAGGTTACCTCAGAATAAAATGGGACCTTGATCAGATGGGCCGAGAAGAAGCAAATGGAATCTAATCTGGATTAATGTGAGATACTACATTTTAGAAATGCAAATCGGGGCATTATCCGCTGAATGGCAAGGTCCTGGGGGAGCGCTGCCATACCAAGAGTCCCTGAGTGCAGGTTCATTGTTTGTCGAAGTGCAGTGGCAGGTGGTCAGGTTAGTGAAGGAGGCTTTTGGAACTCTTCCCTTTATTGGTCAGTGCAATGAGTATTGGCGTCCAGAAGTCATATTGTGGTTGAAAAGGACATTGGGTTCAGCCACTTTTGGAACCTGGTCTCTCTGCGAAAGTAAATATGTTTTTAAATTTGAAAGGGTTCAGACAAGATTTACAAGGACGTTGCCAGGGTTTATTGGGTTTGAGCTGCAGGGAGAGGTTCAGTCGGCTGGCGTTGTTATCCCTGGAATGTCGGAGGCTGAGGGGTGACCATTTAGAGGTTTATAAAATCATGAGTGGCATGGATCGAGTGAATAGTCAAGGTCCTTTCTCCTGGTAGAACTGGAGGGCATAGGTTTAAGCTGAGGTGGAGAAAGATTTAAAAGGGATTTAAGAGGCATTTTTTTCACACAGAGGGTGGTGCATGGATGGAATGAACTGTCAGTGGATTTGGTGGATGGCTGGTACAATTATAACATTTAAAAGGCATCTGTTTGGATATGTGGACAGGAATGGTTTGGAGGGATATGGAACAAATGCAGGCAAATAGGACTAGTTTAATTTAGGATATCTGGTCAGCATGAATGATTTGGGCTGAAGAGTCTGTTTCCATGCTGTACACCTCCATCGCTCTGTGACACTGCAGTCCATTTGCTGTAGATAGACCCACAAAACACCTTTGACCACAACTCCAATAGGAAGCAGTCAGCATGTAGTGTCTTTGAGACCCTGTGGGAACAAGCAGAGGGTGGATCCCATCATGTCTGAGGATGATGACTTCAGCTTGTACAAGGGGGCACAGCTACATATTTGAGGGTGATAGTTTTAAGACAGATGTCAGAGTTAGGTTCTTTACTCAGAGAGTGGTAAGGGCGTGGAACACCAGTGTAGTGAACTCAGCCACATTAGGGGCATTTAAACAGTCCTTGGATAAGCATATGGACAATGATGGGATAGTGTAGGGGGAGGGGCTTAGATTAGTTCACAGGTTGGCGCAATATCAGGGGCCGAAGGGCCTATTCTACGCTGCATTGTTCTATGTTCTATGTAGTTCCCTGCACATTCTGTCAAAGTCATTTTGCAGAGTGTTTATCATCGGAACTTTCTAACAAGTACCAAGGCATCGCTTGGCTGGTGATGAGGGGCGCACTAGCTGTGAAATCCTTTATCTCCGCCTGGTCAGCCTGCAGGACCACACGCTGCCCTGGAAGTGGCTGTGGGGGGGTGGGGGGTGGAGACCGTTACTTGTCTCCTTCTGCAATGTGCCTTTCCCAAGGAAGTCTGGGGGAACATCCAGTGGTTAGTGCTGAGATTCGTCCCGAGCAGCCCCATGTCTCGGGACTCTGTGCTGTACGGTCTGTTCCCTAGGACACACCGAGACAAACATCGGCTCTGCCGAGAGGACCATTCCCTCAGTGAAAGATGCTCTGTGGTCTGCCCAAACCATGTTGCTATTCCAGAACAAGGAGGTGATCCTGGCCGTGTGTTGCAGACTGGCACATTCCATGGTCCAGGACTTCACGCCGAGGGGTGCGCTAAAGTTTGGGGCAGCTGCCGCCGAGGCACAGTGGGGAAAGATCTTTTGAGGTCTTCCTGCTTAAGGTAAGTGGGGGTCAGTTCAGTTATCGGACACTCAAATATATATAAGGATTAGGATCGTTATGTACAAGAGAAATATTTTGTTTTGTGTATCGCCAAATTTCAACATTTCACTTGATATGCAATTGTGCAGAACCAAACTGCTTTTGTGTCGATGTATACATACAGAGATTTTTGATAAATAAAGTGTATTTTTTGAAATTATACAAAAGCTCTCTATTGACAACACATTGTAGAGCTGGAGGAACTCAGCAGGTCGGGCAGCATCAGAGGAGCGGGATAGCTGACGTTTCAAGTCAGGACGCTTATTCCTTTTTCTGAAAAAAGTGTTATATAAACATTGGGCTGGGGGCTTATATACAGACTGGGCTGTGGTTTATACAAACTCCAGACAAGGGTCAGTGAAATAAACACTGGTCTGAGGTGGTTATATTAACACTGAGCTGGAGGAGAGCATATATAAGCACTGGGCTGGAGTGTTATAAAACACCAGGGGTAACAGAAACGCTGAACTGTGGGTTGTATAAACACTGGGCTGGAGTTACATAAACATTTGGCTGTGGGTTTATACAAACAAGGAGCTGCGGAGGAGAAAAACACTGAGTTGGTTGGGCTGCATTAGCACTTGCCTGTGGGTTACATAAACACTGGGAGGTTACATAAATACTGGGGACTATAATCACTGGATCAGGATCATATAAACACTGGGCTGGGTTGTAGGGGAGTTCTATCATCACTGGGCTGAGGATTATACAATCACTGGGCTGGGGGATTATACAAACACTGGGCTAACAGGGCTGATATAGACACCCTTGATAGCCCCAACATCCTCTTGAAACCTTCCTCAAAGTTATAACTTTGAGACAGAAGTATTCATCTCCTCATTAGATCAAGAAATGTGAAATTTATCAACGATTTCATGTCAAATATTTTAAAGAACAAGTGAGGGAGCAACTCATCCACTGGCAATGTTTAACTTATTTATTAACATAAACATTGTATCTTCAACATTGACTATACCAATGGTTAATAACAAGATTATTTAAAGACAGTTGTCTGGCAATTTTGGGAATGCACACAATTAATGGGCAGGTAAACAAGACAATGAACGAGAGATGATGTCATCCATTTGCTGTGAGTTCTCCTCAAAGTCACTCACCATCCAGGCTGACAAATGGATCAATCGATCAATCAATGGGCTGTGCTTTTTCTCTTCAGGCTATCAATTTGCTTTCACTGATGAGTAGCTGCTCAATGGTACGGTCTGCGTGCTCAAGTGGATACAGCAAATGCTACCTGCGAGAACACATGATGGTAAGGATGCCTGAATGTACATCTATCCCACAACTTGTTCGTCTCCTGAGACAAACGGCCATTATAGATCAGCAGCCTCACAGAAACTTTGCCATTTCTATTTTAAACATCGGAAACACCAGTTTTATACCAAAACGATAAGCTTCTTTTCTGCTCATTTCTCAGCTGTAGATATTGTTGGTAAAATCATTGTAAACTTCTCAGGGCAATTTGAGTTGAAAGTTATCTTGGTGTGTCTGCTTGAATTGTAGCTGTAACTTTCCGATACCCAATGGGGAATGGTCAGATACTTCAGAGGCACTGAACATAATAGTCGCTCACACTCTCACTGAGCTTGAGGTGGATACTGGGAAACAGCCTATGAGATTTCCACCCGGAGTGCAGCCATTTAAAGGGAGGGACAGTGACTTTCGGAATGTCCCTATGATGAGAGGAGTGTTGGTTATGAATTGAAATGTTTACACTATCACATTCAGTCCAGGCCTTGTGTCCTGCAGTGATTTCAGTTGTCCAGGTGACCTGCCTAAAATCATTGAAGATGAAAAAAGAAATAAACAGATGGAAACTTGATCATTAATTAACTCCAAGATGGAGACTGATAAGATTTCCTTTTAGTAATTACATCAGTGATACAGGGATAGCTTGGGAATATGGTATTGAGGTAGATGATTAACCATGAACAAGAGCAGGCTCGAGAGGCTGAATGGCCTCATCCTGTTCCTCTGGTCCTATGTTGAACATTCGCTTTCTACATTACCAATAGACAGTTGCAGCTGTCTATTGAATTGAAAAAAAAACAGAAATTGCTGGAGAGATTCAGCAGGTCTTGGAGCACCTGAGGAGGGAATGCAGTTTTCAGAAAGCTTTTTGACCTATGTTGCCATTCCTTTAGAGTCACAGCATCCAAATGCTGGAACCCCATCCTGAGTGGTCCTACACATAGAAACATAGTAACGATGCCAGAGTATGTGCTTCAAGCCCAGCTCCATTATTCAATATAATCATGGCAGATAATCCACCTCAGTCCCTTGTTCCCACTTTCTCCCCGTGCCCCTTCCTGCTCTAAATCAATACATATGTTGCAATTAGCTGGAGCCATCGCAATGATCACTGTGGAGCATCACTAGTCACTGGCTGCTACTCAGAAAAAACGTTCATTTATTCCCATTCCGTTTCCTGTTTGCCAACTAGTTCTTGATCCAAGTCAGAACATTGTCCCAATCACATGTACTTCCATTTTGTATTCTAATCTCTTCTAACCAAAACTTCCAGTGGATTTGTCAAGCATTATTTTTCTACTGTAGCTCCATGCTGACTCTTTTACTGTTTCCCAAGTGTGCTGCTATTAAACATTTTAGAATGGACTCTCGCGTTTTCCCCACACCCAGTGTCAGGGCAGTCTGTCTCTAATTGCCTGTTTTCTCTGTGCCCCCTTTGTCTTTAAACATTGGGGTTACATTAACTCCCCTCTTCTGTTCCACAATCTATAGAACTTGAAAGATGACCACCAATGCATCCATTACTTTTAAGGCCACCTCAGGAAGGACTCTCCAACACAGATAATCAGGCTCTGGGAATTCATTGAACTTTAATCTCATTCATTTTCCTAGCACAATATCCCGATTAATATTTATTTCCTTCTAATAAGTTTCATTCCAATACTTTATGGTATTGTGACTGGAATATTAATCCTGAGCCTTGAGTAATATTCTGATGACCTGGATTCGAATCGCACCATGGCAGGTGGTAGAACTTGAAGTTCAATGAAAATCTCATGATGAGCATGAAACCATGTTTAAAAAAATATTCCCTCTGATTCACTAATTCCCTTCAGGGAAGGAAACTGCCAACCTTACCTGGTCTCACTTATATGCTACTCCATCAATATGTGCTCTCAAATGGCCTGAATTCAGCCATATACGTGGACCACATCAACATCAGAAACAACCCTATAATGCTATGAGAGTTTTAAGATACTCATGAGTAGGGGATAACAGCAGATCTCCAGTGAAGTTATTAAAGTGGGGATAAGTGAACTACAGCAATATTAGGCAGGAACTGGAGAATTTGGACTGGTTGGCCCGCACATGACAAAGGAGCGATCCTTTGTGTGCAGCCAGAAAAGTTAGGTGAGATCCTAAACATGTACTTTGTGTTGGTATTCAAAAAAGAGACAAAATTTTTGAAGGATCATCTCAAGGAATGGAGGGTCAATTTTCTAAGCCAAGTTACTGTTACAAAGGAAGATGTTTTGTGTGTATGAAAAAGTATGAATGTACATAAGTCCCTGGGTCCGGATGGAATCTGTGCCAGAATATTGAAGGATATAAGAGAACAAATTACTTGAGCATTGCAGGCACCTTTGTATCCTCTTTGGCCGCACACGAGGGCCCAAAGGTTTGGAGAAGAGCCAATGTTCTCCCGTTGTAGTCGAGTAACAGGAATATTCCAGAAAATTGCAGGCCTGTGAGCCTCACATCAGTGATAGGGAAATTAGTGAAAAAGATTCTCAGGGACATTTTTCACAGCAAATGGATGAATTGGTGATAGACAGCATGGCTTTGTGCAAAGGAGGTCACACCTCACTAACTTGACTGCATTTTTTGAGGAGGTGACAAAGGTGATTGATTAGGGAAAAACGGTTGATGTTGTCTACATGGACTTCAGTAAAGCCTATGACATTATCCCTCATGGCAGACTGGGACAAAAGGTGAAGTCACACGGTGAGCTGGCAATATGGACAGAGTACCGGCTTAGTCACAGGAGACAAGTGGTCGCAGTGGAAGGAAGCTTTTCAAAATGGAGGGTTGTGAATTGTGGTGTTCCACAGGGATCAGGGCTGGGACCTCTGCTGTTTGTGGTCTAGGTAAATGATTTGGAGCAAAACATGACTGGTCTAATGAGTAAGTTTCAGGGCAATACAACAATTGGTGGAGTTGTGGAAAGTGAGGAGGATTGTCATTGGATACAACAAGATATAGATCAGTTGGAGGCATGAACAGGTAGAAAAATTCCAGATGGAACTTAATCTGGATAAATGTGAGGTGGTGCATTTTGGAAGATCACATACAGGTGGAAATTCTACAGTGAAATGCAGAACTCTTCGGATTGCTAATATGCAGACAGATCTGGTTGCGCAGGTCCTCAGATCACTGAGGTGGCAGCGCAGGTAGATAAGGTGGAAAAAAGGCTGATAGCATGCTTACCTTCATTGAAAGGGGCATTGGGTTTTAGCACAGGGAAAGTATGCTGCAGCTTTATAGAACTTCCATTGGGCCACACTTGGAATATTGAGTACAGCTCTGGTCACCACACCACCAGAAGGATGTGGATGCTTTGGAGAGTGTACAGAATATGTTCACCAGGATGTTACCTGGTATGGGGATTTTGAGCTATGAGGAAAGGACGGACAGACTGGGTTTGTCTTCACTGGAATGCAGGAGGTTGAGGGGCAACTTCATAGAATTTTATAAGATTGTGAATGGCATTGCTAACTTTGGAAAGTATGGGGCATTCCAAGGTGGAGGTGTCAATTACTGGGGGATACAGTTTCAATTTGTGGGGTGGGGGGAAGTTTGAAAGAGATGTGCAGAGCAAGTTTTTCACAGAAAGGGTGTTGAGTGCCTGGAGCTCACTGCCAGAGGAGATGATGGAAGCCGACACAATCGCAGGAATAAAGAAATACCTGGACAAATACATGAACAGGGAAAGAACTGAGGGACATGGATCCTGTATGTGAAGACAGTGTTTGTATGGAAGGGAAAAGTGAGGTGGCACAGGCCTGGAGGGCTGAAGGGCCTGTTCCTGTGCTGTATTGTTCTTTGTTCTCTTCTTCTCTTTGTTCTCGGATTCAAAGTCTGAGAAGCTGCAGCTCCATTAGTTTGCTCAATACCCCTTCCATTGAGTGAATACCCCTTTCACAGGAGGAGAGAGGGGGAGAGGTATTTGAGATTGAAAAACAGCAGCAATGTTAGTTTCTGAAATTCGGGTTAATAATTAACACTTGACCAGAACTGGATGGGAGAAAGGAATCAGATTATCGGGCTGTTCCATGTGGGATCTTGCTGTGCATCAATTGCCAACATGCCATCTTAGCAAGCAGTGAGACTTCTAATCAGCAAACTTATTTGTTTTGTGAAGTTTTCAAAAGGATCTGGCCTGAAAAATCAACTTCCTGCTGACACGTTTAATATTTCGATGTTACTGAGAGAGGAAATCTCCTGGATCTTGTTGTGCCATTTCTCGAAAGATTTTCCATCACTGTTTCTTTTCTCCCAGGAAATTGTTATTCACTCAGAAGATCCAAAGAGAGTGGCACAGTTTGGGGCAAGGTCATCTTTGAACAAGAGCATCCTCCAAGAATGGCACAGAGTCCTGAGGCCTATTTAACAGGCTGCTCTCCCTGGGGCCCACGAGTTTTGTCTCATTATTCCCCCAAAGTTTGATTTTGTCTGTTGGACCCTGTTTTTTTAAAGGGGCCTCTGGTTAACTGGGTTCTGTCAGATTATGGCCCTGTCATTTTAAAACAGGTTTGAAATCTGTGGTTATAGTGACTGAGGTCTTGAGATTTGACACAAACTTGTGAAGCCCCACCATCTCCAGTCTGACAAAGAGGGAATTGAAACCCGAAATGTCAAACTGTTTCATATAGACTTTCTATAATGTCAAAATAATAATGTGTAAAATTAAAATTGACATTGGGAGTGAGACAGAGAGGGGGTTGAGAAAGTGAGAGGGGCAGTAGAAAGAGAGACGGGCATTTGAGATGATCAAGTATCAGTCATGTCAGTGCCTGTGGTTGTAACAAGCATTTAACATTTAAGCAGCACCCATCAGAAAAACCGAGCCCACCTTCCTGCTGATACTTTGCTGCCTGTCAGGTTTTGCTGTTCTCCGATGGCCTGAAGCAATGCGATCATAGCAACAACTGTTTCGTTTAGTTCATAGTTTTACAGCTGCCCGATGTTTGCGGTATTCAAATCCCCGAACTTTATTCCCCCATTTGATCATTGTTGGGTTTGCTGGTGGATATTTTGTGTGACGGAATGACTTCTTGCTGTGAATTTGTTTAAAAATGTCCCCCCATTCCAGTTCCAATACTTTCTCGCTCACACTCTATCCACCCATCCCGCACAGGAATTTTTATTTTGAAACTGTGAGGACAAGAAATCCTTGCCTTGAACAGAAATTTCCCCCAGAGAGGTGCGGCGGACATTGGCCTAAGGCCAGTTCGACAGGCCACACCCCATGGGGCCCACGTGCTTTGTGTCTGTTTATTACCCTGAGGTTTGATTCCCTCCGGGGGACCCTGGTTTTTTAGGGGCCTTTGGTTCATTGAATCCTGCCGGATTGCGGCTTTGCCATTTTCAAACAACTTTGAATCCTAGGGTTAAAGTTACTGGGGCTTTGGCGTTTCATACAAACATATTATCCCCTCCCCCCTCCCATACTAAGTGTCTAACAGACAGGACTCCCCAAAGAGGACATTAAAACCCTAAATGTGAAGTTCTCCTTAAACATTTGGCATAATGAAGAGTAAAATGTGATTTGTGTGGGGCAGGATAATACAACCGCAACAGCGAAAGAAGAGATACACTGGCAAAAGGAGAGACAGGGGGAGGTATTTTGGACAGTGAAACAGCAGGAATGTTAGTTTCTGGAGTTCGAGTAGATAATGAACACTTGCGCAGCATCACAGAGGACAGAGCAATCAGATTACCTGTGATTTTATCCAGGGAATTTGAAAGTCAAGCTTGAAATGGCTGCAATGAATCCAGGACTGAAAGAGAGATGGACAAAGACAGAAACAGGAACAGAGAGAGATAGGGTGAGAAAGATTCATATCTAGGAATCACATTGACAGCTTAAAATCCCCAGAGAGAGAACCTCAGCAAATATCCCCATGGTCTGGCTACTGCTCTGTATGTTGGGGGTTTTACCGTCAGGGAATCTAAGAGGCTCGCGTGCAATCAATGTTGAATAATTTCAAGCTGCACTGATATAATTAACAAAGCTTTTTTAAAAAATTTAAATGAAAACAGGGAACAGTCAATCTCAAGATAATAAAATGTGAGGCTGGATGAACACAGCAGGCCAAGCAGCATCTCAGGAGCACAAAAGCTGATGTTTCGGGCCTAGACCCTTCATCAGCTCTCTGATGAAGGATCTAGGCCCGAAACGTCAGCTTTTGTGCTCCTGAGATGCTGCTTGGCCTGCTGTGTTCATCCAGCCTCACATTTTATTATCTTGGAATTCTCCAGCATCTGCAGTTCCCATTATCTCTGATACTATTTTAACAGTCAATCTCTGCTGCCCTCGAGTTAACATGTCAATGCTCAATTCAACAAGGTTCCTGTCCTGACATTAACATCTCAATGTGCCAGAGAGCTCTCAGGGAGGGGCTGAGACACTCCAGGAGTGGAGACAATAAACCCTCACTAAGAATAAATCTGTAGAAGAATGCATTCAGATTCATTCTTAAATCCTTTTTCCCCCTCTATCAAGAGAGTCAGCAGCTCTACCCGTCTGGGTGAGACCTTGTGTGTGTGTGCGATTGCGTGTGTGTGTGTGTGTGTGTGTGCGCGACTGCGTGTGTGTGAGCTAGTGTTTCTGGGAACAGAGAGAGAGGGAGAGATTAGGACAGAGAGAGAGACAGACAGAGAGAGAGAGGGAGAGATTGGGACAGAGAGTGAGAGACAGACAGAGAGAGAGGGAGAGATTGGGACAGAGAGTGGGAGGGGAGACAGAGAGACGCTTTTGAGATGAGGTAATTTCTGGTGTTACAGTAAACAGTAAACATTTAAGCAGTATCACAGAGGATAAAGAAATCAGATTATCAGGCTGGCTGTTGCTGCATTGTTTGACAAAGATCCTGCTGTGCAGCAATGTCTGCAATGCCATTGTGGCAGGCAGTGAGTGTTCAAAGCAGCACACCTGTCATTTTTGAGGTTTTTGAAAGGAGCCCAGCAGATAAACTCAATCTGTAACTGATACGCTGCTGAGAGATTGTCAGTGTTCTGCTGAGACTGGAATCACTGGGATCTTGCTGTGCCACCTCTCCTTATGATCCACAGTGCCCTCAACAGCAACTCTTGCATTTCCACACTTCTGCCCTCAAACGCCGTCCCCACAACAAACATGAGGACAGAATCCCTCTGGTCCTCACGTACCATCCCATCAACCAGCGTGTCATCCTCCGTCACTTCCACCATCTGCAATCCGACACCACCACCAAAGAGATATTTTCCTCCCCACCCCTACCTTCCTTTCACAGGAACCACTCACTCCGCGATTCCCCCTCTCGCCTCCGTCCAAGCCCCCAGGCAAACTTTATTTTATTCGACAGGGGTTCACCCTTAGATCCTTCAAACTGGTCTACTGTATCCGTTGCTCCCAATGTAACCTCCTCTACACCAGTGAGACCAAGCGCAGACTCGCTGACCAATTCATGGAGCATCTGCGCTTTGTACATTATCATCAACAACACCTTCCGGTTGCCAACCATTTTAACTCCCCCTCCCACTCCCCTGCTGACATGTCCATCTCAGGCCTCCTCCAGTACCACTATGGCACCACACACAAACTGGAGGATCAACACCTCATATTCCACCTTGGGAGCCTATTGCCCAATGGCCTCAACACAAAATTCACCAGTTTTAAAATCGCCCCCTGCCCCCCCCCGGCCTCGTCCCCTGTCCAACCCTCCCTCTTATTCCCACCCCCCAGACCTGACACAACCCGTCCATCTTCATTCCCACCTCTCTGCCCTTCCCATCCCACTGACCAATCCTGATTGCCCCCTACGTGTATCCCCCCCCATCACCATCCCACCTACCTTCCCCAGCCCAACCCCTTCTCCATCTATTTATTTCCCAGCTCCTTTCACCCTTCCCAATCCTGATGGAGGGCTGTCGGCCTGAAATGTCAACTTTCCTGCTTCTCTGATGCTGCCGGACCCGCTGTGTTCTTCCAGCTCCACACTGTATTGATTCTGTCTCCAGGATCTACTGTTCATGCTGTCACCTTTAACCTAATCCTGTCTCTTTCCTCCCAGGGAATTGTTGTTCACTCAGAAGGTCGAGGGGGGGAGAGAGAGAGAGAGACACACACACTTTGGGACAGGGTGGTCTTTGTACAAGAGCATCCTCCAAGATGGGGGCCATAGCTCTAAGGCCTGAGGCCTGTACAACAGGCAATACTCCGTGGTGTCCATGTGAGCTGTTTCTGGTTATTACCCCGAGGTTTGAATTCTTTTGTGAGCCCCTGGTTTTTTTTTATCGGCCACTAGTTAACAGGGTCCTGTTGGATTGTTGCCTTGTAGCTTTAAAACAGATTTGAAGCCTGGGGTTAAAGTAACCCGGACCTTGGGATTTGACACAAACAGCTAAACCCCCAGCGAGCCTCTGACAGACAGGACACCCCCAAAAATGAAATTAAAACCCAAAATATGAAACTCTCCTGAAAGCTTTGTTGCTATGTCAGAGAAATGAGCGATGTGTGGGGGCGAGATGGTACAATTTGAGAATCACATCATTCGCCACTTTAATTCAACTCATTGAGTATCTGGGAGGCGCTTCTCTCCCTCTCTCCTGCCTGCAATCCTCTCCAGCTTTCTTTTGTTTCTTAAACAAATAAAACATCCCACAGCTTGAAGGGCTGAATGGACTCCTCCTGCTGCTATTTTCTATGTTTCTATGTCCCAATGCGCGACTCATTTCCATGTCATACACTCCCATCCAAACAACAAAAAGGAGCGGACCCAGCACCAACCCCTGTGGCACACCACTGGTCACAGGTCTCCAATCTGAAATGAAACCTTCCACCACCTCTCTCTGTCACCTACCTTCAAGCCAGTTCTGTCTCCAAATGGCTAGTTCCCTCAGCATTCCATGTCACCTAACCTCACTAACCAGTCTACCATGCAGGGCCTTGTTGAATGCCTTACTGAACTCCATATTGATCACACCGACTGCTCTGCCTTCATCAATCCTCTTTGAAGAAGTAACAAAAAACTCTGGGCCCGAAACATCAGCTTTCCTACTCCTAAGATGCTGCTTGGCCTGCTGTATTCATCCAGCTCTGCACGTTGTTATCTCGGATTCGGCGGCATCTGCAGTCCCTACTATCTCTCACACTGTTTCTTTCACCTTTTCTCTCCCCACTCCCTCTCTCACTGTCTCTGTGTGCCTTTCTCTCTGCGTCTGTCACTCTGTTTAATTTTGCTGTCTATCTCTCTTTCTCACTCGGTCTGTCAACCTGTCTCTCTCTCACACTGTCTCCCTCTCTTTCTGAAGCAGGTTGCTGAATTCATTACATTAGATTTCTGGATGTGAGTTTGCTCCCTGAGCTGGAAGGTTCGTTTTCAGGCGTTTCATCACTTTTGTTTAAATTTGAAAAATATACTTTATTCATAGAATGTGCAAAAGATAAAACATTTATACACCTACCCAGTCATGCAAGCCACTCTGGGTTACCCAGGGGGTACGTATACCAACTAAAGGCAAAAACAAAACAAAGAAGAAAAAAAAGAGCAAAGAAAATACCCCGGCAGTCGTCACCCCGCACAGTCCCCGTTGGCCCCCTGACCAGTTGGAGAAGGTGCCAGCTGGGCCCAGTTACCAGATAGGGCCCTTGTTTCTATTCTGGACGAGGGGTTTCATACGGTGGTCTTTCCCCACCGCGCCTTGGCAGCGGCTGCCCCAAGCTTTAGGGTGTCCCTCCGCACGTAGACCTGGGCCTTGGAGTGCGCCAGTCTGCAACACTCGGTCGGGGTCAGTTCTTTCAGCTGGCAGATGCGGGCAGACCAAAGAGCGTCTTTCACCGCATTGATGGTCCTCCAGGCGCAGTTGATGTTGGTCTCAGTGTGCGTCCCGGGGAACAGCCCCTAGAGCATGGAGTCCTGTGTCACAGAGCTGCTCGGGACGAAGCTCGACAAATACCACTGCATCCCCCTCCAGACTTCCTGCGCATAGGCACTCTCCAGAAGGAGGTGATCGACAGTCTCGTCCCCTCTTGCCCCCCCCCACCCCGCAGCCACCTCGAGGGCAGCGTGCGGTGGCGCAGAGATTCCGGGCATGCATAAAGGATCTCACTGGCAGAGCCCCTCTCACTGCCAGCCAAGCAATGTCCTTGTGCTTGTTTGAAAGTTCTGGCGATGAGGCATTCTGCCAAACGACTTTGGCAGTCTGCGTGGGGAACCACACGACGGGATCCACCCTCTCCTTTTCCCGAAGGGTCCCGAGGATACTACGTGCTGACCACTGCCTGACGGCCTTGTGGTCAAAAGTGTTTCCTTTCAAAAATTTCTCCACGAAGGACAGGTGGTATGGGACAGTCCAACTACTCGGAGCGTTCCGCGGCAACGAGGCCAGGCCCATCCTTTGCAACACCGGGGACAGGTAGAACCTCAGTAAGTAGTGACACTTGGTGTTTGCGTACTGAGGATCTACGCATAGCTTGATGCAGCCGCACACAAAGGTAGCCGTCAGGGCAAGGGTGGCGTTCGGTACGCCCTTTCACCCGTTTTCCAGGTCCTTGTACACGGTGTCCCTGCGGACCCGGTCCATCCTTGACCCCCAAATGAAGTGGAAGATGGTCCGGGTGACTGCAGCGGCGCAGGTCCAGGGAATAGGCCAGGCCTGCGCAACATACAACAGTACCAAAAGCCCCTCGCACCTGACAACCAGGTTCTTACCCGCGATGGAGAGGGATTGGAGCGTCCACCTGCCCAGCTTCTGCTTCAGTTTGGTGATACTCTCCTCCCAAGTCTTAGTGCATGCCCCAGCTCCACCGAACCAAAAACCCAGCACCTTCAGGTAGTCTGTCCTGACAGTGAAGGGGATGAAGGAGCGGTCGTTCCAGTTCCCGAAGAACATGGCCTCGCTGATACCCCTATTGACTTTGGCACCCGAGGCCAGTTCAAACTGGCCGCAGATGTCCAATAGTCTACTCACCGACCGACGATCAGTGCAGGAGACGGCGACGCCGTCCATGTACAGGGAGGTCTTGACCTGCAGGCCTCCGCTGCCTGGGATAGTCGCGCCCTTCAGGCTCACGTCCTTCCTGATGGATGCAGCGAAGGGCTCCATACAGCACACGAACAAGGCAGGAGAGAGCGGGCAGCTCTGCCTGACTCCAGATCTGATGGGAAAACTGTCTGATTCCCACCCGTTGATCGAGACTGCGCTAACGATGTTGGTGTAGAGCAGATGGATCCAATTGCGGATGCCCTCCCCGAACCCCAATTTGGAGAGGACGTCCCTCATGTAAGCATGAGAGACCCTGTCGAAGGCCTTCTCCTGGTCCAGGCTGACGAGGCAGGTGTCCACCCGCCTGTCTTGTACGTAGGCGATCGTATCCCTGATGAGCGCGAGGCTCTCAGCGATCTTCCTGCCCGGCACAGCACATGTTTGGTCAGGGTGAATCACTGACTCCAGGACAGACCTGACCCATTTGGCTATGACCTTGGCCAGGATTTTGTAGTCCACGTTCAAAAGTGAAATGGGACGCCAATTCTTAATTTCTTCCCTCTCCCCCTTCCTCTTGTAAATGAGGGTGATGATGCCCTTCCTCATGGACTTGCACATTTCCCCTGCCCGAAGCGCACTATCGTACACCTCTCTCTGTGTGTGTGCTGCTAGTTTCATCCTGTGACTGATCCTTCTCCTGGAGACTGGAATCTGTTAAATTGCTGGATTAGTCTTTGCCAGGCTGTGTTCATGGGATGTTGCTTTTTTGGAGCAGTTGATGAGCAGTAGTTAATACATTATTTAAGTATTTCAGTGGAGTTAAAGTTTGGTCAACTTTTTCTTTGCAGTTTAATTATTGTGTAATGATAAAGTATGTTTTCCTTAAAGCTCAGTAGTTTGACCATTCAAATCAAATCTGGAATTTACTTGCCTGGAAATAAAAGTTAGTGTCCAGGGTATCTCCTTGCTGTTTTTTGGGAGGTTTGGTCCGTTCCATAACATATGAAAGGGGTGAGTAAACAAGGAGATGATGGGTAGAAGGCCAGGACAGAAGAGAAGCTGAATATCTCATAATAAACTCGAAGGACAGGAAAGAATGTGCAATGGGAGAATGGGTGACCTTCCCATCAGCCCTGTTCCAACTGCCCTTCAGATCCTGGCTGATCCCTTCCTTCAAAGTTAAACATTTGTTCTTTTCCCATACCAATGGACACTTTCAGATTCTGGAAATCAAAATTAAAAATTAAAAATAATTCAGTGCCTTCTCCCCCACAGCCTTCAGTGGTAGAGATCGCGAGGTGGCCACCATTCTTGAGCGAAGACACTTGCCATCGTCTCAGTTGGAAATGGTGTCCTGTATGTATTCTGAGACTGTGGTCCCTTTATCTGGACTCCCAGATCAGGGGAAACATGATCATTGTATCCTGAGCCCTGGCAAAATTCAATATACATCAATGAGACACTTCACCTTCATAAATCATCCAGTGAGTGCAGGGCCACTCAACCTCAACACCCCTCATAGGGCTAACCTGGCACAGCAGGAATTATTCTGGGGAAAATCTTACTGCTGTCACTTCACAGCAGGTATCAGTTTCTGCAGGTATCTGGAACAAGAATATTTGTAATACACCAGCTGTGGTCTCACCAATTGTACAATTTTTCAAGCTGTATGAAATTCTTGTGTAATGAAGGCCAACATGATGTTTGCCTTTCTAACACCTTGCTACACCTTCATTTTTGATTCCAATGACCATTGGACAAGGACATCCACATAGTCATAGATTCATACAGCATGGAAACAGACCCTTAGGCCCAACTTGTCCATGCTCAAACTAAACTGTTCCCATTTGCCTATGTTTGGCTCAAATGCCTCTAATTCTTTCATATTCTTGTACCTGTCTGAATCGTCTTTTAAAATTTGTGACTGCTCCTGTATCTATCACTTCCTTTGGCAGTTCGATCCCCACACAAACCACTGTGTGAAAAGGTTGACCCTCAGGTCCATTTGAGATCTATCTCCTCTCACTTAAAAATTATGCTTTTTAGCTTTGAACTCCCCTCCTCAAGGGAAAAGAGTTTTGCTGTTCACCTCATGTGTACCCCTCATGATATTTCAACCTCTATAACATCACTCACGCCTCAGCTTTTGACACTCCAGTGAAAAAAATATCCCATCATATCCATGATAACAAAGTGTGGGGCTGAATGAACACAGCAGGCCAAGCAGCATCTTAGGAGCACAAAAGCTGACGTTTCGGGCCTAGACCCTTCAAAAGAAAAGGGGGATGGGGAGAGGGTTCTGAAGTAAATAGGGAGAGAGGGGGAGGCGGACTGAAGATGGATAGAGGAGAAGGTAGGTGGAGAGGAGAGCATGAGTGGGGACATAGGGAGGGGGTAGGTCAGTCCGGGGAGGACAGACAGGTCAAGGGGGTGGGATAAGGTTAGTAGGTAGGAAATGGAGGTGTGGCTTGAGGTGGGAGGAGGGTATAGGTGAGAGGAAGAACAGGTTAAGCAGGGGGCAACGAGCTGGGCTGGTTTTGGGATGCAGTGGGGGGAGGGGAGCTTTTGAAACTTGTGAAATCCACATTGATAGCATTGGGCTGCAGGATTTCCAAGCGGAATATGAGTTACTGTTCCTGCAACCTACCGGTGGCGTCATTATGGCACTGCAGGAGTCCCAGGATGGACATGTCGTCTAAGGAATGGGAGGGGGCGTTGAAATGGTTCACGACTGGGAGGTGCAGTTGTTTACTGCGAACCGAGTGTAGGTGTTCTGCAAAGCGGTCCCCAAGCCTCCGCTTGGTTTCCCCAATGTAGAGGAAGCCACACCGTGTACAGTGGTGCAGTCTCTCTCTCTCTCCCATGATATCCATCCACTCTTTATGGATATCAATATTGTTCCATTCTATCATTGTCTGAATAGTACCCTGACCCTCTATTAACTTTGACTTATGGGGATAACTTCACATTTGCTTCTTCCACATGGTTACCCAATTTGTTTATATCATTCTGAAGGCTCCTGACCTGCTCTACGTCAGTCACAATGATGCACAGTTTTGGATTACCATCACACCTGGATATTTTGCCCTGGATTCACTTATTCAAATTGCTGCCAAGCATTGTATAACTGGACCCACGCTAGGTCAGTTTGTACAGCACTTGCACCCTGATTGCGACAAACAACAATACCTTCCAGTCACGAACCATTTCAACCACGCGCCCCCACCCCCCCAACTCCATTGTTGACATGCCCATCCTGGGCCTCCTCCAGTGCCACAATGATGCCACCCAGCAACTGGAGGAGCAGCACCTCACATTCCACCTCGGGAAGCGACAACCCAATGGTCTCAATGAGGACTTAACAGCTTCAGAATCTCCCACTCCTGGACTCGTCCCATGATCAACCTTCCCTACCATCCCTGCTCCCTTGAACTGATACAACCTACCCATCTTCTCTCCCACCTATCAACTCCTCCCACCTCACTGACCACTTCCCACCGCTCACTACCCACACTTACCTATCACCATTTTCACCTACCTTCCCCAGCCCTACACCTCCTCTTGTGATTTATTTCTGAACTCCCTATCCCCTCCCCCATTTTTAAAAATTTCTTCATTAATGGTGAGGGTTTCACTCGCCAGGCAGCATTTATTGCCCATCCCTAATTGCCCAGAGGGCAGTTGAGAGTCAACCACATTGTTGTGGGTCTGGAGTCACATGTAGACCAGATCAGGTAAGGATGGCAGTTTTCTTCCCTGAAGGAAGTTAGTCAACCAGATGGGTTTTTTCCTGACAATCGACAAGGGATTCATGGTCTTCATTAGACTCTTAATTTCGTTATTTTACTGGATTAAAATTCCACCATCTTCCTGTGAAATTGTTGCCAGGTTTCCCGGGGTCACAGTAATAAGGGAATTCAACACTGTCCACGGACCCTGAAAACAGGAGAGCGCAACAAGACATCAAAGTGTGGCTTGAAGCAAATGCCCAAAATACACTCACAGGCAAGATTAGACTGTTCACTGTATCATCCGCCTTATCTCTCATGTTGCCTTTGTCTCCTCCGACCTCCTGCAATATTATTCACAATTCCTCTCTGTCTGCAAGGTATTTTTCTTTCTGTCTTTTGCTTCAGTTATTCTGTTTTCTAGTTGCCCTACAACTTGTCTTTAACTCCCAAGCTCTTTCTGTTCCACAATTATATATTCACTTCACTTGAAGGGGCAGTGCTCTGACGCTCATGATTGCAAGTAAACTTGTAGGACTTTAACCTGGTGTTATGTGGATTTTAACCTTGTACATCGTAGTCCAACACCGGCACCTCCATCATGGTCACAATCATACAGTCATAGAGCACAGAATCAGACCCTACACTGCAACCAGTCCATTCCAAGCAAAATCCCAAACTAAACCAGTCCCACCTGTCTGCATCTGGCCCATATCCCTCCAAAACTTTCTTATTCATGTACTTATCCAAGTGTCTTTTAAACCTTGTCACTGCACTCCCATCCATTACTACCTTTGGAAGTTCATTACAGACATGAACCATTCTCTGGGTTAACAAAAAAGTTGCACTTCATATCCATTTCAAATCTCTGTCTCCTAACCTTAAAAAAGCCCCCTCGTCTTGAAATACCCCTTCCTAGGGTAAAAGCACCCACCATTAACCCTATCTATACCCCTCATGATTTTATGAACCTCTGTAAGGTCACCCTGCAACCTCCTATGCTGCAGCCTGAAACGTCCCAGTCTGTCCAGTTTCTCCTTATAGCTCAAACCTTCCATTGTGCTCCTGTATCTGTCTGTCTTGATCTGTCCAGCCGTCATGATCACATTTCGCATTGAGGCAGTGTGTTGTGAATTAGTCAAAGTAACTGCAAGTGAAGCTGCAGCAAGTTCTCATGAAGGCTAGTGGCATTCTGTGATTCATTGCAGGAGGGTTTTCCCCTCAAAGATGAGTAAAAATGTTCTGCTTCAGTCGTGCAGGGCAGTGGTGAGACCACGTCTGGAATACTTTGGTTTCGTGGTTTTGGTTTCCTTGGTTAAGGCAGATACGATGGAGATAGCGCAGACGATGTGTGGTAATTTGATACTTTCAATCAGCAGGCTAAATCTTAAAAATACTTTGTACAGACTCCCCTTCTGTTGACTGGGATTCAGAGTAATCAGCAATGACAGCATTGTAAGGTTTGGAATGGTTGTGACAGGATGGACTTGGAATGGATTTTTTTTTCTTGTGGGTTAGTTAGAAATACGGGCAGGGTTTCAATATTACTTTTTCTCTTTCCAGTCAGAGCTTAGGTTCTATTTATTTCTCTCTCAGAAAGCTGTGCAACACTGGAATTTCTGCCTCACAACGGAGTAGAGGCAATTTCAGTGAATGTTAAAGTTGAGATGGACAGATTCTTCTTTGAGAAGAAAATCAAGGAAAGATGGGAAAATGGAATTGGAAACACATCAGAATGCATGATCTATTGGAATACCAAATATTGTCCTGCAGGTCCCAGTGTTTGAGTCTTTCTCCAAATCCTAATGTTCGTCCCTTTTCTCTAAGATTGTGTTTCCACCCCTCTCTCATTGGGGATGGAGCATTCCATCTTTCCAGCTCATTGTATGGCAAGTTGAGACTGAGAGGAAGAGAAATTACTTTGGGCAGAGGGTTCTGGGATTTTTGAATGTCTTTGCCACAGAGAACTGTGGGGGCAGAGTCCTTGTGCATGTTTAAGGCTGAGACAGAGTTTTGATCAATCAGGGAATCAAGGGAGACAGGGAAAGAGCAGAGAATTGGACGTGAGGCTTGTTGGGTCAGTTCACATCTCTGTTTTCTCACAATATCACCTGCGCACCCCATTATTTCTTTCCCTGCATTTTCTCTCTGTTTTCATACAAAACCACTTGACTTTTTCCATCTGTGGTTACTTCTACATTTCCTTACAATTGTCTTCATCCCATTACCTGTCGCCCCGGATCGCTCCTTAAACCTCTCAGTCACAAGTGAGGGTCCAGGATTTACCAGAAGGCTGGGATAGGGAAAAAAAATTCAATCAACATGGACCATGCAATGTAAGAAATTGAACTGTGAATTGCAAATTTCATGTTTTCTCTAAAATGTTCGGCAGTGTTCCAAGTAACTCATCTCAAACTGGGCCCATTGACACAGCAAAGAAAATGGTTCACCTTGACTCACATCCTGACTTTATCCCTTTCCATTTCCGGTTCATGGGCAGGTGCGTGACCGCCAATTATGAGAAAGAACATTTCGCCTTCCTGGTGGCTTTGCCTGCTTCCCAGTGCGGAAAAGTTGACAGACATGAAATCGTCAACCCCAGCCTCGTAGGTCTTCCTTTTATTACATACAATGTGACCTCTTCCCTAAATAACCCAGGCCTAAATTACATTGCCTTCTTCCTGAAGAACGGAAGTCATTGGCCAGAAAGTAAATTGCTGTACCCCGACCAGATCAAAAGAATCAGCAGTGCAGTTCAGCTTTTGCAAAACCTGCTGAATGACAGAACCCAGAACAATAACCAACGGGTGGGCTGTATCATTCTCTACACCACCTCGAGCCCATGCCTAGATCGCTGTTTCAGTAATGTGGGGAATTGCGACATCATCCCTGCATTCCAAAATTCCTCATTTTGGAACATAGAGACTGAACTGGGCATTTACAGGTATTTCGTTTTCAGTAAAATATATACGTGATGCAGTTCTGAGCCGACATCAGGAAATCCAGGATCAACTGGCTGCAATGGGAAATAGGGGGTTTCATATCAGAAGGTGTGATGTAGAAAGCCGGATCAGTTGCACAGAATGCTCTGCACCGGAATACTGCATCAACGATTGAATTAACATATTCAGGGATCTGGGAATTTTTGTAAACGGCTGCCGGGCCTATTGCAAATCAGTAGAACAATCTGAATTTAACAACATACGCTAATATTCTTTCTGCTTATCATTCAACGAGTAATACAAGATGTCATCGCTGAGAAACAAGTCAATCATCAACTCAATAAATTCAAGAACTTCTCACAGTCTAAATTAGGTTTCATTCACAAACTCTTTTTCCTGTCCATCAAAGCTTGTGAAAAAGCAACTCACAATACTGTTCCCACATTATCCATGTCATTCCTATTCTAACCCTGCTCATCACTGCATACAGAGACATGCGATAACAATGGGAAGGGTATCAGTAACATTCAAACCTGGTGCTGGAAATGTGTATGAAATAACTACACTGAGGCCGGTGTCCATCTCCAATTCACCTTTTACTTACATATGAACAGTCCTTGACTTTAGCACTACCTCATTCAGAGGCAGCTACCAGAGTGTCTGAGATAATAAAGTATGGAGCTGGATGAACATAGCAGGCCAAGCAGCATCTATCTCTGACACTCACCCTTCTTATCTGTCAGCCACGGCTTGCCAATTTGGGCTGTTAATCTGGCCCAATCAGGGAACACATACGGAGTGAAGTTCAGCTGGCCAACCTGGTCACAACCACTGCAGCATGTCCACGGAAAATCAAACACACACTAAAAATAAGCAATTACATATTCAGGGTAAAGGAAGGAATGAGGCCAAACTGGGGAGGGAGAGGGAGCTCCATGTTTGGGGAGGCCTAGAGAGTGGAACAAAATCTCATGGGAAGCAGACCAGTAAAGAATGAAGGCGACACATTTAATCGCCCGAATGAAGCATTCCATTTATGAAATGGTTTAAGAGTTTGAGTGCACACCATGTTCAGTTTTCCCTATGTGTACCACTCTTTCAATCATTGATATCTGCAATTTATGTATTATTTCTGATTGTTCTCGCTCCAATGTTGTGCTGTTGAAATTGGTTGAGCAGCAGACTTATCATTTCTTTGCACGGTTGTATTAGTGAAATGAGTTGCATGCATAAATTGACGTGATATTTCCTTCTTCTATTATATACATATAAAATAAAGTTAATCCAAGTATTCAACAGCATTCTGCTTTGGGATGGATGGTTTATCTCATTCACATGCCAGATATTCCTGTCGATGAGTTGTGTTTCTGTTTTGTGAAGAAGTATGAATGAGCTGGAGCAGTAATGGCAATGCCCAATGTGGTGATTCTCCAACATTGCAGCTGGAAGGTGGGGACGGGGAGGGGATAAGGTTCACAAGAACTATTACAGAGGGAAAGAGAAAGACCTGTGGGAGCACCGAGACAGTGAGGAGAATAAAATACAGCCTTAAGGGGAATCTGCCTGCATTCTCAAAGGCACAGGCTAAATGAAAGAGGACACAAAGGATTCACTCACAGGAACAGAAGATCAGACGAGGCTGACTGTGCAACAGGCAGCGTTTATAGACACCATATAGATCCTGGGATGTGTGTCGATCAGGCCAGTCTCATAGAGAAACATTCTCCTGAGAGTAATTAATGTGTAGACCCCACTGGTAAGGAGTGAGGGGCTGGCCATCCTGCTCCCACTTCTGCTGAAGAAATCCAGTCTGGTCATTCCGGCCGGAGACTTCAACTGCCCAATGACACGGATGGACGATTTGGAGGGGCTGACAGTGAACTGGACTCCATGTCCAGATTCCTGATGGAAACGGTTAAAGTCGCCAAGCTACACAACATCTTCAGCACCCCTGCAGACTGAGTGCAGAGTAGATATATGGTCGCAGCCCAGATGGGCCGATAAGCCTACCGGATAGATTTGCTGCTTGAGCCCACACATCCTTAGTCAGACCCACCGATGTCAAGCCGGTGTTCTTCTCTGACCACGGCATCCTTCTGGCTGACTGTCTCATACAGGATGACCAGAGGGCTGGCAAGGGAACATGGAAGCTGAATGTGAAACCATTGACCCCAAAAACACATTAAGCAGTTTCAAATGGACTACACAGGTTGGAGAGCCTCTTTGAATTTGATGTGAAACAGTCAAATGGAACATCAAGAAGTTCTTTATCCAGAAAAGCATTCAGAATTTGAGAGAGATTTGGGCAAAACTGCCCAAACTCCAGAAACCCATGCAGGACCTACTCTTACTGCAGACAATGGGAGTCAATGTCACAGAGGATCCTCAGGAGTTGAAGAGACAGCAAGCATCACACTTTGCCTTGGAGGTCTCCAAGAATCTTTCAGTTCAGCGTCCGCAGCATGGAGTAGGATAGAACAATAGAGTCAGATGTATTCAGCACTGAAACAGACCATTTGTTCTCACTGGTCCATGCTGACTGCATATCTGAAATACATCTTGTACCATTTGCCAACAATTGATCCATGTCCCTCTAATCTCTTCCTCTTCAAATTCCCATCTAGATGCCTTTTAAATGTTGTAACGGTACCAGCCTCCAGTACTTCCTCTTGCAGCTCATTACATGCACGCACCAGCCTCTGCATGAAAGTGATGCCCCTTAAACCCCTTTTAACTCTTCCCTCTCTCACCTTAAACCTATGCTGTTGAGTTTTGGCCTCCCCGAACCAAGGGAAAAGACCTTGTCTATTTACTCTATCCATGCTTCTCATGCTTTTATTCATCTCTATAAGGTCACCCCTCAGCCTTTGACACTCCAGGGAAAATAGCTCCAGTGTATTCAGCCTGCCCCTTTTGCTCAAACCCGCCAACCCGATCAACATCCACGTCAATCTTTACTGAACACTTTCAAGTTTCACAACAACCTTCCTACAGGAGGGAGACAGGAATTGGATACAGTATTCCAATAGCGGCCTAATCAATGTCCTGTACAGCTGCAGCATGTCCTCATGAGATGTGCTCACATTTCTTCTTCCAGAAGATGCACAAGGAGAGCTCTGTGCTCAGCAGCCTGAAGAAAGAACATAGCTCGGTAAGTTTATCACAGTCTGACATTCTGAGGTTCAGCAAATCCTTTTAAGCCAGTCTGCATGACACTACGGCCACAGAGGGAGCAGCCTCCCAGTCATTCCTGCCCTCGAACATGGAGGTCCTAGACAACAGCGAGCAGGAGAGCCTGCACCAACCATTATCTCTGGATGAGCTGATGAAGGTTCTCGACTCCTTAGAAAATAATAAAAAGTGATGCCTTACCGGCCAAATTATATTGGCTCTGTGGGACTTGATTGGCCAGGACCTGCTGGAACTGTATGACAGTACACTTCTGGCAGGTACTATGAGCCAGTCCATGAGGAAAGGGATCATCGCCTTGATCTGGGCCGAAGGATCTCTTCATCATAAGAACAGTTTACCGAAAAGAGCTGAGCATAGGGTTTGGAGAGCCGGGGTATGCACAAAATTTTGGGAGGTGCATACTGTGGATGAAAACCTAGTCATCAGGTGTGAGGCACCAGGTGTCTCTGTTGTTGTACATGGCACAGGTCTGTCCCAGCCCCCATACTGCACTGTTTCAGTCGCCCGAGCCATCTTCCCTTTCATCTGGAAGCCTAAGATGTGCTGTGTCTGCAAGGACTCCATGTACTATGGTCCGGATAAGTTGGGGAAGAATGTACCCAATGTTACCCTCATCCAGATGGCCACCTTGTTGTGCATTAAGCTGTGTGTACACCCTTGGTACACAAAGACCAAGTGTCACTATGTACCGAGGTACAACCTGATCCTGGTGTTGTGAAGGATGGGACTGGTCTGTCTGCCACGGAACACTCCAAGTAGTTGGACTGTTCCATATCTGTCCTTCATTGTGAAGTTTGCAAAGAAACATACCTCTGACCGCCAATCCATCAGGTAGTGGTCAGCACGCAGTGTGCTCAAGACCCTGTGGGAAACGGAGAGGGTGGATCCTGTTGTGCAGATCCCTGAGCAAACTGTTAAAGTCTTTTGGTACAATGCCTCTTCAGCAGAAATTTCCAACAAACAACAAGGTGTCGTTTGTTTGCTGGTGACAAGGGCACTAACTGTCAGAGCCTTTATGTGTGCCTGGTTGGCCTGTGCCACCGTACACTGCCCCTGTACTGGCTATGGGTAGGGTTAGAGATTGTCACATATCTCCTGCTGGAATGTACCTTTGCCAACAAAGTCTGGAGGAAGATACAATGGAGAGTCTTTTACAGGGGATCCGGGGATGTGTGTCAGTATTTATAGTGGGACAGGGGAGTGTGTTTAGTATTTATAGTGGGACCAGGGGAGTGTGTCAACATTTATCGTGGAACCGGGGCGTGTGTCAGTGTTTATAGTGGGACCAGGGGAGTGTGTCACTATTTATAGTGGGACCAGGGGAGTGTGTCAGTATTTATAGTGGAACCGGGGCGTGTGTCAGTGTTTATAGTGGGACCAGGGGAGTGTGTCTGTATTTATAGTGGGACCGGGGGAGTGTGTCAGTATTTATAGTGGAACCGGGGCGTGTGTCAGTGTTTATAGTGGGACCAGGGGAGTGTGTCAGTATTTATAGTGGAACCGGGGCGTGTGTCACTATTTATAGTGGGACCAGGGGAGTGTGTCAGTATTTATAGTGGGACCAGGGGAGTGTGTCTGTATTTATAGTGGGACCGGGGGAGTGTGTCAGTATTTATAGTGGAACCGGGGCGTGTGTCAGTGTTTATAGTGGGACCAGGGGAGTGTATCAGTATTTATAGTGGAACCGGGGCGTGTGTCACTATTTATAGTGGGACCAGGGGAGTGTGTCCGTATTTATAGTGGGACCAGGGGAGTGTGTCACTATTTATAGTGGGCTCCTGGGGAGTGTGTCAGTATTTATAGTGTGACCGGGGGAGTGTGTCACTATTTATAGTGGGACCAGGGGCGTGTGTCAGTATTTATAGTGGGACCGGGGGAGTGTGTCAGTATTTATAGTGTGACCGGGGGAGTGTGTCACTATTTATAGTGTGACCAGGGGAGTGTGTCAGTATTTATAGTGTGCCCCTGGGGAGTGTGTCAGTATTTATAGTGGGACCAGGGGAGTGTGTCAGTATTTATAGTGGGACCAGGGGAGTGTGTCAGTATTTATAGTGGGTCCCTGGGGAGTGTGTCAGTATTTATAGTGGGACCGGGGGAGTGTGTCACTATTTATAATGGGTCCGGGGGAGTGTGTCACTATTTATAATGGGTCCGGGGGAGTGTGTCAGTATTTATAGTGGGACCGGGGGAGTGTGTCAGTATTTATAGTGGGACCGTGGGAGTGTGTCACTATTTATAGTGGGCTCCTGGGGAGTGTGTCAGTATTTATAGTGTGACCGGGGGAGTGTGTCACTATTTATAGTGGGACCAGGGGCGTGTGTCAGTATTTATAGTGGGACCGGGGAGTGTGTCAGTATTTATAGTGTGACCGGGGGAGTGTGTCACTATTTATAGTGTGACCAGGGGAGTGTGTCAGTATTTATAGTGTGCCCCTGGGGAGTGTGTCAGTATTTATAGTGGGACCAGGGGAGTGTGTCAGTATTTATAGTGTGCCCCTGGGGAGTGTGTCAGTATTTATAGTGGGACCAGGGGAGTGTGTCAGTATTTATAGTGGGTCCCTGGGGAGTGTGTCAGTATTTATAGTGGGACCGGGGGAGTGTGTCAGTATTTATAGTGGGACCAGGGGAGTGTGTCAGTATTTTTAGAGGGACCAGTGGAGTGTGTCACTATTTATAGTGGGACCAGGGGAGTGTGTCACTATTTATAGTGGGACCAGGGGAGTGTGTCAGTATTTACAGTGTGAACAGGGGTGTGTGTCAGTATTTATAGTGTGACCAGGGGAGTGTGTCACTATTTATAGTGTGACCAGGGCGTGTGTCAGTATTTATAGTGGGACCAGGGGAGTGTGTCAGTGTTTATAGTGGGACCAGGGAAGTGTGTCAGTGTCTATAGTGTGACCAGGGGAGTGTGTCAGTCTTTATAGTGGGACCGGGGGAGTGTGTCAGTATTTATAGTGGGACCGGGGGAGTGTGTCAGTATTTATAGTGGGACCGGGGGAGTGTGTCACTATTTATAGTGGGCTCCTGGGGAGTGTGTCAGTATTTATAGTGGGACCAGGGGAGTGTGTCAGTACTTATAGTGTGACCGGGGGAGTGTGTCACTATTTATAGTGGGACCCGGGGAGTGTGTCAGTATTTATAGTGGGACCCGGGAGGCTGTCATTATTCCAGACAGTCCTCAGGATTTTGTCGGATGTTGAACGCTGAGGCATTGCCTTAATATGAAGGTGTGGAATTCAGGCAGTCTCCCTTGATGAGACGGTCAGTACTGAGGTATTGCAGCTCTCTGTGAGCCCATCAATTCTTAACCAGTGTCTCGTTGTCAAGTTGTCAGTGCTGAGGCAGTGACTCCATGCTGTATGGTCAGTCTTGAGAAAGTGCCTCATTGTTAGAGGGTCATTATGGACGGTAGTCTCAATGTAATGGTGACAGAACTGGTACAGAACCACATCATCAGAGATTCGGGGCTAAGGGATTGACTCAGTCACAGAGTTGCCCTGAGGTAGTCCCTCTTTGTCAGAGGTTTAGTTCTGCATTTGTCAGAGGCGGTCCACACTGAGCCAGTGCCACGTTGTAGTGGGATCCGAACTGAGAGGGAGTTAAACAATTATCAGGTCAGCTGTGAGGTGTTACAGCTCTATCATGGGTTCAGTACTGATCGAGTGCCTCATTGCCAGAATATCAGTACTGAGGTATCGAAGCACTGTCCGAGCATCAGGGGTTAGGCAGTGCCTCATTGTCACAGGGTCAGAAATGTCGGAGTGCATTTTTATCGAAGGATCACTGTAGAGGGAGTGCTGCCATCTAAGGGGGATAGAACTAAGAGAATCAGTCACATTGAGAACCAGTACTGAGGCAGTTTTGCACTGGGAGGTCACTGTGGAGGGAGGGACTCAGAAGCTGTGGGTCAGTATGAGGGTCTCCCTTACTGTCAGTGGAATGGTTCTGAGACACTCTCTCATTGTCAGACGATCAGTCCTGAGGTACTGAATCACTGTCAGCGTATCAGACCGTGGGACTGTTTTATTGTCACAGGGTCAAAACTGAGGCAGTGCCTCATTGAAAATGGGTTAGAATTGCGAGAGACCCACACATCACACAATCAGTAATGACGTATTGCAGCATTGTGAGACAGTCAGAATGAGGGAGGGCCTCATTGTCACACGGTCTGTGCTGAGCGATAGCATCATTTTCAGACACTCCGTACTGAGGCAGAGCCTCGTTGTAATCGGGTCAGAATTCAGGGAGTGCCATTCGATAATAGGGACAGTACTGAAGTATTGCAGTTCTGATGGAGTTCCTGATTGTCAGGTGGTCAGCACTGAGGTATTGAAGCACTGTCAGAGCATCAGGACTGAGGTGGTCTACCAGAGGTCAGTACTGCGGGAGTGCCTCATTGTCAAAGGTCCAGTACTGAGGCAGTGCACAATTGTCAGACTGTCAATACTGAGGGAATGCCTGATTGTTTAGAGGTTCAGTACACAAGGAGTGTCTCAATGTAATGACATGATTAGAGATGCATTGCTGAAGGAGTGCCTCATTCTCAGTGTCAGTTCTGAGGCAGGGTTGCATTGGTGAAGGGTTGTTCTGAGTGAGTTCAGTGGTAACAGAGGATTAATACGGAGTCAGTATCTCATTTTAGGGGCTTAGAATTCATGGTGCTATATAATTGGGAGGATAAGCCTGAGGTGTTGCTGCTCAGTCGCGGTCATAAGTGAGGGGGGGGAGTGGGGAGTGCAATATTGTCGGGGGTCAATTCTGAGGTGTCAGAAATGCTCCTCCCAGAAACAGCAGAACTTGACAAAATCTGTACAAGCGAAGCAAGCCATGCCTGGCCCATTAAATAAGAGCAGGTTGGTTGGAGCCTGGATAAACGATAGACCTCAGCGTAATGTAGTAAGTATAGGGAGTCCTGTACTGATAATATAGTATAAGAATTAATTCATAATTACTGGTGTATTGCAGCATTCTGAGAGGATCAGAACAGCCAGAGTGCATTATTATGAGAGACTGAGCACCGAGGAAGAGCTTCATTGGAACGGGTTCAGAATTAATGGTGAGCAACACATTCAGAAGGTCAGTACAGAAGTATTGCATTTCTACTGGAGGTTCAATACTGAGGAATTACCTCTGTCAGAAGTTAGTACTTTGTCAGCAGTGAGGAATTGTGTCATCGTCACTAGGTTGGTTCTGAGAAAGTGCCTCTTTATTAGAGCGCCAGAATTGATGGAGTGCTACATGATTAGATGCTCAGGATTAATAGATTGCAGGACAGTCGGAGGGTCAGATCTGTGTGCATGCATCATTGTGGATGATCGCTGATGTTTACGCTAAAACACAGAGCGCCCTGTAAGTAACCCCTAAAACACAAATGGCCCTGTAAATAAACCCTAAAACAGAGATGGCCCCGTAACCAAACCCTAAAACAGAGCCCCCTGTATCTAAGTCCAAACACACAGCGTCCACTAAATAACCGTGAAAACACTGAGTTCACTGTAAATAAACCCTAAAACACAGATGGCCCTGTAAATAAACTCTACAGCATAGAGCCTCCTGTAACCAAACCCTAAAACAAACAGACCCCAGTAAATAAACCCTAAAACACAGGAGCCCCAGTATATAAACCTGAAATACAGAGACCCCATATATAAACACTAAAACACAGTAAAAACTAAAGAAACTGCGGATGCAGCAAAATCAGGACCAAAAACATTGTTGCTGGAAAAGCTCAGCAGGTCTGGCAGCATCTCCAACACTTCCACCATCTGCAATCCGACCCCCCCCCCCCACCCCGACATTTTTCCCTCCTCACCCTATCTGCTTGGGAGCGGAGGCTTGGGACCGCTTTGCAGAACACCTACACTCGGCTCTCACTAAACAACTGCACCTCCCAGCCACAATAATGCCACTCGAAGGTTGCAGGAACAGCAACTCATTCTGCTTGGGAACCCTGCAGCCCAATGGTATCAATGTGGATTTCACTTGCTCCAAAAAACCCCTCCCCCCACTGCATCCCAAAACCAGCCCACAGAAACCCGTGACAGAGACCCCTTTCAATTAACTGTAAAACACGGAGCTCACTACAAATAATCCCTAAAACATAAATGAACCGTGAACCACAAAGCCTGTCAGTAATCTCCGATGCAGAATCTGGTTTAAACAAACGCGAAAGAGCCCCCTGTAAATACACTCAAGCACAGATACCCCTTGAAATATAACCTCAGGAAGGTCCTTCAGGAAGTAAAATGGAAAAGACAGAGAACCCAGTAAATAAACCATAAAACACAGAGACCTCTGTGAATAAACCCTAAAACAGAGTCCCCTGTAAACAAATCTGCCCAACTCTCCAGTCTATCTATATTCTGCTGTAATCTCTGACAGTCCCCTTCACTCTCAGCTACCCCACCAATCTTAGTGTCATCAGCAAACTTGCTGATCAGACCACCTACACCTTCCTCCAAATCATTTACGTATATCACAAACAACAGTGGTCCCAGCACAGATCCCTGTGGAACACCACTGGTCACAGGTCTCCAATTTGAGAAGCTCCCTTCTACTACTACCCTCTGTGTCCTGTTGCCCAGCCAATTTTTTATCCATCTAGCTAGCACACCCTGGACCCCATGTGACTTCACTTTCTCCATCAGCCTGTCATGGGGAACCTTATCAAATGCCTTACTGAAGTCCATGTATATGACATCTACAGCCTCATCAATCAACTTTGTCACGTCGTCAAAGAATTCTATTAAGTTGGTAAGACATGACCTTCCCTGCACAAAACCATGTTGCCTATCACTGATAAGCCCTTTTTCTTCCAAATGGGAATAGATCCTATCCCTCAGTATCTTCTCCAGTAGCTTCCCTACCACTGACGTCAGACTCACTGGTCGATGATTACCTGGATTATCCTTGCTGCCTTTTTAAACAAGGGGACAACATTAGCAAATCTCCAGTCCTCTGGGACCTCACCTGTGTCTAAGGATGCTGCAAAGATATCTGTTACTGCCCTGGCTATTTCCTCTCTCACTTCCTTCAGTAACCTGGGATAGATCCCATCCGGAGCTGGGGACTGCACTGAGGAGGTTCCGTCACTGAGGGTGAGGCAGCACTGAATGTGGTCAGCACTGAGGGATTTCAGCACTGATGGGGTTCAGCACTGCAGAGGGCCAGTACTGAAGGGGTCAGCACTGGACTTCTACACTGAGGAGAGTCAGCACTGAGGGGTGAGCAGCCCCTCACAGCAGCACCTCCTCACTGCAGCACCTCCTCACAGCAGCACCCCCTCACTGCAGCACCCCCTCACTGCAGCACCCCCTCACTGCAGCACCTCCTCACTGCAGCACCCCCTCACTGCAGCACCTCCTCACTGCAGCACCCCCTCACTGCAGCACCCCCTCACTGCAGCACCCCCTCACTGCAGCACCTCCTCACTGCAGCACCCCCTCACTGCAGCACCCCCTCACTGCAGCACCCCCTCACTGCAGCACCCCCTCACTGCAGCACCCCCTCACTGCAGCACCTCCTCACTGCAGCACCCCCTCACAGCAGCACCTCCTCACTGCAGCACCCCCTCACTGCAGCACCCCCTCACTGCAGCACCCCCTCACTGCAGCACCTCCTCACTGCAGCACCCCCTCACAGCAGCACCCCCTCACAGCAGCACCCCCTCACTGCAGCACCCCCTCACTGCAGCACCCCCTCACTGCAGCACCCCCTCACTGCAGCACCCCCTCACTGCAGCACCCCCTCACTGCAGCACCCCCTCACTGCAGCACCCCCTCACAGCAGCACCTCCTCACTGCAGCACTCCCTTAGTTCAGCACACCCTCAGTGCAGCACTCCGTCAGTGCTGACCCCACTCTATGCAGCACTCTCTCATTGCTGACTCACCCCAGTGTAGATCCCCGCCTCAGTGAAAATCCCTGCCTCAGTGCAAATTCCTGCTGACTCCCCTCAGTGCAGATCCCCCTCAGTGCAGATCCCCGCCTCACTGCAGCACTGAGGAGGTGCTGCAGTGAGGGGGTGCTGCAGTGAGGGGGTGCTGCAGTGAGGGGGTGCTGCTGTGAGGAGGTGCTGCAGTGAGGAGGTGCTGCTGTGAGGGGCTGCTCACCCCTCAGTGCTGACTCTCCTCAGTGTAGAAGTCCAGTGCTGACCCCTTCAGTACTGGCCCTCTGCAGTGCTGAACCCCATCAGTGCTGAAATCCCTCAGTGCTGACCACATTCAGTGCTGCCTCACCCTCAGTGACGGAACCTCCTCAGTGCAGTCCCCTGCTGACCCCACTCTATGCAGCACTCTCACATTGCCGACTCCCCTCAGTGCAGATCCTCACCTCAGTTCTGACTCCCCTCAGTGCAGCAACGCCTCAGTGCAGATCCTCACCTCAGTGCAGATCACCCCCTCAGTGCTGCCCCCCCCTTAGTGCTGACCACTCGCTCAGTGCTGATCCCGCTCTGTGTAGCATATCCTTAATATTGACCCTCTGACAGTGCAGCATTCTGTCATGACTGACTGTTCTGACAGTGCAGTACTCTCTCAGTACTGACCCTCTGACAGTGCAGCACACACTCATCATTGCCTCTCTGATATTGCAGTGCTGCCTTCATATTAACCCTTTCACCCTTAACCGTTTAAAAATTGGCCTTCCGACAGTCTGGAGCTCCCTCAATGATGACACTGACAATGCAGCACTCCCTCAGTACTTATTCTGCAACAATTCAACACATGCTCATCATTGACCCTCTGACAGTATAGCAGTCACTTAATATCGAGATTCAGTGCTGGAGCACTCTCTGAAGATTGACCCTCAGACAGTGTAGCTTTCTCTCAGTGCTGACCCTTCAGTAGTGTAGCTTGACTTACCACTTACCTCTCACCACTTTACCCTACCGCCGCCCGCCATCAACATTAACTTTCTGAAACTGAAGCACTCCCTTAATATTCACCCTCTGACAGTTCAGAATTTCTTCATTATTGACCCTTCTACAGCATAGCACACAGTTATTATTGAGGCTCTGACACTGCAGTACTCCCTGAAAATTGGCCCTCCCTCAGTGCAGCACTCCTCGTGTGCTGACCCCCCTTCAGTGCTAACACCACCACTGCATCAGTGCAGCACTCTCTCAGTGCTGATCCCCTGTCAGCGCAGCAGTCCCTCAGTGCTGACTCTCCTCTGTGTGGCACTCCATCAGTGCTAACACCAATCTGCGCAGCATGCCCTCAGTTCTGACCCCACTCAGTGCAACATTCCCTTAGTACTCAGCCCGCACACCGCAGTGACTTAGTACTCCCTTAGTACTCAGCCCTCACACCACAGTACTGAGCACCACCCCTCAGTGCTGACCTAACCGCAGTCCAGATCCTCCTCAGTGCTGATCAGCCTTCAATGCTGCCCCCCCCGCATCAGTGCTGACCACTCCCCACAGAGCTGACCCCATCACGCCCTGAGAGCAGCACCCCCTCAGTGCAGAAGGCCCTCAGTGCAGCACCCTTTCTGCAGAATCTCCTCAGTGTTGACCCACAACTCAGTGCAGCATTCCCACTAAGCTGAGACCCTTGAGTGCAGCACTCCCTCAGTGCAGCACTCCCTCAGTACTTACCCCGTCAGTGCTGACTTCCCTTCAGCCCTGGCCGCCCTCAATCCTGGCTGCCTTCAGAGCTGCACTCCCTCAGTGCGGACCCCGCTCAATGCAGCACACCCTCAGTGCTGACTTGCTTACTGCTGACTCCCCTTCACTTCAGCACCTCCTGATCATCTCATAGTGCATCACTCCCTTTATAAGAAACCTCAGACGGTGCTGCACTACTTTAGCACTGACCCTCCAACAAGATAATGTCAGAGAGATGTGCTCCCATCAAATTGACCCTCTGGAGCATTTACTTAATATAGACCGTCTCACAGTAAAGCTCTCCCTTAATGTAGGCCTTCTGACAGGGCGGCTCTCTTTCAGTACAGGCCTTCCAACAGGGCAGTACTCTCTCATCATTGACCCTCTGACAGCACTCTCCTAATATTGAATTTGTGACACTGCACAACCCCATTAAAATTGACCCAAGCACTCCATTAATATTTGCCGTCTGACAGTGCAGCTCTTCCTCAGTCCTGACTCTCTGACAGTGCAGATCTCCTCTAAATACCGTGAGACGATCAATACTGAGAAAATGCTGCACTATCAGAGTTGGGTCCCCACAGTACTATCAGACGTTCAGTATTTAAGGTATGCCGCACTGTGAGTGGGTCAGTGTCAGTGAATTCTGCACTGCAACAGGGTCAACAATGAGGAAGAACTGAACTGTCAATGTAACAGGGTCAGATCTGAGTAAGTGCCTCACGATCTGAGGGTCAGGCTCGAGGTCTTGCAGCACTGTCAGCGTCAGAGATGTGTATGTACATAATTGTCAGAGGGTCAATACTGAGCTGGTGATTGCTTGTAAAGGGATCAGAATTGAGACAGTACTGCAGGATTAGAGTGTCAGTGCTGTGGTAGAGCAGCACTCTGAGGGTCAGTACTGAGGGAAAGCTTCATTATCAATGGGTCAGTTCTGAGGCTGTGCTACTTTGTCAGGCGGTGCCTTATTGTAATGGGATAAGAATTGAGGGAATGTCACATGATTAGAGGATCAGTACTGAGGTACTGCAGCACTATCAGAGGGTCACTACTAATGGAATGCCTTAGTGTTAGAGGGTCAGTGCTGACGGAGTGCATCATTGCCAAAGGATCAAATTGAGATGATGCCTCATTTTAATATGGTCAGTTTGAGGTCGTGCAACACTGTTAGGGGGCCAGGAGTACTGAGGAAGTGCTGAAAATCCCCGTGATTAAAGGAAGACCCTCATGTTTAAAATGTCAAAACAGAGAGAGGGCATAATGGCCAGAGAGTCAGTTCTGAGTTGGCACCTTGTTGCCAGATGGTTAGTTCTGAGGCAGTACCGAATCTGAGGGAGTAGCTGAACGGCCGGAGAGTCAGGACTGAGGGAATGCTGACCTTCTCTCAGTGCTGTAATTCCCCAGCATTGACCCGCTGGCACACTCTTACTGTTGACCCTCTGAGAGGACAGTTTCCCTTCGTACTGACTCCCCACAGTGCATCACGAGCTCATCAGTGACCGTCAGTGCAGCACTCCCTCATTGCTGACTCCCCTCAGTGCTGACCATTTTCAGTGCGCCACTTCCTCAATACTGACCCTCGGACAGTCTCACAGCACTGACCCTCCAGCAGTGCAGTACACCCTCACAGCTGACACGCCTCAGGGAAGTCCCATAGAGCTGACACCCCTCATTGGAACAGCTCCTCAATGCAGTACTCCCTCAGCGTTGGCCTACCTCTGGCCCCATCAACATTAACCCTCTAAAACTGTGGCACTCCCTTAAAATTAACCCTCTGACAGTGTAGAATTCCTTCATTATTGACCCTCCTACAGCGTCGCACAACCTTATTATTGACCCTCTGACAGTGCAGCACTCTATCATGACTCACTGTTCTGACAGTGCAGTTCTCCCTCAGTAGTGACACTCTGACAGTGCAGCACTTGCTAAAAATTGGCCTTCCGACAGTGTGGAGCTCACTCATTGATGACACTGACAATGCAGCACTCCCTCAGTACTTACGCTGCAACACTTCAGCACGTGCTCATCATTGGCCCTCTGACAGTGTAACAGTCACTAAAGATTGAGCTTCAATGCTGGAGCACTGTCTTAGTAATGATCGCCTGACAGTGAAGCTCTCCCTTAGTACTAACCCCCTGAGAGGGTGGCTTTCTCTCAGTGCTGACTCTTCAGTAGTGTAGCATGACTTACCACTTTCCCATCACCACTTTATGCTACCGCTCCCCACCCATCAACATCAACTTTCTGAAACTGTAGCATTCCCTTAATTTTAACCCCTTGACAGTGCAGAATTCCTTCATCATTGACCTTCCCACAACATAGCCACACCCTTATTACTGATACTCTGACAGTGCGGTGCTCCCTGAAAATTGGCCCTCCCTCAGTGCAGCACTCCCCCCGGGCTGACCCCTCTTCAGTGCTGAGCCCCACACGGTGCTGACCCCCGCCCCGATTGCTTACCTTCCCTCAGCTGAGCCACGACAGTGCGGCACTCCCTCAGAGCTGACCCACCACTGAGTGCCGACCCCTGCTTAGTGCAGTTCTCCCTCAGTGCTGACACCGTTCCTCAGTGCTGACAGTCCGCAGTGCAACACTCCCTCAGTGCTGACCCCCCTTCAGTGCTAACACCGCCCCCGCTGCAGTGCGGCAATCTCTCAGTGCTGATCCCCCCTCAATGCAGCAGTCCCTCAGTGCTGACTCTCCTCTGTGTGGCATTCCCTCAGTGCTAACACCAATCTGTGCAGCATGCCCTCAGTTCTGACCCCACTCAGTGCAACATTCCCTTAGTACTCAGCCCTCATACCTCAGTGCTGAGCACCACCCCTCAATGCTCACCACACTACAGCCCAGATCCCCCTCAGTGCTGACCTCCATCAGTGCTGCCCCCCATTGCTAACCCACCACTGAGTGCAGACCCTCACTTCATGCAGCTCTCCCACTGTGCTGACCCCACGTCAGTGCTGACAGCCTGCAATGCAACACTCCCTCAGTGCTGATAACCCTTCTGTGTTAACACCGCCCCTGCATCAGCGCAGCACTCTCTCAGTGCTGTCCCTTCAGTTCAGCACTCCCTTAGTGCAGACTCACACTCAGTGCTGAGCCCCTCAGCGCTCTTCTTTAATGTAGCCCCTTTGACAGGGTGGCCTTCTCGCAGTGCAGTACTCTCTCGTCATTAACCCTCTGACAGTGAAGCTCACTCTTCAGTGGTAGTCTTTTCCAATGTAGGCCTTTCCACAGGGCGCCACTCTCTCATTATTGACCTTCTGACAGTGCAGCTTCCTTTCAGGTGCACGGGCCCAAGCACTCCATTAATATTTGCCCTCTGACAGCCTGCGCCTGCCCCACCGAACTCATCTCCACTTATCTGGACTCCATTTTCTCCCCGTTGGTCCATGAACTCCCCACCTACGTCCGTGACACCACCCACGCCCTCCACCTCCTCCAGAACTTCTAATTCCCCGGTGCCCAACACTTCATTTTTACCATGGACATCCAGTCCCTATGCACCTGCATTTCTCATGCAGATGGCCTCAAGGCCCTCCGCTTCCTCCTGTCCCGCAGGCCCGACCAGTCCCCCTCCACTGACATCCTCATCCACTTGGCCGAACCCATCCTCACCCTCAACAACTTCTCTTTCAATTCCTCCCAATAGTTAGTTATTGAAGTGAAGAATAATTAAATAATCTTCTACTGAAAAACAATTTGGTTTGGCTTGATTTTTTAAGACTCAAAGAAATAAAGAGGTGCTAAACCTTTATTGTATGAAACTTAAAATTGACCTGCAGTATATTTCTCACAGACTAATTCAGCAATAATAGAACATAGTCATTCTCACAGAATCCCACTTTACAGACAATATCCCAGACCACACTATGATCGTCTCAGGGCAGGTCCTGTCCCAGTGGCAGGACAGAGCCAGCAGAGGTAATAGCTCCATGGAATACATTCAAGGCAGGGTGGGGTACACTGAAGTCTCCCACACCGAGTACATTCTATGTTCTCTCCACCTTCAATGTTATGTTCAAATATAAAAATTAGAGGGATATCGATAACAAGCAGAATGTTTCCGTGCCTGTGTTTAAGCCGACGCCATGAGGCTTCATGGGGCCCAGCATCAATGCTGAGCACATCCAGGGCACCCCACCCTGCCTTGACTGTATTCCATGAAGCTATTACCTCTGCTGGCTCTGTCCTGCCAGTGTGACGACCTGCTCTGAGATGTTGTCTGAGACGTTGTTAAGTGGGATTCTGTGAGTGTGACCACCCAGAGTCAGGAGTCACAATCTAAGGATTCAGGGTAGAACCACTGAGGATGGAGATGAGGAGACATTTCTTCATCCAATGAGTGGTGAGCCTGTGGAATTCATTACCACAGGAAGTAGTTGATGCTAAAACTTTGAATGTATTCAAGAAGTGGCTCAATATAGCGCTTGGGGCGAATGGGGTCGAAGGTTATGGGGAGAAAGCAGAATTAGGCTATTGAATTGGACAATCAGCCGTGATCATGATGAATGTCGGAGCAGGCTCAAAGAGCTGAATGGCCTTCTGTTGCTTCCACCTTCTATGTTTCTACATTTCTGTGTTCGATTGTTGCTGAAGTAGGTGATGATAAGTATACTGCAGGTTGGTTTAAAGTTTTATCCAATGAAGTGTTATTACCGCATTATTTCTTTGATTCTTTTAAAATCACCCTAAACCAAATTGTTTTTCCCCATCTGATGATTATTTAATTATTGTCTGAGTACGCACCTAATATTGCTCAATTTAGTAACTATAGTAACCAGCTGATTATTTCTCAGTTCAGTAATCAAAGTAAACAGCTGATTCATGTTCCGGTCACTAAATACACGTCTTTTGCACTTCCATTTTCATCAAAAATACGATCGGAAAGGCAAGAATCCAAAGAAAGTCTTGCTGAACCACACTGCCACCTCCAGTAAAAAGTGACGGGCTCATAAATCTGTTCAGACAGCTTCCAAATTAGATCTGGGCAGTTTTTCAAACATTTCCTCACAACAGACAACTTACAGATTTCCTTGAACACGGGGAATCAGCATGGAGCAGTTTGGCGAATCGATGAGCACAAGGCTCAGTGCAATTTTTACCATTTATACAAAGGACCTGCCGATGACCATGTGCCGCAAGTTTGGCGATGTTGATGAAAACCAGTTTGCCACATCGGCTTCATAATTCTGTGCCCTAGACGAGATCTTTAATGAAGGTTTCACAATGAATTGCTTCTATCGATCTCGTGTGAGTAATCTCGTCTATGAATCTCAAAATCTGTTTCGTGTTGTGTATCTTGGCCATGCCTCTGAAAGACTGACAGATTGTTCCAAACAGCATTTTGCTTCAGCTCTTCATTATAAACAAGGTGCTGACTGCACCCAGCCAGCTTACACTCACCAAACCTACAACCCATTCGTCATGATTGGAAAACATTTTTCATGAATTCTAATCCATTCTGGGCAACGCTTGCTGGGATGGCATTTATTGCTTATCCCGAGTGACTGTTGAGAATGTATTGGTCAGCTGCTTTCTTGACCTGTTGCTGTCCATGTGCTGTATTTATACTTCCAACACTGTTATGAAGAACTTTGAAGCAGAGGAACGAAAGAATGGTCACTCATTCCAGAATGGTGCTTGTCTTGTGTTGTAGAAATGTTTATTTCTACTTAACTAATAACGAGACTCGACTCCAGCTCTGGTTCAAAGCAGTTTTATTCTCTTACTTGGTACCAAGGAAAGTGAGCATCGATCCACCGACTCCGCTAACACAGTGTACAACAATCTCATTTATACAATTAACTTCAGAGCAGGATGTTCCCATGACAACTTGTGTTTGTTGATTCACTCATTGTAAGTTTAAAGGAAACAGACACTGCTCGAGATAACAGAAATGCAGTTTTACAGACACCTCAGTAATTACTTATTCAAATAACCATCGGTATGCAGCTAACATGGGGAGTGATGTACAGTTTGATTGAACTCTAGCTTATCAGTAACTAGGCTCCATGGGGATACAAGGGACATCTCTAATTCATCCTAAAACCTTGGTATAGTGGCAATATATCAAGAGATTCTTCTCTAGCTCTAGCTAAGATAACATGCACATAGTGATAACACAGTCTGAGTAACTAATTCCCGACTTCTGCTAAGCTCATTAAAACGCTACATGCTAAACTAATTAAAATTCTTTCTCTATGCCATCAGTTTCTCCCATGTCTGCCTTTTCTGCTTTGGCCTAAATTCCCATCTACCCTTGCGATGTAATTTCTCTCTTGGCCTAAATTCCCATCTACCCCTATAATGTAAAATTTTTCTTCCACATCCTGGAAGGCAACTTGCAGTGGTGTGTGGTGTTCCCATGCATCTGCTGCTCCTGTCCTTCGAGAAATTTGTGGGTTTGGAAGGTTCTGTCTGAGGAACATTGGTGGATTTTTGCAACACATCTAAGTGGTGGTACATATTGCTGCTACTGACAGTCAGCAGCGAAAATAAAATGGATACGGTGGCAATCAAGTGGGCTGTTTTATCCTGGATGGCATCACACTTTTTGAGTGTTATTGGAGTTTCACTCATCTAGGCAAATGAGGAATATTCCACCACATTCCTGACTTATGCTTGGAGATTACAGCAAACCTGTTGACCATTGTGATTCTCTCCTGAGGAAACTGTGGCTGATGTTGGTTTACATGGTGGCCATGGTAACAACAGATCTACTTGTCATCAATAATAGTACAATCATGTATTGCATATTCTCTTACTCCTTCCACTTTCATTCCTGTCTCACGCTCTGTGTTTAAGATCTTGGTATATATGAATGCAGCAGCTTTTAATTTGTCTGTTTGGTCGGTAATCTCCTTCACATTTGACCACTTTGTAGTGATCTGTTGCCAGACATTTAATATCAGGTACTGAACTGGAAGGGCAGCAACCACTTATAACACTTACAGTCCTAACCTCGTCAAAGGAAATAGCCAGTTTTGTTTACATGTGAGGCTCAGCAAACAATTAACCAACTGCAGTATGGCTGTCAGTCAAGTGCTGCTTTTCTCCCCCCTTCATCTTCAGGAATTGCATTTGTCTGGCTTTACAGCACCTGGGTCATTTGGATTCCTCTTATGCTGATTGTCTTGTTTAATTCTCTAACATTCTGACTATTCTGGTGTCAAACAGTACCTGCACTGGACTCTGCCAACACAGGGCTAAGAATGAAAGACTCAGAGGTAGAGAATCAATGGAAATCCATCATTTTATTGTTCCCTGTGTCAGTCAGTTTCATCTTGCTTTGGTTGAAACATTCAGTGAATATATGAGTTACCAGGTTGACAGACACTAATTATTACCATGGTGACAGGACAAGCCCTGCATATATCACTCCTGAAATGGAACATTACCTGGTGTTTTTGATTTGCTTTCAGAACCCATGTACTTATGCAGCAACCCAGAGCAAATTCAGAGAAGAGATGAAAAAATATGTTAAAATCTCCATGGACGCTACTTTGAAGTTCTGTTGGAATAAAAGGATAAAAACAAATCAAATCTCACAAACAATTCCACATAATGAAGTTTCAACTTCAGGCCATTTTCCATTGTAGGTTATCTGGGACAGGGAGCATTTTCCACCAGAATTTCTTCAACATGGATGAAGGAGCTGAGGGGACTGTTGTTAGTTTGCAGAGAAAACAAAGATAAGTGCATAGTGTTGAGAAAGTGGGGATGCTGCAGAAGAACTTGGACAGGCTAGGAGAGTGAGCAAAGAAATGGCAAATGGAAATACAATGTGGAAAAGTGTGATGTGATGCACTTTGATAGGAAAAGTAGAAGTGTAGACTCTTTTGTAAATGTGGAAAGGCTTCAGAAATCTGAAGTACGAAGAGATTTGGGATTCTGGTTCAGGATTCTTTGAATGTTAACATGCAGGTTCAGTTGGCAGTCAGGACGGCAAATGCAATGTTAGCATTTGTTTAGAGATGACTTCAATGTGCGAGCAGGGATGTACTGTTAAGATAGTATAAGTTTCTGGTCAGCCTGTGTTTAGAATATTGTGAAGTAGACAAACAGGAGGCTGGAAGAACACAGCAGTCCAGGCCTCATCTAGAGGAAAGGAGTAACGTTTCAGGTCTTCCTCTTCTTCAGGACTGGATGTGAGGATAGGGGGAGCTGCAGATAAAGTAGGGGGGAGGGAAGTGGAGGGAGGTGGAATAATGGTGATAGGTGGGCACTAGTCATAGGTATGAAGTGGTTGATGTATGATTGGGATGAATCTGGTTGGTGGCTAGAAGAGAGGATCAGAAGGTGGAAATGGATGGGAGGAGGTGGGGCTGGATGGAAAGCCGGAGAATGGGTGGGAAGGTTATTTGAAATTGGAGAACTCAATGTAGGGTGCACAGGCAGAAGATAAGGCGGTGTTCCTTAAATTCGTGTTCCAAGTCGCTGTGACACTAGTGAAGGCCAAGGATGGATGTGTCAGTGGGGGAATGGGGCAGGGAATTGAAATGGGCGGTGACCAGGAGGTTAGGTTGGCCATTACAGACCAGGCAGAGATGCTCAGTGAAACAGTCACCTCATCTATGTATAGTCTCACCGACATAGAGAAGACCAGATCAGGAGCTCCAGATGCAGTAAGTTGGAAGAGTTGCAGGCGAAGCTCTGTCTCACTTCAAAGGGCTGTTTAGGGCCCCGGATGGAGGTGAGGGAGGTGTTGTGTGGGCAGGTGTTGCATCTTTTCTGTTACAGGGGAAGGTGCATGGTGGGTGGGAGTGGATTGATGGGGAGTGAGGCATGGACGGAGGAGTGGTTTTGGGTTCTATGTCTATGTGCTGGCCTTGCAGGGGATTCAGAAATGATTGACAAGAATGATCCTGGGGATGAAGGGGTTGTAATATAAAGAGCTGCTGAGACCCTGAGTCTGTACTCAATTAAATTGAGAGGTGGCAGATGGAGTTCAACCTGGATAAATGCGAGGTGATGCATTTTGGAAGGTCGAATTTGAAAGCTGAGTACAGGATTAAGGATAGGATTCTTGGCAGCGTGGAGGAACAGAGGGATCTTGGTGTGCAGATACATAGATCCCTTAAAATGGCCACCCAAGTGGACAGGGTTGTTAAGAAAGCATATGGTGTTTTGGCTTTCATTAACAGGGGGATTGAGTTTAAGAGTCGTGAGATCTTGTTGCAGCTCTATAAAACTTTGGTTAGACCGCACTTGGAATACTGCATCCAGTTCTGGGCGCCCTATTATAGGAAAGATGTGGATGCTTTGGAGAGGGTTCAGAGGAGGTTTACCAGGATGCTGCCTGGACTGGAGGGCTTATCTTATGAAGAGAGGTTGACTGAGCTCGGTCTCTTTTCATTGGAGAAAAGGAGGAGGAGAGGGGACCTAATTGAGGTATACAAGATAATGAGAGGCATAGATAGAGTTGATAGCCAGAGACTATTTCCCAGGGCAGAAATGGCTAGCACGAGGGGTCATAGTTTTAAGCTGTTTGGAGGAAAGTATAGAGGGGATGTCAGAGGCAGGTTCTTTACACAGAGAGTTGTGGGAGCATGGAATGCGTTGCCAGCAGCAGTTGTGGAAGCAAGGTCATTGGGGTCATTTAAGAGACTGCTGGACATGTATATGGTCACAGAAATTTGAGGGTGCATACATGAGGATCAATGGTCGGCACAACATTGTGGGCTGATGGGCCTTTTCTGTGCTGTACTGTTCTATGTTCTATGTTCTATGTTCTAAATTTAGAAGGAGGAGGGGGAATTTCAATGGAATGGCCAAGGTTTATTCAGATGGACCATTGATTTAATGGTGAGGATTCAGGGTGTGTTGGATTTCAAAAGGATATGAGGATGACTTTTTTACCCAGAGAGTCGTTCATGTATGGAATGAAATTCCTCAGGATGTGCCGGATAAGGTATAGTTAGAACATTTAAAAGATATTTTGGTAAGTTCATGAATAGGAAAGGTTGAGAGGGTTATGGACCAAGTGCAGGCAGATGGGACAATGGTCGTCATAGACTGAAGATTTGTTTCCATGCTGTGTAATTCTCAAACATTGGAAATTGCCCTGGCTCCTTTCAACCCCAGCAGCGACTCGCCTCACTCTCCTTTTACAAAGTACAACAGAAAACTGCAAATCTATCTGATAAACCAACCATTTCTCGAGAGGAGATAATGGGAACTGCAGATGCTGGAGAATCCAAAAATAACAAATCACAACACAATGCCTGGGTTTATTAATTTATTAATAAATTTATTAATTTAAATGTTTCTGAATTACATTGCTTCCAATGTTACACCCGGTTTTGTTTCTTTTTGTGAAATACAACACAATAACAATAAAATGTGAATGTCACACATATCCAACCAATTTTCTTTGTTGTATATAATCAGTTAGAACATAGAACATAGAACAGTACAGCACAGAACAGGCCCTTCAGCCCACAATGTTGTGCCGACCATTGATCCTCATGGATGCACCCTCAAATTTCTGTGACCATATGCATGTCCAGCAGTCTCTTAAATGACCCCAATGACCTTGCTTCCACAACTGCTGCTGGCAACGCATTCCATGCTCTCACAACTCTCTGCGTAAAGAACCTGCCTCTGACATCCCCTCTATACTTTCCACCAACCAGCTTAAAACTATGACCCCTCGTGCTAGCCATTTCTGCCCTGGGAAATAGTCTCTGGCTATCGACTCTATCTATGCCTCTCATTATCTTGTATACCTCAATTAGGTCCCCTCTCCTCCTCCTTTTCTCCAATGAAAAGAGACCGAGCTCAGTCAACCTCTCTTCATAAGATAAGCCCTCCAGTCCAGGCAGCATCCTGGTAAACCTCCTCTGAACCCTCTCCAAAGCATCCACATCTTTCCTATAATAGGGCGCCCAGAACTGGACGCAGTATTCCAAGTGCGGTCTAACCAAAGTTTTATAGAGCTGCAACAAGATCTCACGACTCTTAAACTCAATCCCCCTGTTAATGAAAGCCAAAACACCATATGCTTTCTTAACAACCCTGTCCACTTGGGTGGCCATTTTAAGGGATCTATGTATCTGCACACCAAGATCCCTCTGTTCCTCCACGCTGCCAAGAATCCTATCCTTAATCCTGTACTCAGCTTTCAAATTCGACCTTCCAAAATGCATCACCTCGCATTTATCCAGGTTGAACTCCATCTGCCACCTCTCAGCCCATCTCTGCATCCTGTCAATGTCCCGCTGCAGCCTACAACAGCCCTCTACACTGTCAACGACACCTCCGACCTTTGTGTCGTCTGCAAACTTGCTGACCCATCCTTCAATTCCCTCGTCCAAGTCATTAATAAAAATTACAAACAGTAGAGGACCAAGGACAGAGCCCTGTGGAACCCCACTCACCACTGACCCTGTGGGGTGCTCACGAGAACTGCTACATTAACCCTGACAGACTCGAAGCATTTCTGTGGGTTGGTTGCAGTTCCTAGTGGCAGCCAGTAGTGGTCACTAACCTGTGGAATAGTGAAGTTTCCGGAATATTCCCCTTGTGTTGGACAGTGTGAGGGAGAAATAATAAGGGTGCTGTTACATTTCCAGGGCTGGGAAAATAACTGGATTAAAATCTGAGAGACGTTAGAAATGACCATATAGAGCAAGTAAATTTAATCCAAGATCGTATGGATTTGTTAAGGGAAGGTTGTGTCTGATGAACTTTCAATCTTCTTTTAAGGAACAAAAATGTTTGTTGGAGGTTGTTTATGTGATGTAGATCAAATTGATTCTACGAATTTGTGGAATATGTGCTAGAGTGAAATAGTTCAGATCCTCAAAGTTCAGAATCAAAATAGAAATTGCGAAGAATTTTAGCAATCTGGTATCTTTAGTGGGAAGAAAGCTAAATGAATATTGCAGGTTATGTGAGTATCCATCTAATGAAGTTCTGAAGTTCTTGGATTTATCCTCAGGCTTCAGTATTCGTCATCTGCTGTTCCTGGTTTGCGTCGCTGATCTAGAATTGTATGTACATTATTTGTTTTATAGGTGACAATATTAGTCGTTGGTATTGAGAAGTTACCCGTACACTCATGGGCGTCTGCTGGACAGCTGGGGTAATGGAGTTCAAGCTGGAGAATGATGAAATTTTGTAAAAGATCGCTGGTTACAGATCTATGATCCTTACCATAAACTGGTCAATATATTACTACAGATAGTACTGTCACCTCAAAAGTACATATTGTCCTGATTCTATAACACTGAGAGTACATGTATATTTGAGCAACTCTGTTACAGTCCTCAGTTTTAGCTGGTAAATATTCCCACTTCTGTGAACAATGACATTTACAGATCAGAGGAGGACATACACATTAATTATTATATTGGAGAAGAGACTTTTGGGAATGATATTCCTCAGACCATCAACTGTCATTTCACTGGGTGATAAAGGCCAGGAATTGGGCAGAATTGGTAACAGCACAATTCCCAGGAGAATGAAACATGACCAACAGAGTGGGAGCTGGCCAGTCAGGAGCAGAACAACAGGAACACCCCACAACAACAACAAAAACAATCACGTCACTCCACTCTATTCACTTACTCTTCACCCCTCAGTGAATCCAGTGCCAGGAATGACTGTTATTAGTCCAATTGACAGAATGTTATCAGATGCACACACTGTGCTTCCATATCCTAAATGTCGCTCAGCTCCCACCATGTCATAACTCATCTGCTCCTCTGCCATCTTCAATAATTTAATCGGTGTAGCATTAAGCTTTTAGCTGACGTGTCTTAAATTCTGTACTCCCGTTCTAAATGTTTCCTCAGGATTTATAAACAAAAACAGAAATTTCTGGAGAAACTCAGCAGTCTGAGTGGGAAGAAAGCAGAGTTAAAGTTTTGAGTCTGGTGATGGAACTCTATAGTTCCTTGATTGATCCTCAGGCTACAGTATCGGTCATTTGATTTCCTGGTATCTATCAGTGATCTGGAATTAGATGCAACATTTTCGAATTTCACATGACAAAACATTAGTTGTTGTGAGTAGGAGAGTTATCTGTATACTGTAAGGAGGTCAGTTGGGCAAAAAAGTTGTGAAATGGAAGAATGGTGACTTTCAGTAAGCGATCACTGGTTACTGATCTGTCATCCTTTTTAAAGACTGGTCAACATGAAATTACAGGGTGATCTGAACTTTCCCCTCAAGCAAAATATTGTCCTGTTTGTAGAACACTGAAATTAAATGTAATTGTGAACACATCTGTTGCAGCCCTTGTCCAGAACTGCATGTCAGATAATCTATTTTACTGAATTTGCCTTTGCCAAGGCTATGTTTTCCATAACATTAGAACAGTGGCTGTTTAGTCATTAAATAATCTTTTATTCAGTTAAGTTTTCCAATAAAGTTAGGTTATAGGCCCGAAACGTCGGCTTTTGTGCTCCTGAGATGCTGCTTGGCCTGCTGTGTTCATCCAGCTCCACACTTCGTTATCTTATTCCGAAATGTCTTTGTTTTGATTGTATTACAGCGACAGTGTCAGAATGATGTGTGTTTTTCTTCAAGCCTGGTGGCTTGATCAGTCGAATTGCAATACATTACACTTGCCATTAGACAATCAGAAAAAAATGGGGTTTAAACATATTCTTAACATATTTTGAAGGGGTTTGATTTGATTGTAACATCCTCAATTTCAGTGAATAAATGTCTCCACAGTACGGAACAATGACTTTTACAGATTAGAGGAGGATACACACACACTATTTGTTATTGTATTGAATAAGAGTTATCCTCAGACCATCCACTGTCAGTTCATCCAAGGATAAAGGCCAGAAATCAGGTAGAATTGGGGGGCAGCACATTTCCCTGTAGAATGGGACATCACTAACAGAGTGGGAGCTGGTGAGCCAGGAACAGGACAACAGGAACAGTATGCTCAGTTCACTGACCCTTCATGCCTCAGTGTATCCAGTGACACAAATGGCTGCTATTAGTCAGACTGACAGAATGTTATCAGATTCACACACTGCACTTCCACATTCTAAATATTACCCAGCTCCCACCCTATCGCAACTCATCTGCCCCTCTGAGCTGTGATAATACGCAGTGGAATGGCCTTCAGAAATCTAGAAGACACATTCATAATGGTCAGCAACTACTAAATTGCACATTTTGCTTTAGGTAGGCTTCTATGCACTCGTTTATGGTTTTTGTAAAAGAGTTTACAAAAAATGCTGGAATAAGTATCAATGATGCTGATTTTATCACTGCCTGAGTTTTTCCTGGTATCTGACATGTGAAACACGTCCAGCAAACTCAACCACATGTCTATGTAGTTCAGGTCAATAAAAATGTTTTTGTATTTTGGTCTGAGTTTTCTTTGCTCCCAACGACCTACTGTTACCTCATGTGCTACTTGCAACGCCTCTCTTCTTTACCCACTGATAAAACTTGATAAACTTCTTCCTACATTTCTTTTTGATCTGCATGAATGTATAACGTTTTCCATTTCCTCATCAGGACTTCAATAGTAACATTCTGAAATACACTCAGCTTCTTCTTTTGTGTATGCTTTTTGATTTAACTGCTTTTTTTTCATTTTTGTTGTAATGCAACTAACGTCTTTAAACTAAAAATATCCACTTTGTCCTGCACCTGTTCTTGCTTTTTCTCAATCATTTGATCAAACAAAGTTTCTGATAATTCACCTTCAACTTCCTCATTTTTATTGTTTGATTTCTCCTCCTGTTTCACCCTGTGACTTTGTGATTTCGTCACCGTGCAGTCAGGATAAATCTCTGGACATACTTCCTGCAATGTCTCAGTTGCCCTATTTTCCACTGGCTTTTCAACCACATCAGGCATCACTCCCACTGTGATCCAGCTACATCGTTCCTGAGGATAAATCAAATCTTTGGTCAGAGAATTTCTTTATTACTCCCAGCATCACTTCACTATTTTTCACCTTATACAATGGAACACTACCCTGCTCACCATGAATTCCACATATTACCACTTTTTCTGGCAAAGCTCTATCCAAAGTACATTTCTCCTCATCTCTCACATCAAAGATTGACTTGCTTCTGCGTCTCTTAAAATTGTAATTACATTATCTACTCCTCCTGGTACACGAGTAATCTTTGCCTGCACAGGTAAATTCTTTAAAGAGATTTGGTACTTACTTATTAACCAACCCTTGACCCGGTTGTACATTCTTTCGCAGCTCTTCAGCTTCCATTGGAATCTCCTCTGCCACATTAGTTAAACCCCATTGTCTTGTCTTGTTTTACCACATCTGTCTTCCCAGTGCTTTTCTTAAACTACCAACACTGCAACTTCATAAACAAGAACAGAAATCACTGGAAAGCCTCAGCAGGTCTGACAGCATCAGAGAAATCAGAGTTAACATTTCAAGCCCAGGAAGTGTTTTTTTTTAAGCAGATGATAGGGTGGGGGGGAAAGGAAGAAATGATAGTTAGAGACAGAATCTGAGGATGGAGAATAGTTGGACGGACAAAGGAGTGGATGACAGTCAGCCTGGGAGAATGAATGGCTGCTAATGGGGACTATTAGTGGTTAACAGTGGGGTCAGTCTGTAATAGCAGACCATGTGATAACAAGACCCTGGTGTGTGAGGGTCAGGGTAAGGAGGGTGAGCAGGTGCATCACGCCAGATAATTGTGAAATTCAGTATTGGGTCTAGAACGTAGAACAGAGAACATAGAACACCACAGTGCAGTACAGGCACTTCGGCCCTCGATGTTGCGCCGACCTGTGGAACCAATCTGAAGCCCAGCTAACCTACACTATTCCATTATCGTCCATATGTTTATCCAATGACTGTTTCAATGCCCTTAAAATTGGCGAGTCCACTACAGTTGCAGGTAGGGCATTCCACGCCCTTATTACTCTCTGAGTAAAGAACCTACCTCTGACATCTGTCCTATATCTATCACCCCTCAATTTAAAGCTACGTCCCCTCATGCTCGCCGTCACCATCCAAGGAAAAAGGCTCTCCCTGTCCACCCTATCTAATCCTCTGATCATCTTGTATGTCTCTATTAAGTCACCTCTTAACCTTCTTCTCTCGAACAAAAACAGTCTCAAGTCCCTCAGCCTTTCTTTATAAGACCTTCCCTCCATACCAGGCAATATCCTGGTAAATCTCATCAGCACCCTTTCCAAAGCCTCCACATCCTTCCTGTAATGCAGCGACCAGAACTGTACGCAATACTCCAAGTGCGGCTGCACCAGAGTTTTGTATAGCTGCAATGTGACCTCATGACTCTGAAACTCAATCTCTCTACTAATAAAACCTAACACATCGTACACCTTCTTAACAACCATATCAAACTGGGTGGCAACTTTCAGGGATTGATGCATATGGACACCGAGATCGCTCTGCTCATCCACACTACCAACAATCTTAGCCCAGTACTCTGTATTCCTGTTACTTCTTCCAAAGTAAATCACCTCATACTTTTCCGGGTCAAGAATCTTATCCCAGTACTCTGTATTCCTGTTACTTCTTCCAAAGTGAATCACCTCATACTTTTCCGGGTCAAGAATCTTAGCCCAGTACTCTGTATTCCTGTTACTTCTTTCAAAGTGAATCACCTCATAGTTTTCCGCATTGAACTCCATTTTCCACCTCTCAGCCCAACTCTGCAGCTTGTCTATGTCCCTCTGTAACCTGCAACATCCTTCCACAATATTCACGACTCCACTGACTTTAGTGTCATCTGCAAATTTACCAACCCATCCTTCCCTGCCCTCATCCAGGTCATTTATAAAAATGACAAAACAGCAATGGCCCCAAAACAGATCCTTGTGGTACACCACTAGTAACTGAACTCCAGGATGAACATTTCCCATCGACCTACAACCTCTGTCTTCTTACAGCTAGCCAATTTCTGATCCAAACCTCTAAATCACCCACAAACCCATGCCTCCGTGTTTTCTGCAATAGTCGACCATGGGGAACCTTGTCAAATGCTTTACTGAAATCCATATACACCACATCAACCGCTTTACCCTCATCCACCTGTTTGGTCACAATCTCAAAGAACTCAATAAGCTTTGTGAGGCACGACCTACCATTCATAAAACCGTGTTGACCATCCCGAATCAAATTATTTCTTTATAGATGATTACAAATCCTATCTCTTACAATCCTCTCTAACATTTTACCCACAACCAAAGTAAGGCTCACTGGTCGAGAATTACCAGGGTTGTCTCTACTCCCCTTCTTGAACAAGGGGACAACATTAGCTATCCTCCAGCCTTCTGGCACTATTCCTGTAGACAATGATGACATAAAGATCAAAGCCAAAGGCTCTGCAATCTCCTCCTTAGTCTCCCAGAGAATCCTAGAATAAATCCCATCCGGCCCTGGGGACTTATCTATTTTCACACTTTCCAGAATTGCTAACACCTTCTCCTTATGAATCTCAATCCCGTCCAGTCTAACAGCCTGTATCTCAGTTAACTCCCCGACGACATTGTCTTTTTCCTGTGTGAATACTGATAAGAAATATTCATTTAGCGCCACTCCTAACGCTTTGGACTCCACGCACAACTTCCCACTACTGTCCTTGACTGGCCCTAATCTTCCTCTAGTCATTCTTTTATTCCTGACACACCTATAGAAAGCTTTAGGGTTTTCCTTGATCCTACCTGCCAAAGACTTCTCATGTCCCCTCCTGGCTCTTCTTAGTTCTCTTTTTAGGTCTTTCCTGGCTAACGTGGAACTCTCAAGCACCAGAACTGAGCCTTCACGCCTCATCTTTACATAAGCCTCCTTCTTCCTCTTGACAAAAGATTCAACTTCTTTAGTAAACCACGGTTCCCTCACTCGACCACTTCCTCCCTGCCTGACAGGTACCTAATTATCAAGGACACGCAGTTGCTGTTCCTTGAACAAGCTCCACATTTCAATTGTGCCCAGCCCCTGCAGTTTCCTTCCCCATCTTGTGCATGCTAAATCTTGCCTAATTGCCTCATAATTGCCTTTCCCCCAGCTATAACTCTTGCCCTGCAGTATACACCTATCCCTTTCCATCTCTAAAGTAAACATAACCAAATTGTGGTCACTATCACCAAAGTGCTCACCTAACTCCAAATCTAACACCTGGCCTGGTTCATTACGCAGTACCAAATCCAATGTGGCCTCGCCCCTAGTTGGCCTATCTACATACTGTTTAGGAAACCCACCTGCACACATTGGGCAAAAACTGACCCATCTGAGGTACTCGAACAATGGCTTTCCAGTCAATATTTGGAAAGTTAAAGTCCCCCATAACAACTACCCTGTCTCTCTCACTCCTATCAAGAATCATTTTTGCTATCCTTTCCTCTACATCTCTGGAACTTTTCGGATGCCCATAGAAAACTCCCAACAGGGAGTTCCTGTTTCCTGTTTCTAAACTCAGCCCATAGTACCTCAGTAGATGAGCCCTCATCAAACGTCCTTTCTGCCACCGTAATACTGTCCTTGACTAACAGTGCCACACCTCCCCCTCTTTTACCACCTTCCCTGTTCTTATTGAAACATCTAAAACCCGGAACCTGCAACAACCATTCCTGTCCCTGCTCTGTCCATATATCCGAAATGCCTGCAAGTTCACCCACCTTATTCCTGATTCTCCTGGCATTGAAGTAGACACGCTTCAAGCCACCTTCCTGCCTGCTGATACACTCATGCGACCTTGAAACCTTATCATGACCTCACTACTCTCAACCTCCTGTACACTGGAGCTACAATTCAGGTTCCTATCCCCTGCTGAATCAGTTTAAACCCTCCCAAAGAGCATTAGCAAATATCCCCCCCAGGATATTGGTACCTCTCTGGTTCAGGTGTAGGCCATCCCCTTATTAGAGATCCCACCTACTCCAGAATGAGCCCCAATTATCCAGCTATCTGAATCCCTCCCTCCTGCACCATCCCTGTAGCCACATGTTCAACTGCTCTCTCTCCCTATTCCTTGCCAAGTTAGCACGTGGCACGGGTAACAAACCAAAGATAACAACTCTGTTCTGGCTCTAAGCTTCCACCCTAGCTCCTTGAATTTCTGCCTTACATCCCAACCCCTTTTCCTATCTATGTTGCTGGTGCCTATGTGGACGACGACTTGGGGCAGCTCCCCCTCCTCCTTAAGCATCCCAAAAACATGATCCGAGATACCACGGACTATGGCACCTGGGAGGCACCACACCAACCGCAAGACTCTCTCGTTCTCACAGAACCTCCTATCTGTCCTCCGAACTATGAAGTCCCCAGTGACTAATGCTCTCCTCCTCTCCCCCCTTCCCTTCTGAGCAACAGGGACAGACACTGTGCCAGAGACCTGTACCCCATATCTTACCCCTGCTAAGCCATCCCCCCCAACAGTATCCAAAACAGTGTACTTGTTATTGAGCGAAATGACCACAGGGGATCCCTGCTCTGCCTGTTTCCTTTCCACCCCTTGACTGTAAGCCATTTACCTTTTTCCTGTACCTGAGGTGTGACTACCTCCCTGTAACTCCTCTCAATTGCCCCCTCATGAGGTGCTGTTCTTCCAGTGTGCGCTAAGCTTCACTGGAGCACTGCAGCAAGCCTGAGGCAGTGAAGCTGGCCAGGGAACAGTGTGATGTATTGAAGTGGCAAGCAACTGGAAGCTCAGTGTCTTTTTCATTTACAGAACATAGGTGTTCTGCGAAGTGGTCTCCCAGTCTACACTTCATTTCCCCAGTATAGAGGAGATCACATTGTAAGCAATGAATGCAGTAGACTGGATTGTGGAGGGTGATTTTGGGCCCTTGGATACTAAGATAGGAGGAAGTAAATGGACAGGTGTTATAATTTCTGCAGGTGTAGGGGAAGGTGCCATGGGGCTCTCAATGGAGGGGGTGGGTGATGTTGGAAGTGAAGGAGGAATATACTAGGGTGTCCCAGAGGGAACGATCCTTGTGGAAGTTTGACAAGGCACCAGACTGGAATAAGTATCTTGTGGTGGGATCCCTCTGGAGGTGGCAGAATTGACAGTAATTGATCCTCTTAATGCATGCTGGTGGGTGATGACAAAGGGGAGTCTACCACTGTTGTGGGAGGGAAGAGAGGGGGTGAGGGCTGAAGTGCAGGATATGGATCAAACCCAACTGAGGGCCCAGTCAACTATGCTGCTTGGGATTGCTTGTCAAAGTTGCATCAGCAGAACAGGTGAGACAGATATGGACAAACAGATAGATTCTTTTCAGGGAGTAGGGTATGAGGATGTATAGTCAAGATAACTATAGGAGTCAGTTGGTTTATAGTGGAAGGAAGTGTTGTGCGACTTCATGTGTCCCGTGTTATTGCAGTGTAAACACATGAGTTTTATTTTATTTCTCTTCCCCCCGCCCCTTCTCCTGCGTTTCCTTTTCACCCTATGGGAAACTATCATTACTATCTTTGAGATCTCCTTTTCTTTCATTACCTGAGGATATTTCTTTTTACCAGTTTCTATCCCTCACAGATTAAAATTTATATCAGAAGCCAACTTTTGAGTTATTAACTCATCTGTCACTTTGGCGGCTAATGTTGTAGGTTTAACTCTCTGCTCTTCCACATGTTCTCACTTTTTCAGGAAGTTTACTTTTGAACTTCTCCAAAATAATAGTTTCTCTAAGAGCATCATGTGCCTGATCTACTATCAATACCCTTATCCAACTATCAAAGTTACTTTGATTGGTCCTTTTAAACTCTATATACATTTGACCAGGTTCTGTCCTTATCTAAAACATTGTCTGTAGGTTCTGGCTTCTGGCACAAGCACAGATACAGTTAAGGGATGAAGGGTCTAGGCCCGAAACGTCAGCTTTTGTGCTCCTGAGATGCTGCTGGGCCTGCTGTGTTCATCCAGCCTCACATTTTATTATCACAGATACAGTTAAGATGGATTTTTTCGCTTCATCATCTTCCCCAGATACCGGCTCTAATAGTGATGCAAATGCCTCCTTCAGCATCGTCAGGATCTTGATTTTGATTTGATTTTGATTTTATTGTCACATGTACCGAAATACAATAGCAAGGTTTGTTTATGAGTGTTACAGGCAGATCATAGCAAACAATGGATATACCGATCAAAGAGACTTACATGCATACAGGTTACATTGCAGGTTATATTATTTGAAACTAGAGCCCATTCATTAGTCTGATAATGGCCAGAAAGGAGCTGTTGCTAAACCTGCTCCTGTGTGTGTTCAGGCTCCTGTATCTTCTGCCTGACAGGAGAGGTCATTACCAGGTTATGATAGGCCTTTGATGATGTTGGCTGCCTTTCCATGAGTCCATGGATGGATGGTTGGCTTCCATGATGGTCTGGGCTGTGAACACCATCTTCTGTAGTTTCTTACTGTCCTGGGCAGAGCAGTTAGCATCCTCGGGTGTTGTGTACCCGGATAGTATGCTTTTGGAACAGTTATGTCTGGGGCTGTTGGGGAAGGCATCGCCACCAGAGAACTGAACATTCACCATCTTCGTTTCTCATGTTCACATCAGAAACGCTCATGACAACCGAGCGGTTTCACAGTCAGGCCTTGAGAGTGGAGCAGGGCAGAACAATGCAAAATCCTTCAGTGGGGAGCAACAAGACGGGGAGGGGTCAGACGGTGGGAAGTGTGAGAGAAGGACATCTCGTAGATTAGCTCCTCTGAAACCACAGCACCTCTGTCTTCATTAACCATTCATTTCTATTCTTTGATGGGACATGGGGTGCGCTGGCTGGTTTGACGTTTGTTGCCTGTCCTTGAGAAGGTGGGGGTGTGAGGTCCTTCTTGTGCCGCTGCAGTCCATGTGCTGCGGACAGACCCAGAATAAAATGTCAGGGATGGAATTCCCAGGAATTTGACTCTTCAACAGTGAAGGAATGGCCAATATAACACCATAAGGCATAGGAGTGGAAGTAAGGCCATTTGGTCCATCGAGTTCACTCTGCCATTTAATCATGGCTGAGGGGCATTTCAACTCCACTTACCCACACTCTCCCCATGGCCCTTAATTCCTTGTGAGATCAAGAATTTATCAATCTCTGCCTTGAAGGCATTTAACATCCCGGCCTCCACTGTGCTCCATGGCAATGAATTACACTCTCTGGCTGAAGAAATGTCTCCTCATTTCCATTCTAAATTGACTCCCTCTAATTCTAAGGCTGTGCCCATGGGTGCTAGTCTCCCCGCCTAATGGAAACAACTTCCCAGCGTCCACCCTTTCTAAGCCGTGCATTATCTTGTAAGTTTCTATTAGATCTCCCCTCAACCTTCTAAACTCTAATGAATACAATCCCAGGATCCTCAGCCATTCATCATATGTTAGGCCTACCATTCCAGGGATCATCCGTATGAATCTCCGCTGGACACGCTCCAGTGCCAGTAAGTCCTTCCTGAGGTTTGGGGCCCAAAACTGGACACAGTATATATTTCTAAGTCAGAATGATGAGTGGCTTGGAGGGCAGTTTCCAAGGAAGTGATATTCCCATGTATCTGCTGCTCTTGTCCTTCTAGATAGAACATATAGAACATAGAACATTACAGCACAGTACAGGCCCTTCGGCCCTCGATGTTGTGCCGATCTGAAGCCCATCTAATCTACACTATTCCATGTACGTCCATATGCTTGTCCAATGATGACTTAAATATACTTAAAATTGGCGAATCTACTACCGTTGCAGGCAAAGCGTTCCATTCCCTTACTACTCTCTGAGTAAAGAAACTACCTGCTATCTGTCCAATATCTTTCACCCCTCAATTTAAAGCTATGCCCCCTCGTGCTCGCCGTCATCATCCTCGGAAAAAGGCTCTCCCTATTCACCCTATCTAACCCTCTGATTATTTTATATGTCTCAATTAAGTCTCAACCTTCTCTCTAACAAAAACAGCCTCAAGTCCCCCAGCCTTTCCTCGTAAGACCTTCCCTCCATACCAGGCAACATCCTAGTAAATCTCCTCTGCACCCTTTCCAAAGCTTCCACATCCTTCTTATAATGCGGTGACCAGAACTGTACACAATACTCCAAGTGCGGCCGCCCCAGAGTTTTGTACAGCTGCAGCATAACCTCTTGGTTCCGGAACTCGATCCCTGTATTAATAAAAGCTAAAACACTGTTTGCCTTCTTAACAGCCCTGTCAACCTGGGTGGCAACTTTCAAGGATCTGTGTACATGGACACTAGTCCCGTATCCATTAATGTTACAATATTTGAAGTGTTCATTTATATATTTCAAGGTTAAGGTTTTAGTTTCTAGCCTCCGCTACCTTCCCAGGCACTGCATTCCAGATTCCCACCATCCTGACTGAAATGGTCTTTCACCCCCCCACCCAAATCCCCTCTGAATCTCCCACTCCTTATCCTAAAACTATGCCCTCAACCAAGGGTAACAACTGTTCTCTATCACCCTGTCCATACCCCTCAATCATGTCCCCAGCCCGCCAGTCTTCTCTGCTCTATAGAAAACAATCCAAGCCTATCTAGTCTGCCTTCATTGCTCAATTTCTCCATCCCAGGCAACATCCTGGTGACTTTCCCAAATGCCTTAACTATCGTATTCATGTACTCTAATGTCAGGGATCTGAATAATTACTCCAAGATCCCTGAGCTACCATGACCTGCCATTCATTAAATAAGTCTCTCATCCTGTTTCTTCTTTCAAATTACATCACGTCGCATTTCTCAGAGTCAGATACGTTTTACCGTAGCTCACGCTGTCTGACCACCCCCATCGGATACCCTATGCTGTAACCTACGCCCATCTGACCATCCCATAACTTTACTGTAACCTACAACCATCTTCTTTGCAATCTCTGTCCACTATTTTGTGGATCTATAAACTGTTCTACTAGATCAGCGATAACTGAGATTAAGACAGTTAGCAGTGTGCAGCCTTGTGTTGTCTGTAGTAATGCACTGTCTACAGTGTGGGAGACTGATATTTGAACGTTTAGCTAAGTGCAGCCTGTGTATTGAGCATACAAGCACACATTCAAATTGTTAATATCTAGGATGTTTCCTCAGCTTCACAATGACAACCAACTTTCTGCTTAATTAAAAGCCAGTGAGGTTTTGCCTTTGTCCACATAACTAGAAACCTTGCCGAATCTTAAGAGCAGGACCGTAGAGAACTGAATATTGGCAAGTTATAAAAAGTGCAGCGACACCCCTGCTCACCCTAAATGGAGCTCTCCAAAAAGCTGCAATTAAAGCAGTATTTAGACATACCTGAGCTTTTGTTCGGTTATGATCCAAGCAAGTCAGGCAAGAGAAGTTCACTTTCGGAATTGATGGGGCACACTTGATTGCAGTCAGACAATTGGTATTGGCAACAATAATTGTACATATTCACTGATTGATTTTTGGCTCTTGTCAGCTAAAGTCAGTCAGGAATGGAACTTGGTCTACAGGAGGATGAATGACTTCAATCTGCCATTGTTTCTAAAGGCCGTTTGATCCGCAGTGTCAGTCTACACCATCACTGAGAACCCAAGAACTAAATTCTCATCCTCCGCTGATTTTCGGCTGCCCTATGAGTTACCTGGAGGATGGAAGGTCCTTATACGATAACTCTGCTATTAATAATTGCAAATCCACAACAAGGGCAGAATCTGTGATGTGCATGTGAAGGGGCCATTTCATTTATGAGTCAAATAATGATGCACGTAGAGTCACACAAACACAATCATACTCTCACATAAGCACACAATAGACAATAGATGCAGGAGTAGGCCATTCGGCCCTTCGAGCCAGCACCACCATTCATTGTGATCATGGCTGATCATCCATAATCAGTATCCTGTTCCTGCCTTATCCCCATAACCCTTGATTCCACTATCTTCACTATTCCACTATTTTCACACACTGAAACAATCTGACATGCAGAAACATACACACACAGACACACACACAGACACGCACAAACACACACACACAGACACACACACACACACACACACAGACAAAAACACACACACACATACATACAAATAAGTACTTAAATAAAGACTCAGCCACACAAACTCTCACTGCAACACCGACACACATAGACAATATAAACAACCATACATTCAATCACAGACGTGTACACACACAAGGGTACACATATGCACACAGACACACACTCACATGCACTCACCCACACAGGTACCATACACAAACACACATACACCGCGTGACAAATACTCACATGCACAAAAACACCCAAACACTCTCACATACAAAGAGACACAATCTACACAAATACAATGGTGACAGTGTGGGAAAACTGATATTTGGGCACTCAGCAGCATTCAGCTGCTGGATTGCCTACAACAATACAAGGACCACTGTGTGGGACTGCTGGGCACTCAGCAGCGTGCAACGTGTGTGTTGTCTACAGTGATACAACACTACAGTGATACAACACTACAGTGATACAATATCTACAGTGTGAGATATCTAATATATGGACACTTCACAGTGTGCAAAGTGTGTACTGTCTCTAGTGATACAATTTCTACAGTGCGGGACAGTTGTGATTTGGACAGTTAGCAGTGTGCAGCCTGTGTATTGTCTATAGTAATGCACTGTCGAAAAACATTCGATTGTTCGAAAAACCCATCTGGTTTATTAATGACCTTTAGGGAAGGAAACCGCCATCCTTACCTGGTCTGGCCTACATGTAACTCCACCTCCATAGCAATATGGTTGATTCTCAACCAGCCTCTGGGCAATTAGGGATGGACAGTAAATGCTGCTTAACCAACAACACCCTCATCCCATAAATGAATAAAGGAAAAGAAAATGCACAGGCGGCACACGCATACACGCCCTCACACAGACACAATCATATTTACTTAAATAACTAGACAGACACAAACACACACACTGACGGTCACACAAGCAGACACACAGGGGTGGCTCAGTGGTCAGGACTGCTGCCTCACAGTGCCAGGGACCCGGAACTGATTCCAGCCTCAGGTGACTGTCTCTCTATGTCTGCATTGGTTTGCTCCAGTTTTCTCCCACAGTCCAAAGCTATGTAAATTAGTTGGATTGGCCATGCTTTAATAATAAAGCCCAAAGTGTTCAGGGGTTTAGGTGGGTCAGTAATGGCTACCATATGGGACTGCTGGTAGTTGGATACGCGGTAGTGTGCAATTACAGTGTCTGCAGAAATACAACAATTACAGTGGGTGATAACTGACATACCGACACTTAGTCTACAGTGAAACAATATCCACAGTGTGCGATAACTGAGATTAAGACAGTTAGCAGTGTGCAGCCTTGTGTTGTCTGTAGTAATGCACTGTCTACAGTGTGGGAGACTGATATTTGAACGTTTAGCTAAGTGCAGCCTGTGTATTGAGCATACAAGCACACAATGAGATGCTGGATCCTTTCCAGTCTTTACAATGGGACAACGCAGCACTTGTCGAACTCTGAGAGACTGAATGGAACCTTGTGGCCGGTGAGATCCGTGTTAGAAGCAAATATTTAACAGACCAATGGACTGTCCAAAATGATCACAGATTGTTTCCCTTCAGATCCCTGAAATGGAAGTATTTCTGGCAACTGTGCCCACCTCCAGGCTATTAGCCTGCTCTTGTATCCCTGATGAGGGATCAGTCTCCAGCTGATTCTCACCAACTGGGTTACTCTTAAATGCCTAACAATAATAGGTAAGCTGCTGAGGGCTCTTGTGGTGCCGTTGATGTGTCCCCGAATGGGGGAAGCAGTCCCGGAGCAGTGGCCCTGTATGGGGTAAATAGGAGCAGGGGTCTTGTATGCGTGAAGCGCTCCCAGAGAAGGGACCCGTAAGGGGGACATAGTTACAAAGCAGGGGCCCTGAATTGGGGAAGCGGTCCCAGAGCAACAGCCCTGTATGGGGTAAATAGTCCCGGAGCAGGGTCCCTGTTTGTGGGAATTTTTTCCAGAGCGGGGGCCCTGTATTGGGTAAATAGTCCCAGATCAGCGATCCTGGATGAGGGAAGTGGTCCTGGAGCAGTGGCCCTGTATGGGGTAAATAGTCCCAGAGCAGGGGTCCTGTATGGGGTAAATAGTCCCGGAGCAGTGGCCCTGAATGGGGGAAGTGATCCCGGAGCAGGGGCCATGTACAGGGGAAATAGTCCTGGGGGAGGGGGCAGCACAGGGGAAGTGGTCCCAGAGCAATTTTGCCTTGGAGCTGCTGAGAGACGGTGCAAAGTAGACTGGAGGCTTGGAGCAGAGCAGGTACCATTGTCAGACTGGGATCTGGCCCAGGCAGTCAGTCCATGTGGAAGCCCCTGTGCTCAGATACCGCAATGTAATGTTTATTTGCATTATTTTTATCTGACTTTAATGTCACTCCTTTAACTATGTCTTATTTCTAATTTATTCTTCAAACACTGTAAAGTAAAGCACTCTTGGTTTGTTCCTCTTTTGTATCTATGATTTGTTCTTCGGTGCTTGTTCCTCAGATGGCACCTTAAGAGGAGACATTGTAAAACTTTTCACTGTCTTTCCTGCACTTCTGGACTTCTGTACTTGTGTATGTGACAATAAAGGATATTATTTTCTATTCTAAGAGGTAGCATGAGGATAGGTCATTCGGCCTCTCACACCTGCTGTGATGTTCAATAGGATCATGGTTGTTCCAACGTTCCTCACATCCACTTTCTCTTTCTCACGTGTTCTTTCTCTGTAACCCTTGATTCCTTATCTGATCAAGAATCTATCTGCATCAGCCATAAGTATATGCAAGGATTCTGGCCAATACAGCTCTCTGTGATAATGAGTTCCAAGTATTCACAGTCCTCTGAGAGGAGAAATTCCTCTTTGTCTTAGTCTTAAATTGAGTCTTTATTCTAAGACTCTGCTCCTTGACTCCACTGTAAGGGTAAACATTCTCTCAGCATTTATCCTGTCAAGCCTCTTAAGAATCCTGTATATTTCAAGCAAGATCATCTATCATTCTTCTAAACTCCAGTAAGTTGAGTCTCAACCCCTTTAAACTTTACTCATAAGACAGTCCCTCCATACCAGGAATCTTCCTGGTGCCATTTTCTGAAGTGCCCCCAATGAAATAATGTGTTTTCTTAAATACGGGAGCTAAAACTTCTCATAGTGCTCCAGATGTGGTCTCACCAGCACTTTGTGCAGTTACAGTTAGACTTGTCTACCCCATACTCTAAATCCCTTGAAATAAGGGCTAACATTCCATTACCCTTCAAGATTACCTGCAGTTCCTGTGTGCTAGCTTCCTGTGTTTTGTGCACAAGTTCTCCTAAGTCCCTTTGTGTTGCAACTTTCCCCATTTAAACAATGTTCTGTTCTTTTGTTCTACCTTCCAAGATGTACAACTTCATATCTTCCCAGATTATATTCCATTTTCAAGCTGTTTACCCACTGACTGAAACTATCATCTCTCTATAAACTGCTGTTGTCCCTCTTCCACCTATTGTTATGTTGTCTACAATTTTGACAACAGGACATTCACTTCCTTGCTCCAAGTCAGTGATCCAACACAGGAAGCTTGCCAGTTTACTCAACCTCTTCTCACAAGGCTGTCCCTCTGTACCTGGGATCAATTTTGTGAACCTTCTCATAAATAAGTTGGGCGAGTGGTCTCAGTGTCCATCAGTGAGGCACGGAGTGTAGCCCATCCCTCAGCCACTGTCAGGCTGTGCCAGAACCAGGTTTCCAAGTGGAAAGAGCAATGTTTTGTAGACCTTCTGCCCAGCTGCTCAGGGCTCAGTGGCAGGCTCAGACTGTCCTTCAGGGCCTCACCAAAGATCTGAATCAGTCGTGGTGCCGCTGAGAGCTGTTCTGCTGGAACTGTATAAGATGTTGCTTAGGCCAAAGCGAAAGTATTGTGTAAACTTCTGGAATTCACCAGATAGGAGGGATGTGATAGCACTGGAGGTGGGCAGAGAGTTGCCTGAGCTGAAGCCATTCAGTTATGGAGAGAGATTGGACAGACTGGAGTTGTTTTCTTCAGAACAAAGGAGATTGAGAGTGGACATGATAGAGATGCATCAATGATGAGAGGCACAGGCCGGGGAGACAGAAAGAAACTATTCCCTTTGACAGAGGCATCAATGACCAAGAAGGTATAGATTTAGATGAAGGAATTAGAGGGATGTGGTTTTTCTTTTTTTTTGCTTTGTTTGTTCAATATATGGTGGGAATCTGGAACTCACTGCCAGTTAGTGTGATGGAGGCAGAAACCCTAACCACATTGAAGAGGTAATTAGAGGGGTCTAACCAGAGGGATCTTGTGGTCCAAGTTCATGTCTCCCTGAAAGTGTGAACACAAATGGATAAGGTGGTAAAGAAGACCTTCAGTATGCTTATTAGTCATGGTATTGAGTCGGAAAGTCATGTTTCGGCGGTGTTAAACTTCAGTGAGACCACATTTGGAGTGCTATATGTGGTCTGGTCACCACACGAATGGAAGGTTGTGGAGGCTTCAGAGAGTGTGCATAGTGGCTTACCAGCATATTGCCTGGATTGGAGTATATTAGCTATAATGGGAGGTTGACCAAACTTGGGTTGTTTTTGCAAGATGTTTGGAGGATAAGGGGCAATCTGATAGAAGTGAATGAAATGATAAGAGGCATGGATGGGGTGAATAGTTGTATTTTTTACCCCAGGGTGGAAATGTCAAACGCTGGGTGGTATAGGTTTAAGGTGAGGGGAAAGGTTTTGTACAAATAAGGTGGTTACCGCCTGGAACGCTGCAAGAGGAGTTCGTCAAAACAGATATGTTTGAAACTTTAAAACACATTTAGACAGACAAATGAACAGACTGTGACTAGAGGAATACAGACGATGAGCAGGCAGATGGAATTAGAGTAGAATGGCATTATAGTTGGCACAGACATGATGGGCCAAATGGCATGTTTTTGTGCTGCACTGTTCTACGTACTGTTCCAATGTGCACTTGTGATACCAAGGCATGGAAGGCTGTGTGCCAAGTTCTGGGAAATGAGATTCGAATGAGGTCAGTTCATTGAGTACTGATAGCCCAGTTATATTATTGCTGGGCCTGAATCTAGTGACCCAAGGACCATTCTGGCCATGGCAGATGGTGGAATTGGAATTCACCAAAAGAAATTAGGAGAAACAGGTCTCGTGTGACTGTGAAACTGCTGCCGATTATTGGAGAAGTTGTCCATCTGGTTCACTGCTGACCTTTAGGAAAATCTGGAATCCATGTGACTCCAGACCCACTGCAATACAGTTGACTGAAACTGCCCCCTGAGCAATTACGTAAGGCATTAAATGTTGGTCCTGCAAGTGATTCCCACATTGTCTGCTTGAGCAAGAACAGTAGTTAGGGACTGGTTTTGGACCGGTGCAGGCTTGGTGGCTGAATGGCCTTTGTCTGTGCTGTAGACCTGTATGACTCTGTACTTGCTGCTGGGTCATTTGACATTATGTGTCTCAGAGCACCTCTTCACACTGGGTGATGCATCATGTGATAGTGTCGGCAGGGTTGGTGGGTGTAGGCTTGAATCTCTGTCCAATGTTCGCCTTTTCTGTGTTTGAGCTGAAGCTATGAGGCAGTGGCTAGAATGAATGTTGGAGACTGCCCAGGCTCAGCTGCACTCAGGGTGCTGTCACCCTCCAGTGAGTCTGTCCAATCAGTGGGACCATGAGCTCTGCAACCCATGGTCCTGCCAAAATAATGGTCTTAGATCTTTGACACTGGCCTCGCCGTCTCCCCATCAATAAGGCAAATCACCAACCCAAAGAAGAAATCGTGGTGGACAGTATTTAACTCTGATAAACGTAAGGTCATGAGCTTTGCAAGAGATAACCAGACAAGGGAGTACTGAATGAATTGCACGATTAGGAAGCTCAGAGGAACAGAGGGTGTTTGTCTACAGATTCCTGAAAATGGTGGGACAGGTTATTAGGGTAGGTATGAAGTCACATGGAATGCTGGCCTTTATGACTCCAAGTGACGATGATAAGAGCAGGGAGGTTATGTTGGAGTCATACAGGTCTTTAGTTAGACCACAGCTGGAGTACTGTGTGCAGCTCTGGTCTCCACACTGTCTGAAAGATGTGATAGCTGTAGAATGGCTGCAGAGAAGATTCACCAGGAGATCGCCTGGAATGGAGAATTTCAGCGTTGAAAAGAGGTTGGATAAAGTGGGATTATTTTCTTTGGAGCAGGGAAGGTTGAGGGGGGACCTGATAGAGGTGTATAAGATTATGAGGTGCAAGCACCCACTCTCCTTAGTTGAAGGATCAATAACATAGGGGCCCAATCTTCAAGTGATAGGCGAGAGGTTTAGTGGGGATTTGAGGTAATACTGGTTTGCCCAGAGGGTGGGGCATGGTGGAGAGGGGAGAGATCTGGAATACACTACCTGGGAGGGTAGATTTTTTTCTGTATTTACTCATGGGATGTGGGTGTTGCTGGCTGGACGCTGCATTTATTGTGTGTCCCTCGTTGCCCTTGGGAAGAGGGGGACCTGCTACCTTGAACCACTGCAGTCCATGTGCTGTAAGTAAATCTACAACATCTTAGGGGATGAATTCCAGGATTTTGACCCAGTGTCAGTGAACGAATGGTGATATATTTCCAAGTTGGGTCATGAATGACTTAATGGGGAACTTGCAGGTGTCGTACTCCCATATGTCCTTGTAGGTGGAAGTGGGTTTGGAAGGTGCTGTCTGAGAGTCTTTGGTGAATTTCTGCAGTGCATCTTGTAGATAGTACACACCGCTGCTACTGAGCGTCGGTGGTGGAGGGAGTGGATGCTTGTGGGTGTCAAGCGGTCTGCTTTGTCTTGGATGGTGTCAAGCTTGTTAAGCATTTTGGAGCTGCACTCACTTAGGTAAGTGGAAAGGCTTTGGGGAGTCAGGAGATGAGTTACTTGCTACAGTATTCCTAGACTCTGCCCTGCTTTTGTTCTCACTGTGGTTCTTGGCAATGCCAGTTGAGTTTCTGGTCAAAATGATTAGTTCAAGGATGTTGATAGTGGGGGAGCTCAGTGGTGGTTACACCATTGAATTCTAAGAAGCAGTGGTTAGATTGTCTCCTGTTGGAGATGGTCATTATGTGGCAATATGTGGAGTGAATGTTACTTGCGTCAAATCAGCCCAAGCCTGGATAGGATCAGATCTTGTTGCATTGAAACGTGGTATTTGGGGAGTGACGAATTGTGCTAAACCCTGTGCAATTATTGATGAACACGCCTGCTCTGACCAAATGGGCATCCTGTTGAATAAGGACATGATGGGCCAAAGGGCCTTTTCCATCACTGGCGCACTCCATGATAAATGCACACAGAACAGAAGTGCTCATGAATGCAGTGAGTTTTATTCTCTTCAATGCAGGAAGCTGTGGGCTAGCCACTCTCTGGCAGCGTCACAATCGAGGAGATACTCTGGCAACACTTGAAGAGGAAGAAACACTTGCCGCTCGTTTCGATCTCAGTCTCTGTACACGCACTCAATCTGCAGCTTCCATTTTCTTTGCCACAGCTGAAGGGTAGACCTGATTCAGGAGAGAGGGAGAGATCACAGAATGACAGAATGTTGTGGTACAGAAGGAGGCCTATCAGCCCATTGTGTCTGTGTTCTGGTTCGATCCCCTTGAGCCAATCTCTTGCCTTCTCCTCCCTTCCCTGTGCACAGATTCTGTTCCAATAACCATCCAATGTTCCTCCTCTTGAATGCCTCCTTCAGCGACGCACAAAAATTCACCATTGAGCCAAGCATCCTGAGTGAACTGAGCTCCACGGGGGAACAAGACTGTGGCGTAGTTGCTTTCAACTATCCCCCCAACCCCCAGATCACCCCTCCCCACTTTGCGGAGATAAATATTTTGTCCCAAAGCAATGAAGCACCTGTTACCGGGACACTGACATTGGAGACAGCCCGGAGAAGGTTCACCAGGACTGATCATGGGTAGGGAGGGACTGCCTAACGAGGAGAGGGCGAGAAAGGCTGGGCCTGTAATCGTTGGAATTCAGAAGAATGATATGACACGTTATTAATTACATAGAATATTCTGAAGGGACTTGTCAGGATAGATATGGAAAAGCACTCTCCCCTTGTGGGACATTCTAGGACCAGAGGTCATCCTCTTAGGAAAGGGGTCACCCATTTAAGAGGAGTTTCTTCTCTCAGAAGGATATTCTTTACACACAGCGCTATGGGGGTGGATTATTAAAATAGGTTTTTAGTGAATAAGGAGCGTAAGGGTTATGGCAGGGGTGGGGTGGGGAAGGCAGGAAAGTAGAGATGAGGATGATCAATTCAGTCATGATTGTGTTGAGTGGCGGAGCAGTCTCGATGGGCTGAATGGCAGACTTCTGACTCTACCTTTTATGAATTTATAGACAGAAAGTGAAAAAGAGAACATTCTGCTATCTCACGTATTAACTACAGAAAGGAATAGTGAGTTGTCAATGAGACACATCATCAGATATTGGAAATGTGAGCAGAGCATTGCTCAAAGACTTTGGTTTGAAGGACAGAGAGAGAGGATTGGAAGAATTTGGGATGAAACTTGATTTTTGAAAGCATGCTGGCCCACAGCAGTTCACATCATGTGCAGGACCTCAGATCCTAAGGGGAACAGATCCCTAGAAGTGTTTTTAGACAGTGAGAGATTGCAGAGATACAGCGGGGCTGAGAAACCAGAGGGAATTCAGACACGTGACATATTGAAGCCTAGATATCTAACACAAACAAGCGTGGAATAGCAGCACCTGTGGAGAAGTTTGAATGACCTCATCCTTTTACTTCTCACTCCCCCCACCCCTTCCCTGACCCTCAACCATCCCTTACATATCTCAACAGACTAAAGGCAAAATACTTGGAGACACTGATGGAGAGACACAGCAGCTCTAGCAGCATTTGTGCAGAGATAGCGAGAGAAACAAGAGTTCAAGTTTCCAGCCCATTCTGACTCTTGTTAAGAATTTCTTCAGAAATGGAACTGGAAATGTGAGCAGTGTTTCTCTCACATATTGGACACTACCAGCCCAGCCTACAGAACATAGAATATAGAACACTACAGTGCAGTACAGGCCCTTCGGCCCTCGATGTTGTGCTGACCTGTGAAACCAAACTGAAACCCATCTAACCTACACTATTCGATTATCATCCATATGTATACCCACGACCATTTCAATGCCCTTAAAGTTGGCGAGTCTACTGCTGTTATAGGCAGGGCATTCCATGCCCTTACTACTCTGAGTAAAGAACCTACCTCTGACATCTGTCCTATACCTATCACCCCTCAATTTAAAGCTATGTCCCCCCATGCTAGCCATCTCCATCCGATGCAAAAGGCTCTCACTGTCCACCCTATCTAATCCTCTGATCATCTTGCATGTCTCTATTAAGTCACCTCTTAACCTTCTTCTCTCTAACGAAAACAGCCTCAAGTCTCTCAGCCTTTTCTCATAAGACCTTCCCTCCAAACCAGACAACATCCTGGTAAATCTCCTCTGCACCCTTTCCAATGCTTTCCTTCCCATAATGCAGCGACCAGATACAATACTCCAAGTGTGGCTGCACCAGAGTTTTCTACAGCTGTAACATAACCTCATGGCTCCGAAACTCAATCCCTCTACCAACAACACATAACACATCATATGCCTTCTCAACAACCCTGTCAACCTGGGTGGCAACTTTCAGGGATCTATGCACATGGACACCGAGATCTCTCTGCTCATCCACACTACCAAGAATCTTACCATTAGCCCAGTACTCTGTATTCCTGTTACCCCTTCCAAAGAGAATCACCTCACACTTTTCTGCATTGAATTCCATTTGCCACCTCTCAGTGCAGCTCTGTAGCTTATCTATGTCCCTCTGTAACCTGTAGCATCCTTCTGCACTATCCACAACTCCACTGACTTTAATGTCATCTGCAAATTTACTAACCCATCCTTCTACGCCCTCATCCAGGTCATTTATAAAAATGGCAAACAGCAGTGGCCCCAAAACAGATCCTTGCAGTAAATCACTAGTAACTGAACTCCAGGATGAACATTTCCCATCAACTACAACCCTCCGTCTTCTTACAGCTAGCCAATTTCTGATCCAAACTGCCAAATCACCCTCAATCCCATAACTCAGTACTTTACTCAATAGCCTACCGTGGGGAACCTTATCAAATGCTTTACCGAAATCCATATACACCACATCAACCGCTTCACCCTCATCTACCTGTTTGGTCAACTTCTCAAACAACTCAATAAGGTTTGTGAGGCACGACCTAACCTTCACAAAATCAGCATTCTCCGCACTCAACTTTTCAAATGAAATACATCCTCACCTCCCAGTGACATCAAGGCAGCAGCCATAGATTCTTCCACCATCAGTGACACAAGCAGCAAGATCACGGCTTTCTCCATCCTCAGCTGATCACTGTCCAGCTACAGTGTGAGGTGCAGGAGCACCGGACCGTGTTATATGAACAAACAGATGGGTCAGTAGTTAATCATCACACAGCTACAGAGGGAATAGCCTTTGCCTTCAACATGCTAAAGTGTCAGGCCACTGACTGTGCCCATTGGGAACAGGGAGAGTGGTGCACACTTGTTACAGATTTATTTACAACATATGGGCTGCAATGGTTCAAGGTAGCAGGACCCCTCTTCCCAAGGGCAACGAGGGACACACAATAAATGCAGCGTCCAGCCAGCAACACCCACATCCCATGAGTAAATACAGAAAAAAATCTACCCTCCCAGGTAGTGTATTCCAGATCTCTCCCCTCTCCACCATGCCCCACCCTCTGGGCAAACCAGTATTACCTCAAATCCCCACTAAACCTCTCGCCTATCACTTGAAGATTGGGCCCCTATGTTATTGATCCTTCAACTAAGGAGAGTGGGTGCTTGCACCTCATAATCTTATACACCTCTATCAGGTCCCTCCTCAACCTTCCCTGCTCCAAAGAAAATAATCCCACTTTATCCAACCTCTTTTTAACGCTGAAATTCTCCATTCCAGGCGATCTCCTGGTGAATCTTCTCTGCAGCCATTCTACAGCTATCACATCTTTCAGACAGTGTGGAGACCAGAGCTGCACACAGTACTCCAGCTGTGGTCTAACTAAAGACCTGTATGACTCCAACATAACCTCCCTGCTCTTATCATCGTCACTTGGAGTCATAAAGGCCAGCATTCCATGTGACTTCATACCTACCCTAATAACCTGTCCCACCATTTTCAGGAATCTGTAGACAAACACCCTCTGTTCCTCTGAGCTTCCTAATCGTGCAATTCATTCAGTACTCCCTTGTCTGGTTATCTCTTGCAAAGCTCATGACCTTACGTTTATCAGAGTTAAATACTGTCCACCACGATTTCTTCTTTGGGTTGGTGATTTGCCTTATTGATGGGGAGATGGCAAGGCCAGTGTCAAAGATCTCTGGCATCTGCAGTTCCTGTCATGTCTGATACAATCTTCCATCGTGCTGTTTGTCACAGCACACATCAGTGACTCACTGTTGGATGAAGTGTGAATGGAAACTCTGAACTGGGCTCCTGAGTTTCTGCCTCACTGCACTGCAGGGTTCTATGGAACAGAAGAGACTCCCTGAGTGTGCAGTCAGCAGCTTACGCTGGGCCTGGGAATGCCTGCAACATTGATTCCAGCCTCCGCCTCATCGCTTCAGTATAAACATCACCTCCCAAGGCCAGGTTTGAACCTTGGCCCCTAAAATGCTACCTGGGTTTCAAGAATAACAGTCCAGCAATAATACTGTCACCCTTTCAATGATCTATTCTCATTTCCCAGCACTTGACACACAGTCTTACATATGCCTTTACTTTGCAGATGCACATTGAGAACAGAGAACAGTACAGGTACAGAGCAGGTCATTTGGCCCATTATGTCTGTGCAGACCATGATACTATTCTACTCTAATCCCATCTGCCTGCATGTAGTCTGTATCCCTTTCTTTGCTGCCCTTTCATGTGTCTGTCTAAATGCCTCTAAAACATTGCAAACATATGTGCTTCAACCACCTCCTCTTGCACTATTTTCCAGGCATTAACCACCCTCATTGTGAAAAAAAACTTTTCCTCACACATCTCCTTTAAACCATTCCTTCCATCTTAAACCTATATTCACTTGTGTGTGACATTTCCACCCTCAGATAAGGACTCCAACCGCCCACCCCATCTACATCTTTCATAATTTTATCTACTTCTATTAGTTCACCTTCAGCCTCCAACGCGCTAATGAAAACAATTCACGTTTGCCCAATCTCTCATTATAGCTAGTCCAACCCAGGCAACATGCTGATAAATTACTTTTGCACCCTCTCTGAAACTTCCTCAAGCTTCTACTAGTACTACGACCAGAACTGCACATAGTGCTCCAAATGTGGCTTCACTAAAATCTTATACAGCTACACCATGAGTTGCCATCCCAATGCCCCGATCAATAAAGACAAGGCTGAAGGCCTTCTTTACCACCTTCCCCACTTGTGCTGACACTTTCAGGGAGATATGGGCTTGGACCTCAAGATCCGTCTGTTTACTTTTGTCTAATTACCTCTTCAATGTGATGAGTGTTTCTGCCTCCAATGCCTTTACGGTCAGTATGTTCCAGATTCTAACCACGCCCAGGGTGAACAAAAAACATACATATCCCTCTAAATCTTCCACCTCTTCCTGTAAACCTGTGCCCCCAGCCATTGAAGGGAATTATTTCATCCTGTATACCCTGTCTGTGCCTTTCATCATTGATACATCTCTATCATGTCTCCTCTTGATCTCCTCTCGTCTGAGGAAAACAACTCCAGTCTATCCAATCTCCCTCCATAGCTGAATCTCTTCAGCTCAGGTAACACACTGGTCAATCCCCTCTGCCCACCTCCGGTGCTATCACATCCCTCCTATCAGGTGGATTCCAGAAGTAAACACAATACTCTTGCTGTAGCCAGAGAAATGTTTTACACAGTTCCAGCAGAACAGTTCTCAGTGGCACCACGACTGATTCAGATCTTTGGAGAAGCCCTGAAGGACAGTCTGAGCCTGGTGCTGAGCCCTGAGCACCCGGGCAAAAGGTCTGCAAAACATTGCTCTTTCCACTTGGAAACCTGGTTCTGTTACAGCCTGTCAGTGGCTGAGGGATGGGCCGTGCTCCGTGCCTCACTGATGGACCCTGAGCCCACTCATTCACCTCATTTATAAGAAGGCTCACGAGACTGATCCCAGGTACAGAGGGATGGCCTTATGAGGGCAAGTTGAATAGATTGATCCTGTGCTCATTGGAGTTTAATTGAACAAGACACATCTTAATTGAAACAAGATTCTTCGTGGACTTAACAGACTAGATGCAGAACTCCCCTTGTGTGAGTGCCTTGTCCAAGAGGACATCTTCTCCAAAAAAGTGGTCACCTTTAGGGTGGCACAGTGGCTCAGTAGTTAGCACTGTAGCCTCACAGCGCCAGGGACGTGGGTTCGATTCCAGCCTCGGGCAACTGTCTGTGTGGAGTTTGCACATTCTCTCTGTGTCTGTGTGGGTTTCCTCCAGGTGCTCCGGTTTCCTCCCACAGTCCAAAGATGTGCAGGCTAGGTGGATTGGCCATGCTAAATAGCCTGTAGTGTTCAGGAGTGTGTGTGGGTTATAGGGGGATGGGTCTGGGTGGGATGCTGCAAGGGGCGATGTGGACTTGTTGGGCTGAAGGGCCTGTTTCGACACTGTAGGGAATCTAATCTAATCTAATCACCTGTATCTGACAGAGCAGTCCTGATTGACACTCTGCCTATGGTGAGAATGTCCTCTTTGAGGTAGGGAAAGTAAAACTGTCGAGGGGTGGTCTCACTAAGCCGCTATATAACTTCAGTGAGGCATCCTAATTTCTGAACTCCAATCCTCTTGCAATGAAGGCCAACATGCCATTTGGCTTCCTCATGGCTTGCTGCAAGTCAGGCAGTGAGTAACCTGTTGGTTCACAGTGAGGGCAAGTTTCCAAGCAGCTTGAGAAAGAGGGTCTGACAGGATGGAGGCTGGTTCCATTTCAGGGGTAAATATTGAAGGAAACAACAGCAGCTCAGAAGAAATGTGTAACCGTTGGGAGGCAACCGGTGGTTTAACCTGAGTGTCACCACACCCCGAGAAAGGGGAGAGACTGAGAAAGTGGGACCTGCACGGGATCACTCACTTGGAGCAAGGAAGTGAATGTCCTGTTCTCAAAACTGTAGACAGCATACAATAGACAGACAGGTAGCAAGGAGATACAATCTGTTTAAAGAGAGATATCAATAGTTTAACTCATTGGGCAAAATTGGCAAGTTGTGTATATTGTGCGAAGTCATGAAGTTGTTCTTCATGGAAGGGAGAATAAAGGAACAGAATATTAATGAAATGCTGAAAGCTGCAACACCAGGTGATTTTAGTGCAGTTGGAGAATGAGGAAAATTGCTTTCAAGATTGGTTAACTGTAAATCTCATACAAAGATGAGCTGTAAACTCAGTCAGTCGTGTCATGCAGCGTTGGAAGCAGATATGTAATTGGAAAGGATTGTCAAAGTAGAACAATCGGGGAAAGAAGCAATGGTGTAGGCAAAATCTCCCAGCTCCTTTCAAAGATCGCAACACATCATTGTCTGCAGAATTGCAATGGGTTCAGACACAGACTGTTGCTGCTATCCCACATGATGATGATGAAGGCCTCAACGAACAGCAGCCATTCCTATTTCTGAACAAAACCTTGCTGCCATTTCAAAGCCAATTTTAAAGTCAGTTTTCTGCTTCCTAGGACAGATGAGATGAGCCCAGACCTCCTGGGTTCAAGGCAGGAACACTTCAATGGCACCACAAGAGCCCTCAGCAGCTTACCTATTATTGTTAGGCATTTAAGAGTAACCCAGTTGGTGAGAATCAGCTGGAGACTGATCCCTCATCAGGGATACAAGAGCAGGCTAATAGCCTGGAGGTGGGCACAGTTGCCAGAAATACTTCCATTTCAGGGATCTGAAGGGAAACAATCTGTGATCATTTTGGACAGTCCATTGGTCTGTTAAATATTTGCCTCTAACACGGATCTCACCGGCCACAAGGTTCCATTCAGTCTCCCAGAGTTCATCAAGTGCTGCGTTGTCCCATTGTAAAGACTGGAAAGGATCCAGCATCTCATTGTGTGCTTGTATGCTCAATACACAGGCTGCACTTAGCTAAACGTTCAAATATCAGTCTCCCACACTGTAGACAGTGCATTACTACAGACAACACAAGGCTGCACACTGCTAACTGTCTTAATCTCAGTTATCGCACACTGTGGATATTGTTTCACTGTAGACTAAGTGTCGGTATGTCAGTTATCACCCACTGTAATTGTTGTATTTCTGCAGACACTGTAATTGCACACTACCGCGTATCCAACTACCAGCAGTCCCATATGGTAGCCATTACTGACCCACCTAAACCCCTGAATACTTTGGGCTTTATTATTAAAGCATGGCCAATCCAACTAATTTACATAGCTTTGGACTGTGGGAGAAAACTGGAGCAAACCAATGCAGACATAGAGAGACAGTCACCTGAGGCTGGAATCAGTTCCGGGTCCCTGGCACTGTGAGGCAGCAGTCCTGACCACTGAGCCACCCCTGTGTGTCTGCTTGTGTGACCGTCAGTGTGTGTGTTTGTGTCTGTCTAGTTATTTAAGTAAATATGATTGTGTCTGTGTGAGGGCGTGTATGCATGTGCCGCCTGTGCATTTTCTTTTCCTTTATTCATTTATGGGATGAGGGTGTTGTTGGTTAAGCAGCATTTACTGTCCATCCCTAATTGCCCAGAGGCTGGTTGAGAATCAACCATATTGCTATGGAGTTGGAGTTACATGTAGGCCAGACCAGGTAAGGATGGCGATTTCCTTCCCTAAAGGTCATTAATAAACCAGATGGGTTTTTCGAACAATCGAGTGTTTTTCGACAGTGCATTACTATAGACAATACACAGGCTGCACACTGCTAACTGTCCAAATCACAACTGTCCCGCACTGTAGAAGTTGTATCACTAGAGACAGTACACACTTTGCACACTGTGAAGTGTCCATATATTAGATATCTCACACTGTAGATATTGTATCACTGTAGTGTTGTATCACTGTAGACAACACACACATTGCACGCTGCTGAGTGCCCAGCAGTCCCACACAGTGGTCCTTGTATTGTTGTAGGCAATCCAGCAGCTGAATGCTGCTGAGTGCCCAAATATCAGTTTTCCCACACTGTCACCATTGTATTTGTGTAGATTGTGTCTCTTTGTATGTGAGAGTGTTTGGGTGCTTTTGTGCATGTGAGTATTTGTCACGCGGTGTATGTGTGTTTGTGTATGGTACCTGTGTGGGTGAGTGCATGTGAGTGTGTGTCTGTGTGCATATGTGTACCCTTGTGTGTGATTGAATGTATGGTTGTTTATATTGTCTATGTGTGTCAGATTCATGGTCATCATTGGACTCTTAGTTTCATATATTTATTGAATTAAAATTCCACCATCTGCTGTGGTGGGATTTGAGCCCAGGTCCCCAGAACATTATCTGGGTCTCTGGATTAACAGTCCAGTGGTAATACAACCAGGCCATCGCCTCCCCACGTTCTGGGTACATGTAACTGTGTGTGCGAGTATGTGTGGGTGAGGTTGTTGGCTTTCTCGCTGAGTTGACTGGTTGTAGGTCAGATGTTTCGTCACCATGCCAGGTAACATCTTCATTGTGGCTTCTGATAAAGTGATGCAGTTCTACTCTGCTTTATATTTGTATGATCCGGTCTGTTGAGGTAATTCGTATCATATCTGGCACTTTCTTGCAAGGGTTTGTATATGGGGTCTAATTCCACATGTTTATTGATTGCATTATGGGTGGAGAACCAGGCCTCTAGGAATTCCTGTGCATGTCTATGGTTGGCTTGAGCTACGTTGGCCACATCATCCCAATTGAATTGATGGCCTACATTGCCCAAGTGCACTGAAAAGAGGGAAAGTTTGTTGTGCTGTTTTGCTGCTAGCTGGTATTTGTGTATCCTGATGCCTAGTTTCCTTCCTGTCTGGCTGACTTAATGTTTTTGGCAGTCCCTGCACCGTATTTTGTACACTCTGTTGGTCCTGCGTGTCGTGGGGACGGGGTCTTTGGTCCTTGTGAGCATTTGTCGTAGAGTGGCAGTGGGTTTGTGTGCTACCATGATTCCTCGTGGCCATAGGAACCTGGTTGTCAATTCTGATATATTCATTGGAGGCTGCACTGAAGATGTTACCCAGCATGGTGATGAAATGTTTGAACTACAACTACCCAGCTCAAACTTTACTGTTTGCCTCATAAATGAAATTCCCCCTTCACAGGAGCATTATGGATTCTGTCCATGTTGTGGTTTGCAATTATTAGCAGCAGGATGGTCTGTGTTATCGTATAAGGAGCTTCCATCCTCCAGGAAGCTGAGAGGGCAGCCAAAAATCAGCAGACAATGAGAACTGCCCTGGCCTTAGTTTTTGGGTTCTCAGTGATGGTGCAGACAGGTACTGCTGATGAAGAAGTGAAACAACATCTTTAAAAGTGAGGCCATCTCTCCTCAAACAGCCTTTACAAACTTTCAAAAGGACAGATTGAAGTCATTCATCCTCTTGAAGAATAGTTCCATTCCACTAACTTTAGCTAACAAGAGCCTAAAATCAATCAGTGGACATGTACAATAATCATTGGTTGGATGCAAAGCCAACATTTATTGCCCATTCATTATTGCAAACAGGGCATTTAGGAGTGAGCTACATTACTCTGAATCTGGAGTCACATGTAAATGAGACCGGGTAAGGATGGCAGGTTTTCCTCCCGAAAGGACATAAATTAAGTAAATATTCCTTCGGTTCTCCACCCACCTCCACCATATTAAAACATAGAAAATAGGTGCAAGAGTAGGCCATTTGGCCCTTTGAGCCTGCACCACATTTAATATGATCCTGCCTGATTATGCAATCTCAGTATCCCATTCCCGCCTTCTTTCCATTCTACAGATTCACAACTCTGAGCGAAGAAACTCATCCTCATCTCAACCCTGAATGGCTTGCCTCTTATTCTTAGACTGTGACCCCTAGTTCTTTCCTAACAATGGGACCATTCTTCCCGCTGTCCCATCGGAATCTTACGTTTCTATGAAAGTCTCCCTTCATTCGTCTAAATTCCCGCAAGTAAGAGCCCAGCCAATTCAATCTTTCCTCAAATGTCAGCACTACCATCCCAGGAATTTCATTGGACTCCCTCAATAGAAAGAATGTCCTTCCTCAGACTAGGAGGTCAAAACTGCACACAATACTCAAAGTGTGTCCTCATCAAGGCCCTGTATACTGCAGCAAGACTTCCTTACTCCGAAACTCAAATCCTTTCGCTATGAGGTAAGCATGCCATTGGCTTTGCTCACTTCCTCTGTCGCCAGCATGTCAACCTTCAGTGACTGTTCCACCATGACAGGTCTTGTTGTACCTCACCTTTTCCTAAACTGCCACCATTCAGATAATAATATACCTTCCTATTTTGTGACCAAAATGGATAACTTCACATATATCCACTTTATATTGCATGTGCAAAGTATTTGCCCACTTGGACAGTCTGTCCAAGTTACCCTGCAACCTCTCAGCATTCTCCACATAGCACACATTGCCATCCAGCTTAGTGTCATCTGCAAATTTGGAGATATGTCACTAAACTGGTGTAGGTGTGTGTGTGTGTGTGTGTGTGTGTGTGTGTGTGTGTGTGTGTGTGTGTGTGTGTGTGTGTGTGTGTGTGTGTGTGTGTGTGTGTGTGTGTGTGTGTGTGTGGTGGGGGGGGGCACGGGATGTGGTGGGGGTCTCAGCAATGAACCCTGAGGCACACCACTCATCACTGCCTGGCACTATGAAGAGGTCTTGTTTATTCTGACTCTCTGCTTTCTGTCTGCCAACCAGATCTCGATCCAAGTCAATACATTACCTCCAATACCGTGAGCTTTAATTGTGTTTACTAATCTCTTTTGTATGGAACCTTGTCAAAAGCAAAGTCCAGAGACACAACATCTACTGATTCACCCTTGTTCACTCTACTGGTCACATCCTCAAAAAAATTCCTCAAAATTTGTCAAGCATGATTTTCCCTTTAGTGAATCCATACTGACTAGAATTGATTCTAGCACTGCCTTCCACATGCTCAGTTATTACATCCTTAATTTTCCACCATTTTCCCCACCATTGACGTCAGGCTAACCGTTCTATAATTCCCGGCTTTCTTGCTACCTTTTGTTTTAAAGGATTAGGGTGACATTAGCTACCCTCCAGTCCATTGGAATTCTCCCAGGGTCTACAGAATACTGGAAAATGATCACCAATGCATCCATCATTTCTCGGGCTACTTCCTTTAGTACTGTGGGATGAGAGCATCAGGCCTTGGGAACTTATTGGGTTTTAATACCATCAATTTCCCCAATATCATTTCCTGACTAATAAGGATTTCTTTCAGTTCCTCTTCATGCTTGACCGTCTGTCCGTTAGCATTTCTTGATGGTTATTTTTGTCATTAGTGAAGAAAAATTCAAAGTGTTTGTTCAGCTGATCTGCCACCTCTTTGTTGTCCCCTTATGAACTCACCTGATTCTAACTGTAAGGGATCAACATTCGCCTTTTCCAGTCTTTTTCTCTGTACATATCTATGGAAGCTTTCTCAGTTTTTGTTTTCTGCAAGCTTACTTTCATATTCTGTTTTTCTCTTCGGAACTAAACCCTTTGTCCTCCTCAGCTGAATTTTAAATGTCTCCCAGTCCTTGGGTTTGTTGCTTTTTCAGGCCAATTTATATGCCTCCTATTTGACTTTAACACTAGCCCTGATTTCCCCAGTTAGCTATGGTTGAGCCACCTTTTCTGTTTTACTCTCAGGCCAGCCAGGGGTGTACAACTGTTGAAGTTCATCCATGTGTTTTTTAAGTGTCTGCCATTGCCCATCCACTGTCAATCCCTTACATATCCTTGGCCAGCTTATCCTAGCCAATGCAGGCCTCATACCATCAAAGTTAGTTTTCTTAACGTTCAAAATTCTAGCTTCAAATTTAATTGCATCACTCTCCATCTTAATGAATAATTCTACCATATAATGGTCACCCTTCCCCAAAGGATCTTGCACCGCAAAGTGGCTAATTAATCCTATCATTACATAATACTCAGTCTAAGATGGCTTGCTGTCTAGTTGGCTCTTCAGCATATTTGTCAAGGAAACCACCCCCCACACATTCCAGGAAATCCTCCTCCATCGCATTGTGATCAATTTGATTCATCCAATTGATATGTAGATTGAAGTCACCTAGAAGAACTCCTGTACACTTTCCGCATGCATCCCTAATTTCCTGTTTGATACAGTCCCCAGCTTCTAGATGATTGGAAAATCGCTGTTGTAACCCTCTTGTTTCAGAAAGGATCAAGACAAAAGATGGAAAATTATAGGCCGATTAGCCTAACCTCGGTTGTTGGTAAAATTCTAGAATCCATCGTTAAGGATGAGATTTCTAAATTCTTGGAAGTGCAGGGTCAAATTAGCACAAGTCAGCATCGATATAGTAAGGGGAGGTCGTGCCTGACAAACCTGTCAGAATTCTTTGAAGAGGTAACAAGTATGTTAGACCAGGGAAACCCAGTGGATGTTATCTATCTAGACTTCCAAAAGGCTCTTGATAAGGTGCCTCCTGGGAGGCTGCTGAGCAAGGTGAGGGCCCATGGTGTTCAAGGTGAGCTAATGGCTTGGATTGAGGATTGACTGTCTGACAGAAGGCAGAGAGTTGGGATAAAAGGTTTTTTTCTCGGAATGGCAACCGGTGACAAGTGGTGTCTCGTAGGGTTCAGTTTTGGGGCCACAGCTGTTCACTTTTTACATTATATCTGGATGAAGGGACTGAGGGCATTCTGGCTAAGTTTGCTGATGATACGAAGTTAGGTGATCAGGCAGGTAGTACTGTGGAGGTGGGGAGGCTGCAGAAAGATCTAGACAGATTAGGAGAGTGGTCCTAATGTGAGCAAATGCGAGGTCTTGCACTTTGGTAAAAAAGAATACAGGCATGGTCTATTTTCTAAACTGCGAGAAAATTCATAAAGCCGAAGTACAAAGGGATCTGGGAGTGTTAGTCCAGGATTTTCTAAAGGTTAACTTGCAGGTAGAGTCCTTGATTAAGAAAGCGAATGTAATGTTGTCATTTATCTCAAGAGGGTTGGAATGTAAAAGCAGCGATGTGCTTCTGAGACTTTATAAAGCTCTAGTTAGGCCCCATTTAGAATACTGTGTCCAATTTTGGGCCCCACACCTCAGGAAGGACATACTGGCCCTGGAGCATGTCCAGCGGAGATTCACACAGATTATCCCTGGAATGGTAGGTTTAACATATGATGAATGGCTGAGGATCCTGGGATTGTACTCATTAGAGTTTAGAAGGTTGAGGGGAGATCTAATAGAAACTTACAAGATAATGCATGGCTTTGAAAGGGTGGATGCTGGGAAGTTGTTTCTGTTAGGCGGGGAGACTAGGGCCTGTGGGCACAGCCTTAGAATTACAGGGGGTAAATTTAGAATGGAAATGAGGAGACATTTCTTCAGCCAGAGAGTGGTGGGACTGTGGAATTCATTGCCACGGAGCGCAGTGGAGGCCGGGACGTTAAATGTCTTCAAGACAGAAATTGATAAATTCTTGATCTCGCAAGGTACTAAGGGCTACAGGGAGAGTGCAGGGAAGTGGAGTTGAAATGCCCATCAGTAATGATTAAATGGCAGAGTGGTCTCGATGGGCCAAATGGCCTTACTTCCACTCCTATGTCTTCTGGTCTAAAATGGAATAACCCTGAGTTTTGAGTTCCCTTGGTCACCATGGAGTCAGGCCTCTGTGATCCCAATTACATCATATCCATTAATAACTGTTTGTGCAGTCCTCCACCTCTCTTCTCCCCAGCATCCACACTCCCCGCCCCTGCCCCCACACCCTCACTGGGTCAGTCTCAGAGAGCAGTGGGCTCAGTCTTCTCTCCTTGGAGTCAGAGATACAGACAGTGGTGTCAGTCTGCTCTCCCCAGGGTCAGTGACAGACACATAATAGGTTTAGTCTGCTCTCTCCTGCTTATTCATCTGAACATCCAGATGTCTTTTATACTTATACCTGCCTCTACCATTTTCTTTGGCAGCGCATTCCATACATGCACCATACTTTGCATGAAAATGTTGCCCCTTAGGTCCCTTTTAAATCTTCACCCCCTCACATTAAATCTACGCTCTCTAGTTTTGAACTTTTGCAGCCTGCGAAAAGATCCTACGCCTCATGATTTTATAAACTTCTATAAGGTCACCTCTCAGCCTCCAAGGAAAATATCCCCAGCCTATTCAGCCTCTCCTATACCTCAAACTCTCCAGCCCTGGCAACATCCTTGTCAACTTTTTCTGAATCATTTCAAGTTTCACAGCATCTTTCCTATAGCAGAGAGAACATAACTGCACACAGTATTCCAAAAGTGGTCTAACCAAATCCTATACAGATGTGACATGACCTCCCACTGCTATAGTCAATGCACTGATCAATAAAGGCAAGCATACCAAATGCCTTCTTCACTCTCCGACCTATCTGCCACTCCACTTTCAAGGAATTATGAATCTGCACTTCAAGGTCTCTTCATTCAGCAACACTCCCCAGGACCTTACCATTCATAAACAAAGACACAGTGGGGTCAGAGACAATAGGAACTGCAGATGCTGGAGAATCAGAGATATCAAAGTGTAGAGCTGGATGAACACAGGAGGCAAAGCAGCATCTTAGGAGCAGAAAAGCTTACATTTCGGACCTAGACTTAAGCCTTTGATAAAGTCCCACATAGGAGATAGTGAGCAAAATTAGGGCACATGGTATTGGGGGCAAAATACTGGCTTGGATTGAAAATTGGCTGGTTGACAGGAAGCAAAGAGTAGTGATAAACGGGTCCCTTTGGGAATGACAGGCGGTGACCAGTGGGGTACCACAAGGTTCAGTGCTGGGACCGCAGCTATTTACAATATACATTAATGATATAGATGAAGGCATTAAAAGTAATATTAGCAAATTTGCTGATGACACAAAGCTGGGTGGCAGTGTGAAATGTGAGGAGGATGTTATGAGAGTACAGGGTGACTTGGACAGGCTAGGTGAGTGGACGGATGCATGGCAGATGCAGTTTAATGTGGATAAATGCATGGTTATCCACTTTGGTGACAAGAACAGGAGGGCAGATAACTACCTAAATGGAGTCAAGTTAGGTCAAGGGGAAGTACAACGAGATGTAGGTGTTCTTGTACATCAGTCAATGAAAGCAAGCATGCAGGTACAGCAGGCAGTGAAGAAAGCCAATGGCATGCTGGCCTATAACAAGAGGAATTGAGTATCGAAGCAAAGAGGTCCTTCTGCAGCTGTACAGGGCCCTGGTGAGACCGCACCTGGAGTATTGTGTGCAGTTTTGGTCTCCAAATTTGAGGAAGGACTTTCTTGCTATTGAGGGAGTGCAGCGTAGGTTCACGAGGTCAATTCCTGGAATGGCGGGACTATCATATGTTGAAAGATTGGAGCGACTGGGCTTGTATACACTTGAGTTTAGAAGGATGAGAGGGGATCTGATTGAGAAATATAAGATTATTAAGGGATTGGACACTCTGGAGGCAGGAAGCATATTTCCCCTGCTGGGTGAGTCCACAACCAGAAGACACAGTTTAAAAATAAGGGGTAGGCCACTTAGAACAGAGTTGAGGAGAAACTTCTTCACCTAGAGAGTGGTGGATATACGGAATGCTCTGCCCCGGAAGGCAGTGGAGGCCAAGTCTCTGGACACTTTCAAGAAAGAGATGGATAGAGCTCTTAAAGATAGTGGAATCAAGGGTTATGTGGATAAGGCAGGTACAGGATACTGATTGTGGATGATCAGCCATGATCATACTGAATGGTGGTGCTGGCTCGAAGGGCCAAATGGCCTACTCCAGCACCTATTGTCTATTGTCTAGTGTTTATTGTCTATTGACCCTTGTCAGAAGAAGGGTCTAGGCTCAAAACGTCAGCTTTTCTGCTCCAAAGATGCTGCTTGGCTTACTGTGTTGGTCCAGCTCTACACTTTTTGTTCACACAGTGAGTTCAGTCTGCACTCCCCAAGGACACTGACAGCGAAACAATGGAGTCAACCTGCTTTCCTCTAGATTAGTATCTGAGAGACAATTGAATCAGCCTGCTCTCCCCTGTGTCTGTAACAGAGACATGGTGGGCTCAATTTGATCTTCATGGGTGCACACACACACACACGTGGACATACACAGGCACACACAGATACGTACACAGACACACACACAGACACACACACACATGCACAGATAGACACGTACACACACAGGCACACACACGCGCACATGCACATAAGGCCGGTATGCAGAGTGTGGTAACATTGCAGAAGTCCCTCAGTGTGAAACGTGCCCACGTGGAGAAATGCAGTGCTCCCCCTGCAGTGTGGACCTGAGTTACCTTTGAGCAGTTTTCCTGACATTATATGCATTAAATGGAGTGTTTAACTGCACGTGTATCCAGACACCTCCAAGTGGACTGCTTTGTGAGGAGACAGGGTGAACTTTATTGCACTTCCTGCAGCTTCCAATTTTTTTTCTGAAGTACTCTCACAAATTAAAAGTGAGAAAGGATTCAAAGGTGGAGACGATGAGACCAAAACTGGAGATGTTCATGTCTTTCTCCTCATAGAACATAGAGCATAGAATATTACAGCGCAGTACAGGCCCTTCAGCCCTCGATGTTGTGCCGACCTGAGAAACCAATCTGAAGCCTATGTAACCTACAGTATTCCATTACCATCCGTATGTTTATCCAATGACCATTTAAATGCCCCTAAACTTGGCAAGTCTACTACTGTGGCAGGCAGGGCATTCCACGCCCTTACTACTCTCTGAGTAAAGAGCCTACCTCTGACTTCTGTCCTATATGTATCACCCCAATTTAAAGCTATGTCTCCTCATGCTAGCCATCACCATCCGAGGAAAAAGGTTCTCACTATCCACTCTATCTAATCCTCTGATAATCTTGTACGTCTCTATTGAGTCATCTCTTAACCTTCTTCTCTCGAACGAAAACAGCCTCATATCCCTCAGCCTTTCCTCATAAGGCCTTCCCTCCATATCAGGCAACATCCGAGCAAATCTCCTCTGCACCCTTTCCAATGCTTCCACATCCTTCCTATAATGCAGCGACCAGAGATGTATGCAATACTCCAAGTGTGGCCGCACCAGAGTTTTGTACAGCTGTAACATGACCTCATGGCTACGAAACCCAATCCCTCTCGCAATAAAACCTCACACACTGTCCTCCTTCTCAACCCTATCAACCTGGGTGGCAACTTTCAGGGATCTATGTACATGGACACAGATCTCTCTACTCATCCACACTACCAAGAATCTTACCATTAGCCCAGTACTCTATATTCCAGTTACTCCTTCCAAAGTGAATCACCTCACACTTTTCCACATTAAATTCCATTTGCCACCTCTCAGTGCAGCTCTGCAGCTTATCTATGTCCCTCTGTAACCTGCAACATTCTTCTGCACTATCTGCAACTCCACCAATTTTAGTGTCATCCGCAAATTTACTAACCCATCCTTTTACGCCCTCATCCAGGTCATTTATAAAAATGACAAACAGCAGTGGTCCCAAAACAGACCCTTGCAGTACACCACTAGTAACTGAACTCCAGGATGATCATTTCCCATCAACCACCACTCCCTGTCTTCTTACAGCAAGCCAATTTCTGATCCAAACTGCCAAATCACCCTCAATCCCATGCCTCCATATTTTCTGCAATAGCCTACCGTGGGGAACCTTATCAAATGCTTTACTGAAACCCATATACACCACATCAACCGCTTCACCCTCATCTACCTGTTTAGTCACCTTCTCAAAGAACTCAATAAGCTTTGTGAGGCACGGCCTACCCTTCACAAAGCCGTGTTGACTATCCCTAATCAAATTATTTCTTTATAGATGATTACAAATCCTATCTCTTATAATCCCCTCTAACACTTTACACACAACCAAAGTAAGGCTCACTGGTCTGTAATTACCAGGGCTGTCTCTATTCCCCTTCTTGAACAAAGGGACATTTGTTATCCTCCAGCCTTCTGGCACGATTCCTGTAGACAATGATGACAGAAAGATCAAAGCTAAAGACTCTGCAATCTCCTCCCTGGCTTCCCAGAGAATCCTGGGATGGATCACATCCGGCCCTGGGGACTTATCTATTTTCACACTTTCTGGAATTGCTAACACCTTCTCCTTATGAATCTCAATCCCGTCTAGTTGACTGTAAATAGCCTGTATCTCAGTATTCTCCTCGACAACATTGTCTTTTTCCTGTGTAAATACTGATGAAAAATATTCATTTAGCGGCTCTCCTATCTCTTCGGACTCCACGCACAACTTCCCACTACTGTCCTTGACTGGCCCAAATCTTACTCCAGTCATTCTTTTATTCCTGACATACCAATAGAATATTTTAGGGTTTTCCTTGATCCTACCTGCTAAAGACTTCTCATGTCCCCTCCTGGCTCTCTTAGTTCTCTCTTTAGATCCTTCCTGACTAACTTGTAACTCTCAAGCACCCGAACTGAGCCTTCACGCCTCATCTTTACGTAAGCCTCCTTCTTCCTCTTGACAAGAGATTCAACTTCTTTAGTAAACCACAGTTCCCTCGCTCGACGACTTCCTCCCTGCCTGACAGGTAACTATTTCTCCACATTTCAATTGTGCCCAGCCCTTGCAGTTTCCTTCCCCATCCTGTGCATGCTAAATCTTGCCTAATGGCCTCATAATTACCTTTCCCCCAGCTATAACTCTTGACCTGCAGTATACACCTATCCCTTTCCATCTCTAAAGTAAACATAACCAAATTGTGGTCACTATCACCAAAGTGCTCACCTACCTCCAAATCTAACACCTGTCCTGGTTCATTACCCAGTATCAAATCCAATGTGGCCTCACCCCTTGATAATAAAATGTGAGGCTGGATGAACACAGCAGGCCAAGCAGCATCTCAGGAGCACAAAAGCTGACGTTTCAGGCCTAGACCCTTCATCAGAGAGGGGGATGGGGAGAGGGAACTGGAATAAATAGGGAGAGAGGGGGAGGCGGACCGAAGATGGAGAGTAAAGAAGATAGGTGGAGAGAGTATAGGTGGGGAGGTAGAGAGGGGATAGGTCAGTCCAGGGAAGACGGACAGGTCAAGGAGGTGGGATGAGGTTAGTAGGTAGATGGGGGTGCGGCTTGGGGTGGGAGGAAGGGATGGGTGAGAGGAAGAACCGGTTAGGGAGGCAGAGACAGGTTGGACTGGTTTTGGGATGCAGTGGGTGGGGGGGAAGAGCTGGGCTGGTTGTGTGGTGCAGTGGGGGGAGGGGACGAACTGGGCTGGTTTAGGGATGCAGTAGGGGAAGGGGAGATTTTGAAACTGGTGAAGTCCACATTGATACCATTAGGCTGCAGGGTTCCCAGGCGGAATATGAGTTGCTGTTCCTGCAACCTTCGGGTGGCATCATTGTGGCACTGCAGGAGGCCCATGATGGACATGTCATCTAAAGAATGGGAGGGGGAGTGGAAATGGTTTGCGACTGGGATGTGTAGTTGTTTGTTGCGAACTGAGCAGAGGTGTTCTGCAAAGCGGTCCCCAAGCCTCCGCTTGGTTTCCCCAATGTAGAGGAAGCCACACTGGGTACAGTGGATGCAGTATACCACATTGGCAGATGTGCAGGTGAACCTCTGCTTAATGTGGAATGTCACCTTGGGGCCTGGGATAGGTGTGAGGGAGGAGGTGTGGGGGCAAGTGTGGCATTTCCTGCGGTTGCAGGGGAAGGTCCCCTGCACTTGCCCCCACACCTCCTCCCTCACCCCTATCCCAGGCCCCAAGATGACATTCCACATTAAGCAGAGGTTCACCTGCACATCTGCCAATGTGGTATACTGCATCCACTGTACCCGGTGTGGCTTCCTCTACATTGGGGATAGAAAACTCCCAACAGGGTGACCTCTCCTTTCCTGTTTCTCACCACAGCCCATACTACCTCAGTAGATGAGTCCTCATCAAACATCCTTTCTGCCACCGTAATACTGTCCTTGACTAACAATGCCACACCTCCCCCTCTTTCACCATCTTCTCTGTTCTTACTGAAACATCTAAACCCCGGAACCTGCAACAACCATCCTGTCCCTGCTCTATCCATGTCTCCGAAATGGCCACAACATCGAAGTCCCAGGTACCAACCCATGCTGCAAGTTCACCCACCATATTCCGGATGCTGCTGGCGTGGAAGTAGACCCACTTCAAACCACCTTCCAACCTACCAGTACACTCCTGCGACCTTGAAACCTTATCTCAGCGACAATATTGCAAGGGATCATGCAAAACTGCTGTGTGTCTCCAAAGGAATTCTTTGAAGAACAAAACAACCGTGCAATGTCAGTGATGTTTTCTCCAAAAATAGATCTGCTGTATGAACAGTGCAAAGGACTCCCGCAAAGGGTGGCATTGTATCAGTTTCAACACAAGAGCGACAGCGAGAGAGAGAGATAGAGAGAATGAGACTTTGATTTATAACATTCGAACTAAATCATTCAAACTCCCATTAGATCAGTCATTCTCATTGCAAACAGAGATGGACACACAAACACACACAGACACATATACAGGCACACACACACATTTAGAGATATGCATCAACTTGACTGTCAAGATTATCACCTTAAACACAAGAGGGAGAGACAGGGAGAGAGATTTGAATCCATTTTGAGGGCGAGTACCCCCACCCCCCCAAACAACAGAGGCCATTGCACAGAGATACACACAAACGTAGATACCTATTGTTACATGAACAGACAGCAAACACAAACACAGAGATACAGACACAGATAATCACAGAGGTACACACAATCAGAGAAACACACTGTGATACACAAACACACGCACACACACATACCTACAAACACAGATAGATGGTCACACAGATACAGAGGCAGAAACACATATCGACAGATACTCTTACATAAACAGACAGAAAAACACCTAGATACACACAGAGACACACATACACACAGAGAAAGACACACATGGAGAGGGATGTGCAGTGATACATACAGAGATAGACAGAAACACACACTGATAGACAAACGTCAGCCTTCCTGCTCCTCTGATGCTACCTGGCCTGCTGTGTTCATCCAGCTCTGCACCTTGTTATCTCAGATTCTCCAGCATCTGCAGTTCCTGCTATCTCTCAGACACCGAAACACATCCACACAGAACACACATGCAGAAACCATACATGCAAACTTTCACTAACACATACATGTACATGCACACAGACACCCAGACACATACACACAGACACACACATGTACATGCACACAGACACCCAGACACATACACACAGACACACACATACAAACACAGAGATATTGATGAGGACAGTCAAAGTGAAAACTTTAATGAATTGCTTGTTCCTAGAGCTAAATGAAAAATTAGGTTTTTAAGAGTATGTGAGTTTACTATTGTATTTCGATGAGTGGTTGGGGAGGGGATGGGAACCAGGGGAGTAGGGTGATAGATGGAGAAATTGAGGGAGAGGTAGAAATCAAAGGAAACATGACTAAGAACAAGAACTGGCAGGGAAATGCTGCTGAAAGGGGGGAAGTGGTCTGAAATGCAAGTGTTTTGATGCACAAAGTATAATAGGCAAGTCAGATTAACTTCGAGCTTTGGTTAATCATTGCAACTATGATGTTATTGTGAATCTGGAGACTTGGCTGAAAGTGGGACAGGACTGACAGCTAAATGTCCCAGTATTTAGATGTTTCGGGTTTGATAGAAAGGGACGTGAAAGAGACGTAAAAGGTCCGGGGAGGTGCATTACTGGTAAAGGAGTATCTCACAGTTGTACTAAGAGAGGATACATCAGAGCACTTGTGCAGCGAGGCAATATGGGTGGAACTCAGTAATAAGAAATCACAATGCTGGGGGTATACTACAGGCTTCCTAACAGCTGGATGGAAATGGAGGAGGGAATATTGGAGACAGATTTTGACAAGATGTGAAAACACCATGATTGTTGTGGGTGATTTTAACTTCCTCTGTGTTGACCGGAAGTCACTTTGTGCTTGGGGCTTCCATGGGGCAGAATTTGTAGGGTCCATTTAGGACGGTGTCTTGACATGGTATGAAAACAGTCCAACCAGGGAGGGGGGTTATACTGGACCTGATTTTGGGATATGAGCCCAGTCAGCTGAGTGAAGTTTCAATGGAGGAGCATTTTGGAGTTGTGACCATAATAATGTGAGTTTTAAGATACTCCTGGATCGGGATAAAAACAGTCCTCGGGCGAAGGTGTTTATCTGAGGGAAGATAAACTACAACAATATTAGGCAGGAACTGGACAATGTTGATAGTAGGTGGTTGTTTGAGAGTAAATCGATATTGAACATGTGTCAGAATTTCAACAGGCAATTGCTAAGAGCTCAGGAACAGCATGTTCCTGTGAGAATGAAGGATAGGTATAGCAAGTTATTAGATTACCTACAGTGTGGAAACAGGCCCTTCGGCCCAACAAGTCCACACCGCCCCTTGGAACATCCCACCCAGACCCATCCCCCTATAACTCACACACCCCTGAACATTACAGGCAATTTAGCATGGCCGATCCACCTAGCCTGCAAATCTTTGGACTGTGGGAGGAAACCGGAGCACCCGGAGGAAACCCACGCAGACACGGAGAGAATGTGCAAACTCCACAAAAACAGTGGCCTGACACTGGAATCGAATCCGCGTCCCTGGTGCTGTGAGGCTGCAGTGCTAACCACTGAGCCACCATGTCGCCCTAAAATTAGGTGAACCTTGGATGACCAGGGATGTTATGACCTTGGTCAAAAAAGAAAGGAAACACAAAAGGCTTAGGCAGATGGGAACGGTCAAAGGCCTTGAAGTATATAAGGAAACTAGGAGCGAATTTAGTCAATAAATGTGCTGGAAAAGCACAGCAGATAAGAATGTATCCAAGGAGCAGGAAAGTCAACATTTCGGGTCGAAACCTTTCATCAGGACAAAGGAAAGGGTTGGCCCACTCAAGGACAAAGAAGGGAATCTATATGTGAAGCCAGAAGAGCCTCTGAGCTCCTAAAAAAATAATTCGTGTCAGTATTGACCAAAGAGAAGGAATTGGTGGATGTTGATTTCAAGGAAGGGGGTGTCTAACTTCTGCTTTTAAAGAGGAAGAGGTGTGATGCATCCCAGCATATCCCCCACTCAACCATTACCATCAAGCCAGGGGATCAATCCTGGTTCAATGGAGAGTGCAGGAAGGCATGTCAGCAGCAGCACTAGGCATACCTTAATATGAGGTATCAACCCTGTGAAGCCACCAAACAGGACTACTTGCACACCAAAAGCGAAAGCAGCATGTGACAGACAGAGCAAAACAATTCCACAACCAATGGATCAGACCTAAGCTCTGCAGTCCAGCCACATCCAGTCGTGAATGGTGGTGGACAATTAAACAACTCACTGGAGGAGGAGGCTCCACAAATATCCCCATTCTCAATGGTGGAAGAGACCAGCACATCAGTGCAAAAGATAAGGCTTAAGCATTCACAGCAATCTTTGGCCAGAAGTGCCGAGTGGATGGTCTATCTCGGGTTCCCCCAGTAGTCTCCAACATTACAGATACCAGTCTTCAGCCAATTCGATTTGCTCCACATGGTATCAAGAAACGGTTGGAGACGCTGGATACTGCACAGGCTGTGGGCCTTCCGAACCTCTCAAAATCATTCCAGCAATAGTACTGAAGACTTGTGCTCCAGAGCTTTCTGCTCCCCTAGCCAAGCAGTTCCAGTACATTTACAACACTGGTATCTTCCAGACAATGTGGAAAATTAGTATCAGAAATAATGGGAACTGCAGATGCTGGAGAATTCCAAGATAATAAAATGTGAGGCTGGATGAGCACAGCAGGCCAAGCAGCATCTCAGAAGCACAAAAGCTGACGTTTCGGGCCTAGACCCTTCATCAGAGAGGGGGATGGGGAGAGGGAACTGGAATAAATAGGGAGAGAGGGGGAGGCGGACCGAAGATGGAGAGAAAAGAAGATAGGTGGAGAGAGTATAGGTGGGGAGGTAGGGAGGGGATAGGTCAGTCCAGGGAAGACGGACAGGTCAAGGAGGTGGGATGAGGTTAGTAGGTAGATGGGGGTGCGGCTTGGGGTGGGAGGAAGGGATGGGTGAGAGGAAGAAACGGTTAGGGAGGCAGAGACAGGTTGGACTGGTTTTGGGATGCAGTGGGTGGGGGGGAAGAGCTGGGCTGGTTGTGTGGTGCGGTGGGGGGAGGGGACGAACTGGGCTGGTTTAGGGATGCAGTAGGGGAAGGGGAGAATTTGAAATTGGTGAAGTATTCATATTCCGCCTGGGAACCCTGCAGCCCAACTCATATTCCGCCTGGGAACCCTGCAGCCCAACTCATATTCCGCCTGGGAACCCTGCAGCCCAACTCATATTCCGCCTGGGAACCCTGCAGCCCAACTCATATTCCGCCTGGGAACCCTGCAGCCACAGCAACTCATATTCCGCCTGGGAACCCTGCAGCCCAACTCATATTCCGCCTGGGAACCCTGCAGCCCAACTCATATTCCGCCTGGGAACCCTGCAGCCACAGCAACTCATATTCCGCCTGGGAACCCTGCAGCCACAGCAACTCATATTCCGCCTGGGAACCCTGCAGCCTAATGGTATCAATGTGGACTTCACCAGTTTCAAAATCTCCCCTTCCCCAACTGCATCCCTAAACCAGCCCAGTTCGTCCCCTCCCCCCACTGCACCACACAACCAGCCCAGCTCTTCCCCCCCACCCACTGCATCCCAAAACCAGTCCAACCTGTCTCTGCCTCCCTAACCTGTTCTTCCTCTCACCCATCCCTTCCTCCCACCCCAAGCCGCACCCCCATCTACCTACTAACCTCATCCCACCTCCTTGACCTGTCCGTCTTCCCTGGACTGACCTATCCCCTCCCTACCTCCCCACCTATACTCTCTCCACCTATCTTCTTTTCTCTCCATCTTCGGTCCGCCTCCCCCTCTCTCCCTATTTATTCCAGTTCCCTCTCCCCATCCCCCTCTCTGATGAAGGGTCTAGGCCCGAAACGTCAGCTTTTGTGCTCCTGAGATGCTGCTTGGCCTGCTGTGTTCATCCAGCCTCACATTTTATTATCTTAATGTGGAAAATTGCCCAAGTATGTCTTCTACATAAAAACCAGGACAAATCCAACCCGGCCGATTACGGCCGCATCAGTCTCCTCTCGATCATCAGTAAAGTGGTGGAAGGTGTCATCAACTGTGCTATCAATCAACACCTGCTCAGTGACGCCCAGTTTGAGTTCTGCCAGGACCACTCAGCTCTTGACATCATTACAGCCTTGGTTCAAAAGAGCGGACTTCCAGAGATGGGGTGTGAGTGACAGCCCTTGATATCAAAGCTGCATTCGACCAAGTGTGGCATCAAGGAGCCCTAGCAAAACTGGAATCAATAGGCGTCAGGGGCAAACGGTGGTTGGGGTCATACCTGACACATAGGAAGATGGTCGTGGTTGTTGGAGATCAATCATCTCAACTCCAAGACATCTCTGCAGGAGTTCCTCAGGGTAGTGTCCAAAGCCCAAATCTTCAGCTGCTTCATCAATGACCTTCCCTCCATTATAAAGTCAGAAGTGGGGATGTTCGACAATGATTGATTAATGTTCAGGAACATTCATGACTCCTCAGATACTGAGGCAGTTCATGTCCAAATGCAACAAGATTTAGACAAAATCTAGGCTTGTGCTTACAAGTGACAAGTGACATTTACGCCACACAAATACCGGGCATGACCATCACCAACAAGAGACAATCTAACCACCGCCCCTTGGCATTCAATGGTGTTACCATCACTGAATCCCCACTATCAACATCCTGGGGTTACCATTGACCAGAAACTCGAGTGGACTCATCATATAAACAATGTGGCCACAAGAGCAGGCCAGAAGCTGGGAATACTGCAGCGAGTAACTCACCTCCTGATACCTCAAAGCCTGCCCACTATCTCAAGGCATAAGTCAGGTATTATGGAACGCTCCCCACTCGCCTGGATGGGGACACCCCCAACAATACTCAAGAAGCTTGACACCATCCAGGAAAAAGCAGCCCACTTGATTGGCTCTACATCCATAAACATTCACTCTCTCTACCACCGACGCTCAGTAGCAGCAGTGTGTACTATCTACAAGATACTTTACAGAAATTCACCAAAAATCTTCAGACAGCACCTTCCAAACCTATGACCACTTCCATCTAGAAGGGCAAGGGCAGCAGATACATGGGAACACAATCACCTCCAAATTCCTCTCCAAGCCACTCACCATCGTGACTTGGAAATAACATCATTGTTCATTCACCGTCACTGGGTCAAAATCTTGGAATTCCCTCCCTAATAGCATTGTGGGTCAACCCACAACAGGAGAACTGCAGCAGTTCAAAAAGGCAGCTCATCACCACTTTCTCAAAAGCAACTAGGGATCGGCAAAAAATGCTGTCCAGCCAGCAACACCCACATCCCACAGATGAAGAGAAAAACCTCAGTGAAGCCAAGGCATGAGGGTCTGCGCAGTGATATCATTCCAATGTGACCACCTCCATGGAGGAGGCAGATGACTCAGAATCAGAGCTGTGAGATGAGGCAGAAGAGCTCCGTCTGGTGGCAAGGAGGAAGAATCAGCAGACATTGTGTGAATGAATGAAACGAGATTTTTCTGGAGAAATGCCCCACTGGGTCACTGTCTCTCTCTCTCTCTCACATGCATACACACTCTCTCCCACACACACGCATATACTGTTTCTCTCTCTCTCACATACACACATACACTGTCTCTGTCTCTGTCACACATACAGACTGTCTCTCTCTCTCTCTCTCTCACACACGCACACTCTGACTCTGTCTCTCTCACACACACGCATACACTGTTTTTCTCTCTCTCACACACAGACACACACACACATACACACTGTCTCTCTCTCTCTCATGCACACACACACACACTCTCACACCCACGCATATACTGTCTCTTTCTTTCACATACACGCATACAACTGTCTCTATCTCTCTCTGTCACACACGCATACACACTGCCTCTCTCTCTCTCTCACACACACATGCACGCTGTCTCTCTGTCTCTCTTACACACAGGCACACTGACTCTCTCTTACACACACAGTCTCGCTTACACGCACACACACACACACACACACACAGTCTCTCTCTCTTACATACACACACATACACAGTCTCTCTCTTACACACACACAGAGAGTCTCTCTCTTACACACACACAGAGAGTCTCTCTCTTACACACATACACATGCACACACAGTCTCTCTCTCTTACACACGCACATATACTGTCTCTCTCTTTCACATACACGCATACACTCTCTCTCTCTCTCACACACAGACACACACACATACACACTGTCTCTCTCTCTCATGCACACACACACACACACACACACTCCCTCACACCCACGCATATACTGTCTCTTACTTTCACATACATGTATACACTGTCTCTTTCTCTCTGTGTCACAAACGCATACACACTGCCTCTCTCTCTCTCATACACACACAGTCTCTCTCTCTCTCACACACACAGACACGCTGTCTCTCTCTCGCACTCACACATGCACGCTTGTCTCTCTCTCGCACTCACACATGCACGCTTGTCTCTCTCTCTCTTACACATATGCACACTGTCTCTCTCTTACACAAACACACACACACACAGTCTCTCTCTCTCACACACACACAGTCTCGCTCTCTTACACACACACACAGTGTCTCTCTTACACACACACACTGTCTCTATCTCAAAAACACAAACAGTCTCTCTCTCTTTAACACACACACTGTCTCTCTCACACGCACACACACACTGTCTCTCTCTCTTACACACACACACACACAACACACACACACACACACACACACACACACACACACACACAGAGTCTCTCTCTCACTCTCACACACACACATACACGCTGTCTCTCTCTCTCACACACACATACATGCTGTCTCTCTCTCGCACTCACACATGCACGCTGTCTCTCTCTCTCTTACACACATGCACACTGTCTCTCTCTCTTACACACAGTCTCTCTCTTACACGCACACACAGCCTCTCTCTTACACACACATACACACACACAGTCTCTCTCTCTCTCACACACATAGACACACACAGTCTCTCTCTCACACACACACTCAGTCTCTCTCTCTCTTACACACACACACACACACACACACACACACACAGTCTCTCTCTCTTACACACAGTCTCTCTCTCACACACACACGCAGTCTCTCTCTCTCTCTCTCTCTCTCTCACACACACACATACACACACAGTCATACACACAAACACACACTGTCTCTCTTGCACACACACACACACACACACACACACACACACACACACACACATGGTCTCTCTCTCACACAAACACACACAGAGTCTCTCTCTCTCACACACATAGACACACACAGTCTCTTTCTCTCTCACACACACACACACACAGTCTCTCTTACAAACACACACACAGTCTCTCTTTCACACACACACACACATACACACAGTGTCTTTCTTACACACACACACAAACACTCACTGTCTCTCTCGCTCACACACACATACACAGTCTCTCTCGCTCACACACACATACACAGTCTCTCTCGCTCTCACACACACACACACACACATACTGTCTCTCTGTCTTATACACACAGTCTCCTCTCTTACACAAACACACACACACACACACACACACACACACACAGTCTCTCTCTCTCTAACACACACACACACTCTCACACACACACACACACACACACACAGTCTCTCTCTCTCGTACACACATACACACAGTCTCTCTCTCTTACACACACACAGTCTCTCTCTCTAACACACGCGCGCACACACACACACACACACACACTCTCTCTCGTACACACACATACACACAGTCTCTCTCTCTTACACACACACAGTCTCTCTCTCTAA